>NC_140240.1:5564065-5764065 GCF_949987555.1 Borostomias antarcticus
GCTGTCCAACTGTGCTGCAGTACCCGATGTCCTCTCAACGGAAAAGGGGATGTTTGTGCTCCAGTGCTTGATTTAAACAGGTTTTTGGTTTCACCAAGCAATTTAGCACTGCCTAGGTTTCAACCTCTGAAGACAAGAGTACAATCTATAGATCTCTGGAGCTTCATCCGTTTTGTACTTGGACACTGTTGAGTTATGTTATTCCTCATAAATTGAGGAAATACACTCCCAGCTTAGACCTCTTGAGTAGGTTAGCTGTGATTTATACCAAGCCTGTTATTAAAGTGTCTAGTTCAATTCCTGAAACCACTGAAAGTATGGCACTTTACAGAGGACTCACCACAGACATAGAAGTATTGTATCTTGAGAGCATTGTGTGTGTATGTGTGTGTGTGTGTGTGTGTGTGTGTGTGTGTGTGTGTGTCCAGTAACTGTTTTTATTCTCTCAATCAAATCAGTGAAGAAACATTGTTGGCGGTCCAAAGCTCACACAGCAATTGATGTCACTGATGCGTTGACAAAAAGAATTTGCACCTTGGAAGGCATGAAAGCTGTTTATGAGTAGAGTTACTGTACATGGTTAGTGTGATGATATCACCCCAGTCTCACATCCACCAGGTGAATGTGGATGACGTGAACACACACTACAAAATAACCAAATGTTCAAATGCGTCCACACAAAGGCTATTGATTATATGAGAGCTGGAGCAGATCAAGCAGAGCTGAACGCGGACCTTCGTGCTGAGGCTCTACCCTGAGTGCCTCTATGACGTGTTTATTCTGCCTCCATGTGTGACAAAGTTTCAGCATCGGTTTTGGTGATGCACAGCAGGGTCCGGAATAAAGCTCTCTCTTCTGTGTGTTTCCTTCTTGGTGATTTTGGAGCAACACCCCTGGCCTCACTGCCACCCTTCCCACCCCCCGCTGCCCCTCGCAGGGGAACAGGGGCTAAAGAAAATGTTTGTCCAGGTCAAGACATTGTGCTCTAGAAGGACAGGATACAGCTGGCATACTAACTATGCTGGACACGTCTTCCCTCTCCTTGCATAGCATGGAAGAAGTCTACAGTATATCCTTAACCAATAATCCAACTGAAAATGTCTTAAACAGCAGGTTAACTTAAAACATACTCCAAAGAGTCAGTTCATTAAGTGGCACAAACAACAATATGATTGCCCTCTCTATGTTGTATCATTGCCCTTATTATGGTGATAGAATAAATCCAGATAGCTCTGTCTGTAATGGAAATACTACCCTTTAAAGCCTCACAGTATCACATAATTACAGCCTTGAAGAAGACATAAAGATAAAAAGGAAGAGAAAGTCTGACATAATGATGAGCGATAGCAAGATAATCAGGAGGTTCCTCAATCAAAATGATACATAGATGACGACCCTCGATACCCCCTAGTTTCCTCCTCAAGGACAACAGAGTGGAGTTGGAACAGACATTTAAAAAGAGGATCATCACTTTTGTGTCTCCTCTTTTCAGTTAAAAGTAGAATTAATTGTTTAACGGGGGTAATTCAATACCTTGTGTAAAACCTTGTATCTCAACTGTCCTTCCTCTCTAAATCCAGCTGATAAAGACACATTTACATTTCCTGTTTCCCACAGCAATCAGAAACAGATGGAAGAAAATACCCCCAATGGCAAAGCGAGCCGAGCAGATGAGGAAACAGGAAAGAACAACAACATACAGTACACCTACAGTACCATACAGTACACCTACAGTACCATACAGTACACCTACAGTACCATACAGTACATGTACAGTACAAATCCGAGAACGGATGCTTGCATTCAGAGTGGAGGAAAGAGGTGGAGGACAGACTGAGTGATCTAGAGAAGAGGTCCAATACTTCCATCCAACAGGAAACTCAATGGACCTTTATAGTGAAGTCTGAAAACGTTCCAGGTCACGCTGAGGGGATTGGTGGAAAGTAGCCTTGTAGAGAGGGCCTGATCTGGCATGTGGACAGGACTCTTTCTGCAACCTTTCATTGAGGAATAACCATGAATTGAGCCCAGCTTGAGTTGAAAGGCTGGCCTTGAGTACAGGAGGGCTTTCGCTGTTTCACATTCATCCAGAGTGGCCTCATTCTTTTTTGGTTCATCATATTACTGTGTACTCTATATCACTATTTAAAACCCATTGACCTTTGGCTCGTGTCTTAGTGTTAAACCCATAGATGTGGACCAGAGCTTGCCTGCGGTTAATGTTTGCTCTGAGAGTTACAATGCACTATGACAGGCCTCATCCACGTTCCCCCGCCCCTGCAGCCTGCCTCCACAGGAGAGCTGTCAGAGGCCAGGGTCTGGTTAATGCACACGCGCACACACACACACACACACACACACACACACACACACATTCTCAGACTACTTTTTACTTCTCAGTCACACATTTACAGTAGACGAATTCCTTTCTGTGGAAGAAACAGATAATAATAATTTAAATATGAGAAAAATTAAGGCTTTGGTCTAGGAACACTGCTGAATAATGGACATTTCGGGAATACTTACTATGAAGGTCATGTTTATAATGCACCATAAACACATTCATAACACATTATAATGCACAGAGGGGTACACTGTCCCCGACCAGCTCTGACCTGAGGGGGCGGAGTCTCGCCACCACACCACTGTCCACGCCATGGACTCCACAATTCAGCCCCTTAGTGGCCTAGAGATGCACGGTCTTCGCCGGTGGGTGCATGGAGATTGCCCGGTCCGTAGTAGTACTAGCAGTAGCTGTTACATGCAGCTGCAGCAGCTAGCCCACCTCACATTTTATCCAGGAAATGTACTTTCTTTCTGGAAGATGTACAGTATAATGTTCTATACTGTACCTCTCCTGCCCTGACTGTGTCTAGAGTCAGTCCACCATGCAGGAGCACAGCTGGGTGGGCGCGAGGGGTAATTGAATGCTGTCCATCTCTCTACTGTAGATGTGCTGTGATAACTGAGCTAAGCTTAGCTTCAAACAAGGAGCATAGAAGTAATCTGAACCTCTTTCCGCTTATCTGTCAAGCGTGCTCTGAAGGAAAAACAACCCCAGGCTGAGGCCAAGACACGCAAGGATATTTGCAAACTCTCCGCATGCGATGTTCAGCTCCACAGAAAGCTTGCTGGGGGTCAGGGTTCAAACTACACACAGTGGAGGAGTTAGCATCCGCCATCTCTGCCTTGGCTGCACTTCAACACCATGCTGTATTTTATCACAATGATTTCAGTTCATCTGAAGATAAAGATGATACAAATGGGATTTTCACAGGAGAGCCAACCAGATGCCCAGCCTCAGGCAGATCTGAGAGCCTGGCAACAGCCAGGTCTCACTCTTCAGCCTCTGATGTCATTTCTAAATATGCTTTATGTGAGCTGGAGCCATGAGGCCAATAGTGACTGACTGGTTTGATTCAGACCTTATTTTATTGGATGTGATATTTTATGACTGAGTGTTCAGAATTATGTCACCATGTGTGGCCTAGGGAGCAGCCAGTCACAAAGCAGGCCAAGCAGGCTCTCCTTTCAAACCCCCAAATAACACCCCAATAGACCAGAGAGGGAAGGCTGACTAATTGGCTTGGCTAGTGTTGAATCCAATAAGCTCACCACCACCTAAATATCAGCTCAGTTATACTTACAACACCCATTACTGAGAAAACTGGAAAAAAATAAAGGTTTTATCAAATGTCATGATGAAAACTAGAAAGCATTTATATTCATGAGAGCATTGGTGTTACTTTTCTGGATTGCATTGGAGAGATGTCAAAACATATCAGTAAGAAACACTCTGGTCACATCATTTTACAATAAATAAATCTTATTTATAAATTTAACTAGCCCATACCTGGGGATGTCAACCCTTGACAAAATTCCATGCGGGAAACGTCATGTACTGTACCTGTAGTTGACATTGATAGATGTGCACATTGATGTTTTAATGGGCAGCTGAGGTAATGGCCAAAGTTGTTTGATGTTGTAAGATGTACACATTGACGTTTTAATGGTCCACCTGAGCTGCTTACATGATGTAACGTCAACATGAATTTGAGATTAATAAATCCCCTTTGTTGGCAGCAACTGTAGACAAATGTCCTGCGCGTAGCTGTGGGATGTGCCTGAGAGCGATGCTTCACTTGTAGCTGACTGTGGGATATGTGTGACTAAAACTCTGTACAGATATGCCCAAAAAAATTATGCTTGCAAATGCTCATATAAAACAGCAAATTGAAAAATCAGCTGTGTCAGTCTCTGCCTGTGCCAATGATGAATGCCCGTTTTCAGATGGATTGCCCGACCCATTGAGTAGAAAAATGGATGCAGACAGAATTGGATTCAGACACAGTTTTCTCTATTTAATAGTAGGATATTGGTAACCTGACATGCCAGATGGTTTGTTCCACTCAACCATCTGGGAAAACTTTGTTGAAAACTGTATGGAAAAGGGCAGACTCTTTTAGAAGTGCTAGGCAGGGGATTGGATGAACCATCTGTCTATCACCCTCTATCACAGATAAATCTAATTCTTACCGAAGCCAGTCGAGAGAAGAGTGAAAACATATTTTCCACCGAGAAAAGCCTTCAGTGCCATTCTTTGCACTTCTTTCAATTAAGAAATACTCTCCAGTTCAGATATAACTGATGCATCACACCTAAACCATGCCCAGCGTAGCTGCTAGCATGTCCTCAAGGAACAAATGGATCTCTATCAAGCTTTGCCAGACTGATGAGTGAAGTGAAACAATGTGAGCTTGTAAGATCAAGATGGTCTCACGAGACTAGGATACTGGTACAGCGGTTCAACTTCTCAAGATATATTTCAAATTGTCAATTCTCTTCCATTCAACCAAACACAATAGTCAGCTTCAGCACAGATACATGAGAAAAGATAGGTCCCTAATTGAAATACACAACTGCAGTAACCAGGAGAATTTAATTTGATCTCTACTCAAGCCATAGCCCCAAAGGGTCTAAAAATGACCCAAGAGGGCTGCTCAGGACAGTGTTGAGAGAATTGGAGCAAGTACAACATTTGCTAAACTGGTGTCAACCTCTGGCCCTGCTCAGCATTACGCGTGCTCTCTGTGAAGGCAGATGGAATATGTCCACTTCGCTGGCTGACACTAACCCCTGGGTGCATACAGATAATGAAGTGTGTGACTGGGAGCAGGGCCGGTGGAAGTCCCTATGGTGAGCGCTTAGATCATATCTGTCCCAAGCATAGCTGACCACCCTCAGTCCTGGATGGTGTTGGCCAGCTGTGGTCCCTGGAGGGGCCATGTGTGACAGTATGGAGACAGCAGCAGAACTGTACAGACACGGACAGACTGAGCAGCTGTGCTCTGTCCCCCTGCACACACTGGAGAGATGACAAGAGGGATTCCCAGCATCAACATTTACATGCAGGGGGAGACAAGCTTATATTTAAAGTCTTTAATGTTTCATCACATAGCTCTCCTCTCGACCAAGCTTCACTGGGAAAAAGCCTTTGAGAAGATGTGTCCAGGATCCTGAAATGATTAATATGAAGAATTACTATGATGATTGACAGGAGTTGAACTCAAAGCAACCCATCGCCCATCCTCGGGGGGGTGTGTGTGTGTGTGTGTGTGTGTGTGTGTGTGTGTGTGTGTGTGTGTGTGTCAGAAGGTATATCCTTTATGTCTCTAATTACCTGCATGTCGGCTGAAGGACTTTCAGCGGGTGTGCTCATGCCTAGTGACAACCTGCATTAAAAACCCAGGACATATTCCTAAATGGACCTTATCTTATTCGCTTGGCTAATTTCATTTCTTTTTCACCATTTTGGGTTAGCCTCCCTCTACCTTTGTAAGGCTTATCTCTGCTCTTCAAAACAAAAGGCAGGCTTTAGAGATACAATGTGCAGCCACAGACGAGAGGCTGGTGAGGTGAACACTGTGGGACCAGCTATCAGCTCTTTTGCCCACTCCTCCGCACGGAATACCAAGTGGCTGCTGGGAAAGGCTTTGTTGTTCCACAGAAGGGGAATGGGGGTATTTGACTTAGATCTTCTCGATTGCTTGCAAGCCTGCGTGTCTGCGCATCTTGTGTTATTTCTTTGAAAGGGGCTCTCCATGACTTATTGGCACAAACCAGAGCACTTAATTAGTCAAGAGTCAAGGAGATAAAAAAAATAAAAATAAAGTTATTGTCATTGTACTGCTGTGCAAGACAACAACACAAACAATCAATAAGAGTAGTACAGTCCAACAAACAATTAGCAATTAGTTCTTGGCCAGTTTTGCTTTCAGAGTAGTTCATAAAGCAATTCTATAAAGACTTTCAAGTCGGTAGTGCAATTATAGTATTCTGGTCCAGATTGGCTGAACCTGTCCCTACTGTGGTGGGATGGTGCCTAACACAGCCAGTGAAGGGCTAGGCTGGCCTGTTTGTTGTGGACACTAGGCCTGCAGACCCAGGCAGACAGATTAGGCAGTCAGGTGAGGGCACTCTAGGCCTTATCACCACTGTGGGAAAGCTGGCAGTCAGGGTCCTCAAAGAGATGCCATCTCATCTGCTTTTTGTTTAGATGGGCTTACAGTTTTATCCCAGAATGTGTTGGGTGGAGTGGGCCAACCCACACAGTGTCTGTCCATCCAGGTCACAAACAGCCACGTGTCTCAGCCTCACAGGACCTGGTAGACATGCATGTAGAGTAGCCACTTTCCTGTGTCATATAATCAGGTTGGATTATACACATACTTATTCTATATGACAACCAACTTCTTATCTGCTCAGTGTCTGTTGTTTCTCAACATACAACTTGTTTTTCCCAAACCTGGAATATATACGATCATGTGTCTGGGGGAAGTCTGTGGACGTGTTGTCTGTATAAATACGATCAGGGAAAAAGAGAAAATGCATGGGATGTTAAATGCTCTTCAGTGTGCTGTGGACACATGGCTCTCCATAGTAACATGACTGATGGAGTGTGGGTTCTTGATAGACAGGGACATTGAGAATAAACAGATCATTGAGAAAGTAGTTCTATGAACTGGTCACCACTGGCCAGTTCTGAAACCTTTGATTACAGTATATTGCCTGACGATTGCAACACTATAGCTGTGGTTGATATTGTATGTCTCCTCTCTAGATCATGCCGGATTGATCAAGCACTCGAGAGGAGCCAGCACCGTCTAGCATCTAGCGCTACAATATGTCATGTTAACAAATCTAGCAGGAAGATTGTGCAAGACAAGTTCACTTCTTGACCCCCCACATGATGGCTGGAGGTGAATCTTGTATCTTAAACATGTGACACTTCTGTCATACATCACACACTATCTGGCCAAGCTGGTCCTAGAATAACAGGTCATTCTCCCAGTTCATTTGTGTCAATGCATGACATTACAAGTCGATTTAGGGGAAAGCTACACCGTTGGCCTATAGGCTTACGACAGGCAGCAGTGATAACCCGTGCCTGATAAATCTAATGGTGATTGAAAACAGCGAGCTGCACTATACACTCACTTCTGGTTGTTCTCTAGAGAAGAGGGCCCAGGGAACTTGTTTAGTTGGCTGTTCCCATCATTAATCAATCTATCCAGGGAGGGCTCTGTGCGTGCGCGTGACATGCCATTCCAAACACCCTCCCGCAGTTGAGCCCTCAAATACTCCACAGATAATTTCTAATCAATGTCAGGCTCCTAACAACTGTGCGCCTCCCACAACTCCTTCCAGATGTGAACGCTGTCCTTTCTCCAGCTGACAGCCAGCTCACACCAGCTATGTGATGGTGACCCCTGTAAGCGTCACTATGCAATCCCATAGAAATGGTATTGAAAGCTATGGCCATTGTGGCTAGTGAGGTTTCTCTCCATTTGATGAAATATGAGATATGAACTACTTTACAGGAATAGAGCCAGACAGCTTACTGTGGAAAAATCCTTCACCTCAAATCAGTTTCGCTTTAAATCGCCAAATGATGCAATGCCAGCTCCCCCAACAGCCAGTGCCATCTCTAGTAATGGGCAGGGCTGTTACATTGATTACAAAGATCAGGAATATTTCAATCAAACATCCAGTACATGGAGCAGAGATAGAGTGGATTTTCTTCCTCAGTTGGATCTGTGTTGTTGGCTGGTGGGTAGACTCATGGGAGCTGGGAGCTGGGATCCTACTGTATCTGGTTACCTTCGGTGTATTGGGATCCACAGGCGCATAGAGCAGACAGGCTCGCCGGCGGCTCCCCTTTCTTCTGGGCATTCTCGACGTGCTATACTGGGAAAAGAAACCGGTGATCCCCTCACAACTTTGCGCAGGGCTCCCCATCTGCCCTCGGGCCGTCATTGACAGGGTACCGGCCGTTCTGTGTAACGTGAGATGCGCAGACTTGGCTCCGGTTGAGGTGCATGAGAGGCAGGCTATAACGGGCCCTCCGCGTCACCACAACGAGGAGACCGGACAGCGGGAGACGACGACGGGGTCCAGGGCGGCAGTGTGTGAAGGAGGAGCGGCCCGCCACCCGTAAGGAGATCAGGTTCCCCTACAACTTGTTGCCTGGTGCTAAATAAACGCCGGCATGTTGCGTGGAGACACTCGACACCCTGGCTGAAAGGGTCGCTCACCCGCGGTTGTTCGCAGCACCCACTTTCTGTCTCTCCCTATGCACCCTCTTAAACTGCATAATGTCCCTCTGAGTCCCCCCCCTCGTCCACCAGTTAGCCCTGTCCTGTATGATCACAGTCACCAGCAGCCCCCCCCCCCGCGTCCATCAACACCCTCTGTTAGGGCAGAGACACATGGTGGTCCATCGCTGCCCTGCTAACAAGGCTGTGGCTGGAATACAGTGAGTCACTACCGTCTAAGGGAGAGCCACAGCCCTCATGACAAAAGCATGCTGGTCATTAAACCCAACACTTAGCAGTTTACAAGGACTTTCAGCCTGCTGTCTGTGAGCAGCAGTCAAACTATTGACCCCTCCCCCCTACAGGGCTGCCGTGTTTCTGTGCTGAAGGCCGAGCCCAGACTACACACACAGAGGATCCCTAGCAGAAGCAGAATTCAAGGTCCCTGGTCCCACAATGTTACCCTTGACTTGATCAATCCCAACTCTTAGTGAAAACCCCGCCCAGCCCCCGAGACCCCAGGAACTGGCTGCCGCACAGCACAAAGGGAATTTATCATTAAAGGACTATAACCCCAATCAATATCTCTACCCCCTGCACAGCCAGACCCACAGAGGGAAGTGTACCAGTGGAGCTAATTAAGGGGTGATGTCTACCATCTTGTTAGCCCATATCCAGATGTGGGAATAGTACTAATGAGACATACTGTACCGACAAAAAATGACTTTCATTGCAACATAGAAGATCACTTCACACCCATATCTTATGTGTTCACATGCATAATTAACATGCCTAATTCCCTGAGGTGGTAATAAATCGACAACTACTCTGATCTGAAGGACTTCTGGTAAGATCAATGCAGACACTTCAGAATCTCCAAAACAACTCAAAGGCAGGTCAAATCTCTCAGGCAGCAGCTGTTATTGCGTGTATCTGCATGTACAATGCCTGATACTGTATACTTTTTACATCATATATTTTGTTTGAGAAAAACAAAATCTCTGGGCAAACTAACGTGCCTGCCATTAGACTCATCTCAGAAGAACAGAAGATCAGCCTGTAGTTGGCATTTCGACCAGTTACCACGAGCTGCACATTATCATCAATCCAAAACCTTCCTTATGGTTCGCCCTGAAACATTCCTCTATCACTAATTAATCAAGTAATTACCAATTAGCCGTGGTAATGACTTCCATTTAGGTAGAGGGCCATCACAGCATGTCTTCTTCATCTTCATTAGAGACCACGGGCTGGGAGCTCCAAGGCGCACTCTGACCCTGCTCTCTTGGGACACGTCACACGGCAGTGGGCCAGACGAAGAGTTATTCCTTTTTTCATGCCTTTTTTCTTAGTCTCTCTCTCTCTCTTTCTCACTCTCTCTCTCTCTCTCTCTCTCTGCATGCCCGCTAGGGAGTAAGTAAAAGTGATTTTTGTGTGTGTGATATAACATGCAATGATCTCTGGGGATGAAATCAGTACACCCCAGCTCTGAGACAGACAGGCACGCTGTCATCTCCCTGAGGGTTATAGCATATCCAGTGGACAAACACACAGCTCCAAGCTCAGCAGGAGAGTCTTCATTAAGTTGAGCCATCGTTGAACGGACCACTCTAATGGGACCTAAAAGCTATCACAGCACTTTCTAGATCCCCTCTGGCTGTGGCTTTATATATTTTATTGTTTGTTCTATAACCTGTTTCTCCGAAGGCCTTCCCTTGGGCTGTGAGCCTTCCCCAGTTTCATAGCTACACTAGGGTAAATATTTACAAAATGCACACTCAATAACATCTGGTGATGGGGTTTGGGCTTCATGTACTGTACATGAAGCACATCGTGAACTCATGGGAACATGCATGCTCTCTGCTTCCATTGACTCAATGGGAGGCCTCAAGTGCCACAAGCAACTGGTCCCAGATGTCCACCGTGACGCAATGCCTCAGACCACAGCTCTGAACATGTCTCTGTTTAGTTTGTTGGATAGATTAGTGGGGATTGGCGGGGAAATACAGCACAAAAGCAGGGATCCTCATTGTGTTCCTGAGGAAACTAGGACATGAACATTTCTCTAAACCCACAACAGGCGCATGTGTGGCTATTGTAGAAATATCCAAACATCCTATAGGAAATAGAAATGTCAACAACAATTGATTTCATGAGCAAGTTCAGTAAGCTGCCTGTGGGAATCTGTAAGTTTGTCAAATTGATGGATGTCATGTGAAAAGTAAATGGGTATTGCTAAGCAAAGTTAGGTAAGACATCTGGCATTGAAACGGAGAAGTTCATAATGTTGGCTTAGACAGAAAAGGTCTCAACAAGATGGATCATTTCAGTATATAAATGCTGGTGCCTAGTATGTTTGCAATGTTTACATACAGTTACCTATAATAGTATGTTTATTCAAATTTGAACACATACAAGATTTCAGTAACAATATGAGACAGGTGCAGACTTCAAAAATGTAACTTGCTCTTGGGGAGTTTTTCTAGCGGTGGCAGAGGACCAGAACAGGTGCGGAAATATCCATATCCACCAAATGTCTCTGAACATCACAGCTTCAAGAACAGATTCACAACTGCATTCAACATGTCAACAGACACACACACACACACACACACACACACACACACACACACACACACACACACACACACACACACACTCATACACACAGACCCCCAACAGGTGTCTGTGTGTGAACGGAGAGCCCAAGTCCTGCTAAACCTTCTCACTAAAAGCTCTTTCATACAGAACCCTGGGAACTCTAAACCGTATATGTAAGAGACTTGTATGAGGTGAGTAAAGTATAGTCCAATGTTACGCCTTGATGGTGAGAACATATGGGTTTGTTGGAGGAAGACACACCCAGACATCTGCTAGGACATACTGTAATCTGTGCTCTATCAGTACCAGCATAATGTCTCCATTGGGAAGTGGAGGAAACCATGCACCCAGGCTGGCGTGAGAGCCTACTGCCCCTTAGCTAGACACATGAGCCCTCTGATACATTAATATGTCACTTTCAGTGGGATGACAGGACGTTGAGGGCTGTGCTGCTGCTGTACAGCCGGTCCCAATGACAGCCCACTGTAAAAGGCCTTAGTCATGCCATGCATCTCACTGGGTTTTGATCATCTTCCAGTGTAGAACAGACACTGTATGAGCCCCGGTCGCACTGCTAGGAGACAGGGTTACAAATACCGTATTTCACGGCAAACACTCCAGAGCTGCGTGAACAACTCTGCAGGCTATGAGTCACCGACGGGGGTATGAGAGAGGCAGGAAGAGCCAGAGGGATTCATCACAGAGATAACATGAGTCAACTCTCCAGGGAGTGGAGAGACTTAGAGAGAACACTTCCCAGATGTGGCTGTCAGTAGATGGCACCCCCTACAACCACTGTGAAAACACAGCATTGATGCAGTAACGTACAGTAACGTTAAGGGAAATGGTGAGGGTGTTAGGAAGTCACGCACCTTGAGAGCAAGAGCATGAGCTAGCAGGGCGGGATGTTTACTGTATGTAGCGCAATAAACATTTTGACACTGCGCCTCTTCCTCCATCATCACTATCATCATCATCATGATAATCATCATCATCGTCATTGTAAAACTATGGAAATTCCATAAAGTCCCAACAACGGAGATAATTTAGTGCCTAGTGGGGGATGAATAACTGGTTTAAGAGCTCGGTAGCCATGAGCTTTACTGTACTGTCATCTTATCCAGAGTATATACATATTTCAATGTACGTTAAGCTGTCTTTGAAGAGCTTGATTTAACCTTTCCGTAAATCAAACACAAAATCAGCTCAAAGATGTGGGCAGGACTTAAAACCACAACTCAATTCCCCAAATTCCAAAACACAAAAGTGACTGAAAATGAGAGTGTGGCTAGCTCTGTTTTGGTCTCCGCTGTCTAAACTGGAAACAGAGGGTTGAGTCAGGGAGCTGCTGCTGGACAAAATCAGCCAAAACTCCAAACACATGTTTATCACGTCCACGATGCAGGGGTCATATGAGGCAACCACGCACATCCTGTCGCCTGTGTAATATACAGGAGAGGGATGACCAACATCAACACCCCCCCGAAAGGAAACCATATAACCTCTTTAATGACGAATTTCACTTGGGTTACAAATAGCAGGGAGGAGTCGTGTGTGTGTGTGTGTGTGTGTGGAGGGGGGGTGTATAAGAGGTAGTGGAGGCTGACAAAGGTCCTCGTTGCTGAGCCTCTCACCTCCACCTCCACCTCCACCCCTGGACAATGCACCGTAAAAACCTCCACTCGACCTGATGGCTGGGCCCCTTTCCCACGGTGTGGAGAGTCGGGGCCCCTGGCCCAAAAGCATATAAAACTCCCCAGCCGTTGCCGGACCCCTCAAGCAGCGTGACAGACAGGGCACTGGTCTATACCCACCCCCCCAGCATAAATAATGCCTGTGTAAGTGAGCTGTGTGCCCCCTGCAGCTGCTGTAGCCATGTTTTTATGAGTTGTGGTGTGACATTGTGCCCTGTGATTGAGCAGTAATGAGCCCAGCCTCTCCTCCTTGCTTAATGGATCAGGTAAGAGCAGAAACACTTACTCTTTATTGGGAAGCTATAAAGTGTTAAGTTATAGGGCCATTAAACTGATAGATGGCAATATGAATGTGGATTAAGCCACCACTTCTGCTCTACATAGTGTTTGAAATTGACCAGCCTGAAGGTATATTAATATTTGATTATTTTAAGGTTTCAATATCAATATTGGCAACATACCTGTAACACACAATTACTCTCATTGTGAGAAACTCAGCATACATGCTAACTATATGCTAGCTATATTGAATTTCTTGAGCAGTAAGGCATACAAGTTATTGGAAGTTATTGTTAGCTCACACAAGGGTGAGGCCAACACCTTTATTGAGTGAGGTGAGGAAATGTTTGCATGGCCTTGTTAGCCAACACAAACGTGACCATGTCTGCTCGGTGGAACGTACACTGTCTCCTAGTTCCATAAATGTCACACAAGCAGAGCTAATGTTTTTAACTTGTGGTGTTGTGTTACAGTGAACCCCATGAAAACAAGCTAGCTGCGCATTAACCAATGGCATATGTTTACTGAGCTATAGGCTGCACTGCTCGGAGACGCGTTAAAGCTCTTTCATGAGCCAGAGCCAGTGGGAGATGGAGGACAGGTCACAGAGGACGGCCAAAAGGGATTTTGGGAAGCTGTTTGTCCAGGCAGCACACTGTATCAAGGAGCTCAAGCAACAAAGATTTCAGAAGTTATTACATTCAGCAACTATTGTGTTAGTGTTCAAATGAATAACCATCTAGCATTTTGTTCATCAGTCTTATTAGGTTCAAGTGCCCACGGTTGGGTGGAGGAGGAGGAAGTTCCTAATGACTTCATGTTTAGTCTGGAGGCTAGGGCTTTGTGGGGGGGTAAATCACCTACTGCTTTCTGTATTGCACAATGCCCAATGGCACAGAATGGAAACCATGCTTGCCTAAATTGACTCGTTAAGAGACTCATATAGCAGCAAAGTCCACAACCTCACTTCATCATGACCAAGATACAAGATAGAGTTACAAAGCATTCTGTTCAGCATCTTTCCAGGGAACAGTACTGATTTGATTGACCAGATGAACATTTTTTGTAGCTTAAGCTGTATTCATCATTCAAATATTTAATCATATTAAAATGATTAAAATGATTTGTGGAATGTTCAGTTTTAGAGTGGAGGCAGTTGATGGTTTGAAAATATCCACACATTTTGTAAACTGGCAACTCTCCTACATTTTTAACAACTCATACAGAACTGTACACATATCACATATTATACAGTACATCTTAATCTTCACTCGATTATGCTGATTCATACAAAGTTATTATCTAAGTTGTGCAATTTATAGTCAGAGAGGCCACCAAGAGGCCAATGGTCTTCCATGGCTGAGATGGGAGAAACTGTATGGGACAACAATAGCCCGGACACTTTGGGCTTAATGGTAGAGTGGCCAGAAGAAAGTCCTTGTTGCAAATAACATAAAATCTTGGTTAGAGTTTGCCCGAAGGCATGTGGGAGACTGAGTCCAGCTCTGTGGTCTCATGAGACTAAAGCCTTTTGGGGGGGGCACAAGTCTTAAACCGCACATCTAACAGCATCCCTACCGCAAGGCAATTCCAGGGACTGGAACACTCACAAAGATACAGGGCAAAATGAATAGAGCAAAATACAGAGAAATTCTGGAGGAAATCTCACTTCAGGCAGAAGATTTATCTTCCCGCAGGACAATGATCCAAAACATACAGCCAAAGCCACACTAAAAACTACAAAGTAGTTCATATCATGGAATGGTCCAGTCAAATCCCAGACCTAAATCCAGTTGAAAATCTGTGGCTAGACTTAAAAATTGCTGTTCACCAACGGCAGCCATCCAACTTGATGGAGCTTGAGCAATTTGCTGCGACCACATGTGAAAAGCTGATCAAGACTTATCCACTCGCTGTAATTGCTGCCAAAGATGCTTCTACCAAGTATTGACTCTGGGGACTGAATATTTATGGAATCAATGATTTAGTTTTTTATTTGTAATCAATTTAGGAAAATACATCTAATTATTTTTCACTTTGACATTATAGAGTACTTTGTTAATCATTGACAATAAAAACAAAAACAAAAAGACGTAACTTCAGGCGAGGCACGGATGTCAATGCCGGGCTAATCGGCAGAGGCTAATCAGTCACACCCCGTATGACGCAACCCACCAGCTGAATGTCAGCTGTCATAGCATTGGTTCAGCTCGCAGAGCGCATGTATTTAAGCTGTCAAAACATGTCATCGTTCGCTCTTGCCATTACTGCTGATCGCTCGTATCTGCGCGCTCGCCCCACCTCCTCCCTGTGTTCTGTCGATGTCATCTCTGTTGTCGTCTTTGCTCTCTGTTCTGGGGGTATTGCTGCATTCTTCTGGTATTCCACTATGCGTTGGCTAGTGGAAGCCGGGGAATTACACTAGCTTAGTCTCTGTGGCGCTCCGTGGTGATCGTGGGCCGAAACATCTCCGAAGGGCCATCCAGCGGTCCCTCCGGTCACCATGGAGGCAGAGACACTAGGCTGTATCTCCTTCGGACTCCACGAAGCGCTGGCCCGTGGAGGCCAGGGACTATAATGTACAGCAGTCCCCCTGTGGTGCTCTTTGACGGTCTTAGTGGGCTGAGTTACCTCCGAGCGTCTTCCCGATCGCGGCCCACTCTGATCGTCATAGAGGCAGGGGGCTAGATGCCGTTCCCTGTTCCAGCACTCTGGGCCAAGCGGCCCAGAGGGGTGGAACATCTAGATTGCCGCTTTCCACATGCGTGGAAGGCATGGGGCCCCCCGAACAGATCACACCGCCAAAATTCATATGCGTAAAAATTCATATGCTGTATATATTGTTGCATACTAATGAATGGGTCAATTTTGACTAAAGTGATCTCAACTGAAAAACAATTTAATCATTTTGATACTAAAATTTGAAAAAGTCCATGTAGAGTGAATACTTTTTAACGGAGAAGTAGCCTACATGGATGTTCTGGTCAATAAAAATAGTTTTTCTGTGGCATGTGTCCATATTGATGGACAACAAGCAGCTTTTTCTATTTATCCTGAGCTAAATCACAAGACTGATAGGTATCACACACTAATGTTGTATTTGACTACTATCAGTTGTTAGTAGCAGTGGTTAGTACTGCAAGCATCTGAGAAAAGCAGAGGTATTTGTTTAATGGAAGGGAGGAGGTTCAGGGGGAACTCTACTCACCTCACCTCTCTACCTTTACTTTCATTTCCTCCTGGCTGTGGCCCCTTCCCCCTCATGCCTCCTCCTCTCAGCCCAGACAGGCCTGATGAGACACAGACAGATCCAATGAGGAACCTCAATACATACAAGGCTCTATTCAACAACCCCACCCCACCCCCCAACCCACCTCTCTCTCTCTCTCTCTCTCTCTCTCTCTCTCTCTCTCCCCCCTCTCTCTCTCCCCCCTCCCTATCCCTTGCAGTGACCTCTCTTGATACTATAATGCATATTTGCACACTAACAGACCATGCCATTTCTTTTGGTGAGAAATAGAGCACAACGTCTTTGGGAGCACTGACATTTAAACATCTTCAGTGACTAGTAATCCAACACAAGTGGCCTTGGCTAGTCCTCTCACTGAGCAGACCTCACATCGTAAGGCCCAAGATTTACTTCCTCTCTCTCTCTCTCTCTCTCTCTCTCTCTCTCTCTATCCGGGGGCATATCTGTTCCAGGTCAACCTTCCTGAATGTCCTATAGTTGAACTCTGCTCTTCTGTAGGACTCAACATCCTGTAATGAGAGAGTGTTTTGTTGTGATTTTTATCACTGTGACAGCTGTGGCCATTTTGTCCTCTGACAGATAATGACCTTCCCTCTCTCTCCCACTGGTGCGATGTGGAGAGAGAGATAGAAGGTCAAATGAATAAAGGTGTTTGTCTGGAGCTGGGCAGCTCATACAGTGTCTCTTTGTCTACCTGGGGGAGTGTGGAGAAGTCAGCCTGACGAGGGACACACAGGTGGGACTGGTGAAGAGGGAAGTGCTGAGCTGGACCTGGAAGATACCACTCAACAAAGTGTGTGTGTGTGTGTGTGTGTGTGTGTGTGTGTGTGTGTGTGTGTGTGTGTGTGTGTGTGTGTGTGTGTGTGTGTGTGTGTGTGTGTGCGTATGTGCATGCTGTGGCCAGGTAGAAGCGCAGTCCATTTTTCCATCGTCCAGTTTCGTCCCCCCAGGAGCTCTAGCTGATGTCCCTCCTTGGCCTCCCTCTGTTGGACACCCACTGCTCCTCACAAAGTAGGGTTTCTCTAAGAGGGTAGAGTTTCTCTAAGAGGAGCCAGAGCTGAAAGACACCCGCTCCTGTCTTCTCCACATGAACACACAGCTCCTCATGCCATATTGATGAAAAGCTCCATCCAGGCAGGCTATAGATTTCTCAGCTTCCTTTGAAGAATTTCAGAATTCTTTTTTTTTGCCAGAGACCTATCAGGAATAGAGAAAATAGATGAAAAAGGTATTCTCTGGGGATATCCATAGAGATCTGAGGTGTGTGCCCCTTTTCTTCTTGACAGAGTTATGCTTTATCACTGAGATGCATTCACGTGGTGAGGAGTCAGTCCTTCCAGGGGAGAGGAGAGGGCTACTGCATACCATGATCAAACAGCACTGCATACTCTGATTGAGAGTCTGACAGTGTGCAGTTCAGTTGTCCAAACTCTGATGGAATCTGAGGGAGAGCTGTTTTTATGTTCTACTACCGAGGAAGAATGAGGGCAATGTTTTCTGTAGCACCCTTCACTGTCATCGTTGTCCAAGAGGAATATGCCACTGCTCTCAGACTCTGGGTTAGAATGTCTACAGAGGTGCTTGTTTCATCATCTTGAACTATCTCTTACCTAATTTCAAGCTTCAAATCCTCTCATCTCCCCTGCCTCCTCTACTCTCATGTCAATTGCAATTATTGTAAGTCACTTTGGATAAAAGCCTCTACTAAATGACTGTCATGTTATGTAATGTCCTCTGCTCTGCTCTGCTCTCCTCTCCTCTCCTCTCCTCGTCTCTTCTAAGCTCAGCTCTGCAATTCTCCCATAACCCTAAGCAAAGTCAATCACTCTCCCATTCATAACCTTCAGTCGGTGGCAAAGCAACTCTGACGGCAGACCACAGACGTACGTGCTGTCAGAGGAGTCCATACTTATCCTATTCATGGGATTGGGCTCTGGAGTCAACAGCTTAGCTGGGATCCCACAGTGGGCTGTGGGAGGAGTGCGGAGCTCATCGGCCTGCTCCCTCTGTGACCACTAGCCTCCCAAATCACTTAACCCCCAACCACAAACCCTGGCAGGCCTGACACACACACACACACACACACACACGCACACACACACACACACACACACACACACACACACACACACACACACACACACACACACACACACACACACACACACACACACACACACACAGCAACAGCAGCACTCCTCTAGCAGTATCCCCCACCAGGCGAGCCATCTCACTGGTATGTGAGCGAGGTCTTGGCATGGACCAGGCAGGCTCAAAAACAGCCAGCTGGATTTATTTCACGTGCGTACAGAATGTACAAAGACAAGTACAAAGAGAACAAACGCAAATTGACAATAGCTGCGAGCACGTACAGTAAAATCATGTGCAGCGTGTACGTTTGTGGACATGTTTGTGGACCAACCAACCAACCAACAGAGAGAGTTATAGAGCTGCTAGGCACCGCTAAAAGGGTATTGAGGCCAACTATCTAAATAGCAAGGAACAGACACTTTATGTTCCCATTACTTTTTATCTACTGTATGGCACTGTGAAAATGATTCAGAGAGCAGGATTGTTGCTGGTGACAAGATCACTTACACTCTCCAAAGGGCCATGTACAGTTATCATAGATAAACACTGACAGTATAATGCTCTCATGGAGCGTGTCCATAGAGCTGTCCCTGTGGGGACAGACTGGGCTGGGGGCGTTTGTCTATTTGTGAGCCAAAGCACAGCCACGTGCACCCTGAGGACCTACAGTACAGTGTACATCTGGCCCCCACGTGCGCTTCACATCTGGGACGGCCACTCACAGGACTTTGACTGACAGATACTGTACATACTGTCAGTTCTGCTCAATGTATTTGGAATGCAGGGAAGTAACATATTTATCACCTGGATTAATCAGTTATTTTCACAGGATAGATTTACAGAGGAATCTCTCCGAATGACAGAGAGCTGGACCTGAGGCCTGTGTTTGAGTGACGGGTGAGTGGAGGGTGAGTAGAACCATACCTTCCCCCTTCATGAGACCTTGTAGCTAGATTACAGAGGGAGGGACTTGTCATTCAAGGAAGGGCCAACACCCTGTTAGCGTTAACTGACAGGAGCGCCGTGCCGCTCGCAAACGCAAGAGTGACACGTAACCTGCACAGCGATGTCGACCCCAAGCAGATCTACGCATATAAAAAAAGATGTTTCTTCCCTAAGTGACAGCTACTCCTATTAAAAATGTGCTGACACATTTATGAGCATTTTGGAACGGTAAACTATTTTGTTTTCCAGGAGCTGCTGTGGGACCTTGTGCACACAGCTCAGCCACAGCTGAACACTGCCTGCACACGGGCGACGCCCGACAAAACAACCCCGGCTCTTCGGTTGGCAAGGGTACAGATATAGACTCCACCATTCCAATCTAGAGCAACTGCATCGATATACAATGCAGTAGTGGTGAAGCTATGTGTTCTGGTTCCCCAATGTTTCTTATATAACCGTTATCCATGGATGCACTGCTAGCCGCACTTTAGCCCTAATGACTTCTAATAACCACACAAAGCAATTCCGTTGGCAGAGTCCATCATTCACTGAATATTCAAGACATACTCCACATCCCACTGTGTGAAAAGTCCAATAGAAAAATAGAGAGCTGGCAACATCTCAGATAATCTACACAAACTCCTCATTTGGACAGACATCCTCTTCAGTCCAGAGCAGTGGTGTGTTTCTTGGATGAGAGTGCTGAGGACATGTGACTCAGTATTGTGAGAATGGTTTCTCGTTTGGGAGGAAGCTCCGTTGAAAGAGACGGGTGTTTAGGGTGACCGTAACGTTTTTTGCAGCTACAGTAGCTGTGGGTTCATGTAGGAACTTGGGACTTTCACTGCAGATTAATGTCAGCAGGCCAGCAGGTAACAGTGGGTAAAACTGACGAAGTGACGCCTCTGGTCTGAGGCTACCAGAGACCAAACATCACTGAGACAGAGTGTTGATGGGGAAACCTCCTAGCACAGACCCACAGACGTATACAAAACAAGAACAGGAGAGGCAGCAATGTTCTACGCTAGGGGTCGGCAACCTTTACTATCAAAAGAGCCATTTTTGTCCAAAAAATGAATGCAAAATCTGACTGGAGCCGCAAAACATATTTGAGCTTAAAATGAAGGTAATGCTTCCCCTTAGATTTACTTTCAGGTGTGGTGGTATATGCATCCAGTGGGGACACATAAAGGGGGATAGGGGTGTCTGGTCCAAGAGGGAAACACTACATTTCCTGCATTCTGGTGAATTTCTATGCAGTCTGCTGCTATCTAACCTGACGCGCCAGATAGTTTGCTTCGCATAATCATCTGGGAAATCTCCTTTGGTATTGCTTGGAAAAGGGAAGACACTTTCAAAAATTAATTGGCAGGTGATTGGTTGAACCATCTGTGTATCACCATCTATCACGCGCTAACTTCAACCGCTCCTCACTGTCGTCACACTTAAACCCACCCTGCCTGTTTGTATTTAAAATTCCTCACAACCAAAGCTGATTGGCAAGATCGTTTTCTGATCTGGCACAACAGATCTTTATGGAGAGTATCCAGACTGATTTGCGAAAGAAACAGAATGTGAGCTCACAAAATCAGGATGGTCTCACGAGGCTAGCTGCTATCTAGCTAGTTAACTAGCTTGAATGCCAACATGACCATTTATTTTAGTAATAAATAAATGTATTTAATAGTAATATATTTATTTAGTTATTCATTTCCATATAATGTTCGTCAAAGCCAGTGAGTCACTGTAGAGGGGCTAAAGAGCCGCAGGTTGCAGACCCTTGGTCTAGGCAATGACGTTTCTACCCTTTGGCACAATATTGGTAGATGTGTGTGTTTGTGTGTGTGTGTGTGTGTGTGTGTGTGTGTGTGTGTGTGTGTGTGTGTGTGTGTGTGCGTGCGTGTGTGTGAGTGTGTGTGCACGTGAGTGTGTGTGCGTGTGTGTAGGAATGCGTGCGTACGTACGCTGAGGGATTTCTTTTTACGGGGCTGACTTGGCACAGGTTACACAGTATGAAAGAAATCCAATCCTTTTCTGTTTTGAGTTTTAGGCTTAATAAAGGAAAATTACAGTGGCCCTCTAGGAGCAGTCTCTGTGAAAACAGGTCCCGCTCAATGCTCAACTGTAATCACACGTTACAGGGGACAAACAAAATAATATTTCATACACCAATAGTTCCAACTACATCCATATGCCTGGTAAACTCCAATGCTCTCAGTGGCTATTAATCCATGCCGTGTCGTGATGCACATGGCTCCCTTCATGGTCTGTGGGAAAAAATAACCCATTCAAATGTATTAGTCATCATTCAGTAATATGCAAGATGATGGGAAAATGATGAAATGCATTAAATCAGTGAGCTCTGTCTGGAGCAGAGTGAACATTTAACTTACAGCTGACTCTCATAGAGGTCAGCTCTTCCAAACAGTGGGGACCATTCAAAACACGGCGTAATGTAGTTCAGCGCTCAACTCATCATCTCTGCTGATAGACTGAGACAGGGAAATATGTGTTTGGTCAGTATTGCAAACAAATCACGCACAAAAAACGGTAACATAGTGAAACAGCTGGATGGTTGGTCCCAAACCCTGAGCACTTGACCCTTGGTGGCCATGTAACACATACTGAATAAACACAGGGAAGACACAGACGTGTTATTCAGACAGCAGACCCTGGCGAGAGTCTATTCCACAGCATGTAATAGAGTAGGGTCCTGCTGCCCACAACCTAAATGTGCTCCATAATACTATGGAAGGTATCCATCTCCAGGGAAAACTGACAAATTGATAGGGCAATTCAATATGTTACAGGGTCATGGGAAATGCCTACTGTACATAAACACTGGTGTGTCTTGTCCTGATTACAACAATATTACACATGAAAATATGTACACGTGTTACCCTGCACATACAGTTCAACGTGAGATTTGATATTTGGCAAGAAATTGTACAGTTTGGCCCTGGTGTCCAGATTCATTACATTCCTGGCCAAAAATCACAAATACAATTTTCTCACATAGACACACACACAGTACTCATTCACACAGACACACCGAGGGGAAATCATAGGTTAGCACCTTTCGCCCGCAATGATGAAACGTGGTTATCGGCCCTCCAAGGCCGTGGTGATGGGTGGTCTCTCAGAACGGGGGGTCGTACTGGACGGCGCCGCCGAGCTCCTTGCTGGCGAGGAACCCGGGGAAGGTGACAAACGGGGCGTGAGCTGCTGTCGACCCAGGCAGGATATGAACATGCCTGCGACTGAGGCAAGCCTGCTCCGGTTACCCCTCCTGATTAACAGCGCAGCAGCTGGGCCCGCTGGCACACATGCCCCACGTCAACCCACCGTCACAGACAAAGACCTGGCGCTCTCTGTTCTGGAGCTCGGCTCACAGGGAACAGGAGCGACCCCAACGCTACCTCCAGAGGAACGGAACAGCCGATGTGCCTGGGTGGCCCGGTCCCCCAGAGAGGCAGCGAGGGAAGAGTTTGTAACCCAGGGTCAGGTCATCCACTCTCACCACAACCAAGATAGCTGGAATACCGGCTCTTTGTTGTCAGCAGCCACACACAGACCTTCGCTGTAGAATAGTTCATACTTAGATGCCTTTATTACCAGGTCGGCTGTAGCTCAGTTGGTAGAGCGGGTCATTCAATGATCGGAGGGTCAGTGGTTCGAATCCCAGCTCCAACTGTCCACATGTCGAAGTGTCCTTGAGCAAGACACCTAACCCAAATTGCTCCCAATGAGCAGGTTAGCACCTTGCATGGCAGCTACCGCCATTGGTGTATGAATGTATGCGTGAATGAGAGGCCATTGTAAAGCGCTTTGAGTACCGCTAAGGTGGAAAAGCGCTATATAAGTGCAGTCCATTTACCATTTACTGCCAGCTTTGGTTTCAAAGATATCGTCATAGGGTTTTATTACTGCAGAGAATGAGTAACCATGATATATCTTACTGTATCTTACTTACAACCTCCCCCAATGTGCTTTGGTTTGCTTTGTCAGGGGACACCCTTATGGAGAGCATGTGAGCTCATGAGTCATACTGTATGACTATGTGAGAATAATAACACAATCAGCATTATAATAATATCCAACATAAAAAAACATTGAGGTAATTATTGTGAGCCCATAGGCTACAAATATTTCAAGATTATGTAAAGTGTCATCTCACATTACTTGGCAATTCATACACTGGTAGCTACTAAACTGTAACACATGATCAGAAAGAAATACTGAAATACAGTCTTGTGCAATTGTTGTGTAAGCTGATTTGAAGAGGCTTACAGCCGCACATAGTCCAGTAAAAGTTCATCAAATAAACAGGCAGGAGACCCCAGGGAGTTTGAGGAACAATCCACAGGTCTCCGAACATGAGAAAAGACTGACCCCTCATGACTGAGCTGAGAGTGCAGGCCTTTCCCCCTAAGGGAGCACAGCAGCTCTTCTCAGACCTACTGGTAGCCCTCTCCAAACATACACACGCACACACACATGCGCACACACCCATACACACACACACACACATACATTTGCACACATACACACACGCACACACACACGCACAAACACACACATTCCAGAGTGTAAAGGGCAAGCAGCTCCAGTCTTCAGCATTATGGATATCTATCCAACCCCTGGGGTCCACTTACTCTCACTGCTGCCCTGGTCTGGTTACATCTCCTCCCTGTGGACGCCTGTGGAGAGGGAGGCTATTGTTGTCCATGGTTGGTACCCCTCGACATATATTACCCACCTCTCTGACCAGCCACCACCACCCCCCGGGCTGACAGGACTGAGGCCCAGAGGATAACCCCTGGGTAATTTATGTTTGGCCGTTTTGTGAGGGCACGTCGGTCTGTCCATGCTGTTTGTGAGGAAAGTGCAGACAAGGCCTGAGGGGATCAACAGTGGGCTTACGACGCAGAGGTCCTCCGAGTCACAAACCCAGCCATTTACGACAGCCTTGCAAAACTTTGGGTTGTTTTTCTCCTGCATGAAAAGCAGATATTTATTCAGAGAAACATGCTGTGGTGAGAGGAGCACTCTGCCGAGATGTCTGACAGGACAGAGAGGAGATGCCACTGACAGTCATTAGACTGGGAAGCGGACTGAGGCGGGGCGGAGAGCCGTCTGGAGGATTTCAAAGGAAGAACTGGACAGCGGAGGTTGAGCAGAACGGATGAGGCAACAGCTTTTTATAATGGAGAGGTCTTCATAGAGCAAATTCCTTCACTTTTCTGCGTTTCTCTGTTTTATGTCCAATGGGTGGTCCCCCGCCTCTCCCTCTCTCTCTCCCTCTCTCTCTCTCTCCCTTTTCTCCTCTCTCAAGATTCAAGATTCAAGATCAGTTTATTCGCAACAACATAGGACAGGGTGCAAGACAGGACAGGATAGTGCAAAGACATGACAGTGCAAATGCAAATACAAAGTACAGTACATATACAAGATACAATATAACCAATAAAAAGAAAGACACAAATGCAAAATTACACAATATATACAGAATGGAGTGTGGTGAGTGTATGTACATTGTGTGTGAGTGTAGTGTGATAGATGAGCGTTGTTTTATATACAATGTTGTATACAATGTTGTATGTAATGTAATGTAATACAATGTGTGCAATATGTGTACCGTTGAGATATGTGGTACAGTCAGAGGTTGTGTGCAAGTGGTGCAAAGGGTATAGAGTTAGTGGTGGGGGGATCGTAGGGGGACACAAGCCTTGTTGATGAGCTTTTTTTGAGACCATAGTCTCCTGCCAGAGGGGAGTGGTTCAAAGAGACTGTGACCAAGATGGGAGGGGTCGGTCACAATCTTCCTGGCCCGTTTTAGGGTCCTGGAGGCGTGAAGGTCCTGTAGGGATGGCAGTTTAAAACCGATCACCCTCTCAGCGGAGCAGATGATGCGCTGCAGTCTGTCCCTCTTTATCTGTTGGAGATGATGAGGGAGGAGGTGAGGATGGACTCGATGATGGAGGTGTAGAAGAGCATTATCATTGCCTTTGGCATGTTGAATTTCTTCAGCTGCCTCAGGAAGTACATCCTCTGCTGGTTTCTTTCTAAAGTCTACAACCATCTCCTCTGTCTTGAGAGCGTTGAGCTCCAGGTTGTTTTGGCAGACTGGTGGCTGGAGGTGCAGCTGTTCATGTACAGGGAGAAGAGTAGAGGGGAAAGGGGAAAGAACACAGCCCGGGGGGGAGCCTGTGCTGATGGTCCTGGAGTCACAGACGTACTTTCCCAGTTCCACGTGCGTCTTCTTGTCAGACAGGAAGTCTGTGATCCACCTGCAGGTGGAGTCGGGCATGCGCAGCTGGGAGGGCACGCCCTCCACAAAGGGCAGGAGGATGGTGTTGAAAGTAGAGCTGAAAGCAGAGCTGACAAAACCGATCCTGGCGCAGGTGCCTGTGGACTCCATGATCTGGAGAATGTAGCGAAGGGTTTACTGCATCATCCATTGACCTGTTAGCTCTGTAGGCAAACCGCAGGGGGACCAGGAGCGGGTCTGCGATAGATTTGAGATGCCACGGAACAAGGCGCTTAAAGACCTTCATTGTGACAGAGGTCAGGGCGACGGGTCTGTAGTCGTTGAGGTCAGTGATCCTTGTTTTCTTGGGGATGGGGATGATGGTGGAGGTCTTGAAGCAGACTGATACATGGCATGTCTCTAATGAGGTGTTGAAGATATCAGATATCAGAACACCGGGGACAGCTGAGCAGCACAGTACTTCAGCGTGGAGGGGGACACAGAGTCTGGTCCGTCCGCTTGCCGGGGGTTCTGTCTCTTGAACACGGACGAAGGACGATTCACGTCCTTCTCTATGATAGTGAGAGGCTGTGTTCCCCTCTCTGCTCTGGTGAGCAGGCACTTTCTACAACAATGTGGAGATTCTTGGCATTAAGTGCCTCTACAGGTAAATGAAAAAGAGAAGTCAACCTTCCATGAAGGATGTCTGGGGCGTGGATGGAAAAAAATATGGACTGTGTAGTTTGACTAAGCAAATACAAGCCAAATGTACAATTGCACTTCTCTGTTTTCACAAAGCAGATTCCCGTAAGAGGTTTGTTGACTTGTTTGCGACCACGAAGGCCCATTGACACTCTCGATTTAGCTCGGCGTGGGGCCGCGCCCTCTCTCCTTATGCGAATGCATAAACAGCATTGATATTTTCATAACCCGGCTACCGTGAGGTAAGAGGCTATAACAGCCCGCCTGCCGGGAGGGATCGCTCGCAGTGATAGCGCCCCCAGCAGCTGTCTCCAGTGTGACATGGCACCAGACCTCGGTGTCGGAGCAGCAGGTCAGGGCCAAAAAAACACTGCAGCACCTGCTTCTCTTCTTGCCCACCATAGTTCAACTCTTAAGACTCGCCAGCTTACAGACTGATGCCAACAAGTATGTGGACACTCCCACGGATACTCGAACAATCAAAAATAGTTAATTATAGAGGGGTGACTGCATGTGAAGACTCCACAGTACATGCACGACGTGTGTGTGTGTGTGTGTGTGTGTATGTGTGTGTGTGTGTGTGTGTGTGTGTGAGCCTGCAATCTCTAATTTATTCCACATTTTTATATTCGGTAACACCCATACAGTTAACAACAATTAATCATCTATATAAATAATTGAAACTGACATAACGGATAATGATGCAGTTAATTGACTCTTTGATTATGAAAATATCACACAAACCACTCCTTTGGCTTCGAGGCTGAGTATGGTCAGTTTTCTAAATACACATTACTCACTAAAAGAGTTATAATGATCCATCATGCATATCAGGGGAACAGAGGTTGTGAACCTTTCCTTTACAGTGGATGGAACCATTTAACTTATTGGCCTGAAATCCTCACAGCCTCATTTCAACTGTTATTATTAAATGAAACAGTGTATAGGCCAGCAAATCTACAGTAGGCTATGAGAGGCATAGTGTGTGTGTGTGTGTGTGTGTGTGTGTGTGTGTGTGTGTGTGTGTGTGTGTGTGTGTGTGTGTGTGTGTGTGTGTGTGTGTGTGCGTGCTTGCGTGACTGCCTGTTATGCAACTGTCCATCTCCGAGGAGAAGGAGACTTTAAATGCCGGAGTCTGTGGACTGAAAAGTGTTTCTCTTCACCTGGACTCCCAGTCATCCCATACTGTACCTCTCACACTGGGGGTGCTGGAGTCGGAGGACGGGCACGGATTCTAGACCAGAGGAACAGGTGGCCTTGCCCGTAAGCAGGCCCCAGCCCATCGTCCATGTGTCCAGTGGGCATGGTGTTAACACATTTACAGCTCCCCTGGGCAACATTAGGCCATTTGAGGGCTTGTGTAAAAAGCCTGTGGTGACAGGTCACCTTGGTAGAGGATGGCAGTGGCTGCCAGGGCGGTCTGCCAGGCCACATGTGAGCAGTGTGTGGACAGACGTGTCCTGACACAACCACAGTCTCTGGACACCGTTGGAGAGAACATGGACAACAGGTGGCTTGTAACAGGGACTGTTTGGCTGTGGACAATGTTATCTTTATGGCCATTTCTGATAGCATTCTTTCATTCAAACAAAATGGTAGAAGTAGTAGTGAGTTAGCTGTTATTGTTACAGTTACAGTATGTGTTGATATGACGTTATGTGTTGATAATTAGCCCCGAAAGCGATGCACATACAGTACAGGTCTTCCTCTGACACGCATAGCTGGGTGCTTGGCTGACATCTTGTGTGGATGGCAACACATCACCTCAAGCTCAACCTGGACAAGACTGAGCTGCTGTTCGTCCCGGAGAAGGGCTGCCCGCACCGGGACCTGGAGACCTAACCCGAGGAACCTGGTGTGACCCTGGACGACTGTCATTCTCCGCACATATCACATCCGATGATAAGGGCTCATCTAGGCCCTTGTCATCTCCCACCTAGACTACTGCAACTCCCTCCTTGCTGGGGCCCCAGGCGTCAGCCATTAAACCCCTGGAACTTGTCCAGAAAGCTGCTGCTTGCCTGGTGTTCAAACACCCCAAGTTCTCTCACACAACTTCCCTTATCTGTTACCTACACTGGCTCCCTGTAGCGGCTCACATCCAGTTTAAAACTCTGGTACTAGCCTACAGGGCAATGAAAGGAACAGCCCCCTCCTACCTCCAGGCCATGGTCAATATATTGAAATACTGTATCTACAGACGATCCTTACCAAACGATCCTTACAGATTTTTGAAATATGAAAAATTGAGCCCACAGCGCATCAAAAAGTTTTACTGTTAACAGTTCTGTATACAGTTCCCACGAACTCTCGCCAAATCAATGTCTGATCATCCTCATAAAAGGTGCCAACATTGGCAACATATCCAAGATGTAGTGTGATTTTTTTCAGAATTTTATGTCAAAATTGTTTTTGTTTTTTTACAGTTTTCTGAATTATACCCTCAAACAGTCAATGGAAAAGAACATATCTAAATGTAACTCCTCCCACATTTTTTTTCAATTGCAACCAAAATGCATACACTGCATCATCAGACAGCCCACACCAAACGATCCAGACAGATTTTTGAAATATCAAAAACTGAGCGCATGATGCATTAAAATGTTTTACTATTAGCAATACTGTACATTTACTACAAATTCTTGCTCAATAAATGTCCAATGTTCATGAAAAATCAGGGCAAAATTGTCATGAAACGGTAGATGTAGTGTTTCTTTCAGAATTTTATCTCAAAAATTTAATTTTTAAAAATATGTTTAATTCTGTCCTCTGAAACCAACACTTCATACTGAGAAAACTACACTACCCACAATCCAACGCAAGCTCCACCAATCGGAGACATCGCTACCCTACCCAGCCCCCGCTGAGGATTACGACTAAATTAATTGATTGGCCACTGACTGAGCACACAGCTGCTAAAGTTAATGTTCAATTAAGCAAACAAAACCTGTAAAAATTAATAAACATATCTCATCCCACATTTTTCAATCAATTAACACCAAACTTGCTACACTGGATCTTCAGACTGTAATTCACAAACTCATTGACCGGATTGTTGAATTATCAAAATTGAGCTTACAATGCATCAAAATGTTTTACAAATGTTTTACGATGCAAAATGAACATTGGAATGTCAACTTTCTTGTTGTCTTCCTATTCTCTCGCTTATTGCTCCTAAACTTGTCTGAAATTGCCTGGCCCCGCCTCATCGCTGTGTAGCAGCTTTAATTTAGATTGCTATTCTTGCACTTTGCCTTCAGCACTACAGTAGATTATGCTCTTAGTCACTTGTTTTAGAAAGGAGATGCACTTGTGAGTTCTGGCAAGTACAGTAGTAGTAGGCTACATTAGCTTTTCCTACGTTAAATGCAATTATTGTAAGTCGCTTTGGATAAAAGTTAAAGCTAAATGACTGTAAAGTAATGTAAATGTAAGGTTCTATCAACCTAATGTGTAGTAATTATATCAAAAAATTTCTGTACACGTTGTACAGAATATGAAAACATAAACCACAGCTAGTGTTTTTATATTGACATTTGATCACGGATTATCAAAGGCAAAGGCAGAAAACTTTTAATGATGATTAAAAGAAGTTAAACCCCCCCTCCCGCCAAAAAAAAGGATCTTATCTTGGCTCATTGACGGGGAGATTAAACCGGAGTTTCAGACAGCCAAATGAAAGCAGACAGTTTCAAGCACAAACACATAAAAGATCCTCAGGCAATATAATGGAATACTTTGATCCCACTGTTACTATTTCTTGTGTATCCTCTGTATCCTGCATATAATGGCATAATGCCATACTGTAATTGTCTCATTGTATTGTACATAGGACTACATAGCACTGTAGTACGTAACAAAAGGCACATATTTGTACTGTATATAAAACTGTGCACATACACACATTGCACATATACCTACATTGCACATAATTTCGTAGCTGCCCTTTGCTCCCTCTATTAATATATATTTTCACAGTCCTGTCTCTGCACTGTCATTACCTCCGCCCCAGTGATAGCCTGCATTCATTCTCAATGGGTGGAACTGAAACAGTCATATCTTTACATGGGAAGGTCACTCATGTGCGAATGCACAGAGTCACAAAATGCATCCATGGGAGGAGGTCTCTCTGTGCACCATTTCTAGTTTACACTGTCCTGTCTAGTCCTTGCACCCTGTTGTCTATCAATCAGTGTTATGCACCTGACCAGAACAAAGTCCCAGTATGTGTGAAACCTACCTGGCAAATAAATCAGATTCTGATCAAATAAAGCCTTATTCTCTCTAGGGGAGATGCAGTATCACAGGTTGATGTGTATGAGGAAAGCTCACAGGAGGTCATTGTGTTCTTTGAGGTTTGTGTCCCAGCATCCTCAAGGATCGTGACCCCATAGCTTTGTCTGAGCCCCTCCCTGCTGACAAGTTTCCCAAACCCATGATCTCACCCTCTGGGTCCTTAGCAGCCTAGCCTTGGTGGAAGGGGGGCTCTGCATCTAGTGAATTCCTTCTCATACGAGTCAAATAAACTCATCACCCCAATGTGTGATACATGTGATAAATCATTCGTCATGAGTCAACGAGGCAATAAAGCTTCAAAGACCAACCAGCCATATCTAAACCTTTGCCAGCAAAGTATTTCAACTTGTTTCCTCCTCGTCAGGACAGAGTAGAGACAAAGACTAGCACATGATTTAGTACTTTGCTATGCAGGAATGTGGACTTGAACACAGGGGGTAAGTGCATTTTGTGAGGGACTGTAAACTAAGGCTGTATTCACATTTAAGTTTGTTTTGTTACACTTCAATTCACTTTGTTGGGTTTGCGAATTGTATGTTCACACCGCTCCCCGAACAAAATAAACCCCGCTCGACTTGAAATGAACGGTGCAGCGTGAACACACCCCGAGAGCTAATGCACAGGAGACAGTACTCAAACAATAGCCTTTCTCTTTATTGAGCCCTTCCTTTCTGGGGTATTTCTCAGCTGTCAACTCAAATGGTAGATAACAGTTATCCGATGCTTAACGGACTGGAGAAGAGTGAAGTGTTGCGCCGTAGCCCTGACTCTGTAGTGATATCCCCCTCGAGGCCGTTTACCAGTGACACAGCTTAGTGTTGTGAGCTGACCCAGTCCATCATAATTATGTGTGATATTGACCCACTGAAGAGTGATTTCCTACATCAGCAGGCTGTATTGCTCATTCATAAGCTGAACAGACCAGCACTGTTTCTAAACAAAGGTCATCATATTTTAATCATCTCTAACACAAAATCAAATTTCAAATGGGTCTAATCACCACAAGCAATAGTGGCACAATCCTGCTATTGAGGCTGGTTAGATAACTAGTAGGCCCTTGGCCAAGTTATCCAATGTCCACATCTGCTACTTGTTTTCACCTGCACATAGATATCTATGGACTAGTAGTGCTAAGCAGCCTGGCAGGAAGACTGCAGAGATGCCATAAAGATACAGCACACAGTAAACCAACGAAGCCCGGCTGAGCTCCGCGCTGCCTGCCAGGGTCGCGGAGGTTACAGTACAGTAGTGCATTATGATCAGTCATCTGCAGAAGCAAGGACGGGCGTTCTGTAGGAAAGATGCATGGCTCTTCTAGTGTTTGGACTATAATGCTCCTCCTCTTTTCGTTCCCCCGAGTGATGATTACAGGGAGTAGATTGTTCCCTCCAGTAGAGGCCTCTGCTCGCTCTCTCCGTCGTCTCCTGGTCCCCCGGATCGGATGGAGACCCATAAATCTCTTCCCCTTCAAGCTAACGCACTAAAAAAAAGCATAGATACAACCAAGTTATATATAGAACAGTCACAGAACAGTCAATAGCACAAAGTCAAACATGCCTGGACTCGATTTCACTAAAACAACTTTCTCTGTCAGACTGACAGTCATCTACTGTATAGTTCGTGGAGCTCCGCTCCACAGGGGAAGCTCCCATTGGCTTGTGAAACGTAGCCAACTACATTGTACTGAAGAAAAAAAAACATACCAACTGTCCTACTAGGTCCGGTTCACCACTGAATAAGCGGGCTTCGCCTGCACAACTGCTCCTAGAAACTTTCAGCTCACAAGAAGACTGAGAAGTAAGAAGAAAGAAAAATGACTACACTGCGACTCACCGTAGAGCCGGCGGCGTCCCTCAGGGCTCCCAGGCCAGCGCCGCCTAGTCTACCTGAGGGATTCTGTGGTTGCGGCGCCATCAACAGCGACGCGAGACATCCACTCTGCTTCCGCTGCAAGGGGCCGCAGCACGCCAAGCCGGGTCTGGTTCCATCTCCCGACTGCCAGGCCTGCCTTCTTCCCGAGCCTATGGAAAGGCTCCACAGAGCGCACTTCTTCGAGGGTCTGCCGCCGCCGCCGGGGAACAAAGATCCTGTACCCACGGAGCGCGTGGTAAGACGAGGGTGATGACGTTGGCGTACCCCTCCAACAGCCGGCGCCGATGCTGTCCCTCCCACCGTCTGATGAAGAAGAAGATGAATCTGAGGCCGACGAAGACTCCGCCTCAGAAGCCCCAGGTGCAAGCGGTTCATCCTCCCGGAAGCGGTTCTTCCTCCCAGGCCTGGGTACTTCGACCGTGGCCTCCCGAAGCTGCTGGAGAGAGACGCGCATCATCTTGATGTTCCCCTCTCGGAGGCTGTAGCTGCGACGGGGACTGCCTCTCTGGAGCTCCGTCTGCTACGGGACGTCCTCCAAGCCTGCACCTCATCTCCTTCCGGCGATGCCTGACCTGGAGACCTTCGTGGAGGCGGGATGGGTGGGCTCACCGCTATCCAAACAGCGTCTCTCCCAGTGGATTTGTGAGGGCATCTCCAAGTCTTACAAGAATGCGGGTCGCCCTCTGCCTGGGACTGTTTGGGCATATTCTCCGAGGGGCGTGGCCATGTCGGTTACCCTGTTCAATGGTGTGTCGGAGGAGGACATTTGTGCGGTGGCGACTTGGTCGTCACTGTCTCCTTTTGTCCGCTATTATCTTTGTCCATGTCGTCTGTCTCTCTGGCGTCGTCTGTGCTGGGCACAGCTGCAACGGGAGTCAGCGTTAGACATGATGGTTCGGGGCAGAACCGCCAGGTGAGTGGTGGTCTGCTCCTGTCCTTTTGCGGCTCTCCCCTCACGTGCCTTTCCTGGCCCTCAGCTGAGATAACTTAAGTGCGGCAGGTAAGGGCCAGTGCTCGGGTTGGGCCAACATTTGGTATGGTCACACCTTGGAGCCCTGGCTTGTGTCCTGGCTGGCCAGTTTTGTTAACTGGTCCAGCAAGAGTGTATGGTGCGGTCGTGTAGCTCCGCTTATGCCAATAGGAGCTAGCCCTGTGGGGCGGAGCTCCATGAAATACAACGACGGTTACGTATTGTAACTCTAGTTCTATGAGTGGAGTGGAGCCCCTCAGGGCGCAGACTTTGCTGAGCCCACAGTCTGGTGGCTGAAAGTTTTGGCTAGGAGCAGTTGTGCAGGCGAAGCCCGCTTAAATACAGTGGTGCACCGGACCTTACAATAGCCAAAACATCATCATCTCTTAATAATTTCAAGCATGGACTAAGAAAACCTCCCAATAGATTTCTCTGTTACTACAGTATGTAGCCTAGTCTTACAGTATCATGTGCACACGCACGCACACGCGCGCGCACGCACACACACACGCACACACACACACACACACACACACACACACACACACACACACACACACCACTCCATTGTATGGTGTACATGTATAACATTGCATATTGTATTGTACTCTACAGTATATGCCATATACTATGGGTTATTATATTATTCACGGTGAAGTACTATTATAAGCCCTTTGGGATTTCAAATCTCTCAGCACCTACAGTACTTCAATAGAACTGTCATTCCGTGTTAAGGTATGCGAAAAAGACTTACTGTATAACTGCAATGCTGGCAATTGTGTTGCATTGACACAGTGGTCTACTACTGTAATGTACACCTTGAGTGCATTTGCCTTTTTCCTATATTCATAACCTATGAAGCAAAGCTTCTCTGCACTGCAGATTACAGGGAACAGTGACACAATGATTCAGGTCTATCTGACAGTATGTCATAGGAAGTGACAATGACACATTAAAGGGCTCTTCCTGGCTTCATCTGAATAAACATGGTCATCCCTGTTGGACATGCATTGAGAGAAACAGGTATTTAGAAAACATATGACTGATCATGGGAGCAATGACTGCAATTGAGGAATAAAGAAATATGGATATCAACCTCTTTTAAACTCTGGCCAACTCATCTATGCAGTTATTTGCATTTTCAACAAAGTGCCCACTTAAGGATACAAGTGTGAATACACACTGAGGCGGCTTGTACTGAACATGTGCTTACCGCCGTTGTACTCTCAACAAATGCTCTGTTCGTGAGAAGAAAATATGAAAATGTGAAACAACCATTGGTATTTAAATCAGGACCCAGCTCACCACAGCTCTCTGCTCTCATCCACTTCTCACAAAATAGTGGATTCCAGATTCAAAAAAGGAAAACATTGAAAAAGAGACATTGTGGAATGATCATTTACAGATGATTTGTCTCTTTAAAATGTCCAGAGCAGAGGGAAGCCATTAATGGCATAATGTTATTCACGTCTGTCACTGCACTCAACAGTGATATAGTGTCATTTGATTGGCAGCGGGACTTGAGCAGGAGGATCCAGAGATGATTATCTGTCCTTATCTGAATCTCCTGCATCTAACAGTCGCTCAAAGAGAGCTGTGCTGACACTTCTCTTTCTCTTTCCCTCTCTCTCTCATTCACATACACATACAAGCACACACACACACACACACACACACACACACACACACACACAGTCGCTATAGGTCACATAGTACTGTGAGCAGTTCAGATGTGTCTTTGAAAACAACTTAACCACATGTACATTATGACAGTGAAAGTGCAATTGCAAAGACAAACATGGGCTGCGTGTCTGTGGTTTACGAGACACTCTCAGTGAAACGTTCCCTGTCTGACAGTTGCACAAAAGCCGCACTGTTCTAAACAGACCAGAAAAATTTGTGCGAGGCCCCAAGATTTCACTTGGCTTCTCCCCAGCCCTCCAGTAGCTCATCAAACGGAGAACAAGGAAGGACCTCCGCTGTGATTCCACGGCAAGCTGCAACACAGATCTTTCGTTTTCATGTGAGGATTACAATCTAAAATGGCTAAGTCAAAAATACATATCAAGGAGGGGTCAAAGCCCGAGGTCTTCAGGTTCAGCCCACACTGAAACCTTTGAAAGCCACAATTAAACAGGAGAGATTACCAACATGTCAATGACGTCGCATCCGTCTGCGAGGCTCAGTTCTCAAACCCTATCTGACCTCACCCCCCCCCCCCCCCCCCAGTATATCGCGTTTGAGTTGAGTTCGCTACTGATAGTGTGGAAACTGAGTGTTTCAGCAGACTGGCTATCTACAGTACTGTTGCTCGCAAAGGTGGAGCTGATGAAGACGGACTGCCGCGCTGCCCCGTGCTGATGTATACGCCTCGCCACAGGGAGGAGCAGGGTCAGGCGTGCGGGTCAAGGCCTCGGGCGTTGTGACGCGGGGGTGTGGGGGTGGGGGTGGGGGTAGAGGGGTTGGGCTGAGCTGCATGGGAACGCTGGTCAGAGAGGATGACAGCTCTAGAAGTCGGACCCCGATAAACCAGTCAGGAGTGACAATCTCCGGACCCCAGCCAGCGCAGCGTCCGTCCTGCTCAGATAATCCCAGACAGGCCATCCATCAGGCCGGCCAGGGAGACCCGGACCCGCACCGCCTAGGAATGCATGGAACCTCTCACTCTCGAGAGCCAGCGGGAGGGAGGGGCAAAGATGACAGCACACGCTCTCAGAGCACGGGGAGATTAATGAAGGAGCGGTGGTGCGAGAGATGAACCCTGCTATGTGGAGTGGACAAAGAGGAGAGACGCCATGTCTCAGGGTGAAGGGTGAGGGCGAGGATTGACAATGGGAGCTGGAGAGACCACCACCAGCGCAGACAGCAGACAAACGCTACTGAAACACATGGGTAATGAGAATGTGATCAGCCCAGCCAAACACATTACAATCACACAATACATTCCACATGTCAGGTCCATGAAAAAAAACAAACAGACAAAGCCGGCATAGTCACAATCTGGTCACGTTAATTGGCCTTCTGGCATGATTCAGAAGGGCGATTAATTCCAATTTTGTTGCCTCTTGAAATCTTACTGGTTCAAAAGACACCCTACAACTATAATAAGTGAATTCAGTAGTTCAACTCTGTGAACAGAAACGGTAACTTTGTCCAAGGGCAGCCTGCCCATCTGTCTCTGTTTTCTCTCAGTGCCACAGGATGGTCAGAGGCCAGGAACATGTCTGAGAGTCGTTCCAAGCGAAACGTAACTCCTGTAAGAAAACAACAATTCCCCTTATGGTGTTTGTCCTTTGGAGGTGAACCCGACATAACTCTGTGATATCTTCCACTTCTACAGTAGTTAGCCGGAAGGGGGGAAGAAGCACAAGTGGGGCTCAGGAGGAGGAGGTACAGTACTACTGTAGGTACGGAATCATACATCAGAGAGATCAGTTACTTGAAGCATTTTAAATGTCCCAGAATTACTTGGCAAATCAATTATTTTGTAATATCTGTCCACTAACGTAGGGACTTAGCCTTCTTAGCTAGCCTCCTCTAATGGGCAGCGATCTTATCTTAAAGAATTCATTGTTTATATTTGACATTCCACAATATTCATATCACATGCGTTTCCAGTGGCTGGTGAATATTTCCTGTCCCATACCGAGTGGTGTGCTGAGAGATGTTGGTGTAACGTGTACTCAGCGCTGCCTGGGGTCCTGTCCCTGGCATCTGGCCTGTGTCACAAAAGCCCCGGGTAGTGTGGCCTGGCACCGAGCTCACACTGACTCCACAGAAATAGATCATTTGCCCTCAGGTTGTGAGCTTATGCCAAGACAATAGCATTCCTGTCACGCCATAACAGTGTTCTCACTGTGCAGTATGATGTTCTGTTAACAGAGGAGTAGGCTACTGTACTATACACACACACACACATATTGATCTTAAACTCTCTTTCACTCACGATGTGTATCTTATCAGCAATTATGGATGGAATTAATTTTGCCATCCATTATTTATCCTCAGCTGCGCATTGTACAATAGCCTGGTCCCTGGTCAGATCTGGTGGAAATATTCTCCAATTGGCCTGTACGGCCATAGAGGCAGTTGAACAGGCTATTCCACACTTTGCAACAGAATGAATGAGTGGAAAGTATTGCTTTGGAAACGCCTCAAATACAACATGCAAGATAGAAACTGTTGCCTAGAAACCTCTGCCATTAATTTGGTGCAACTTAAATGAACAGCTCATTAAACCTGCACACTATGGAGAGCGTGGATGTGAGATGGAGGGAAAAAGAACATCACATCAAATGAAACTCAATATCTCTCTGTTCATAAGAGCTATGAGTTAATTGCCTCTATCCCTTTAGGCGGACACCGATTAGATTTGCCAAATGTGTGTATTGAAAGGCAGACAGGTGCTTGAAACTGTGGCCAAAGATCATGGGCAGATTATGAGATAATGGGCCCTTGGGCACGGACGCGCAGAAAAAAAGAAAGAAAAAAAAAAGTTATGTAATGTGTGTGTGTGTGTGTGTTTGTATATATATATATATATATATATATATACACACACAGACACACTACACTATAAGACAAAAGTATTGGGACACTTACACATTACACCTAAAGAGCTTTTATGACATCCCATTCTTAATTCAGATTCCACCATTCTTCTATACACACACACACACACACACACACACACACACACACACACACACACACACACACATTATTTAAAAAAGGCACAGATCTCAACTTCAAATTAATTTATCATATCAATCAAATTTGACAATGTCTGACAATGTCTTCCATGTTTTAGCACAATAACTAAAAGCTGTTTTTCCCTGCTCGGTTTTGAATTGAGACCTCAACTTGGGAGAAATCCAAAAAGCACTTGCTTTTTAGTTGAAGGGCCCATATTGCATGAAGTACTCAGCCCCTCTAAAGTAAACACTCACTTTAAAGGTATCCTGATGGTTTCTTTCTAGTGACATCGTCAAAGTGAATGTTCAGGCTATTCCTTCAGTTTTTCAGCAGGACTTTTGGAGATCTGTTATTGACATGAATGATTACGCCATTTCACTACAGTATGCAACAAGAAATGCAGAGTCTTTAACAGTGACTTCACGCAGAGGCACTATCTTAGGGGGCCCCTGAGCTCTTGGGCCCCAGGGCCTGAGCCCGGTAGGCCCGTTCGGTAATATAGGCTAACCCTGCCAAGATGGGTATTCCTGTTTCAGTGTGGAAGGGAAGGAGGACAGAGCGATGAACAACAGCTGTTTCTCATTAGAAAACGTCATTTACAGAGAATAGCAGACCCCATAAGAGTGAGAGTAAAGTTGGATGATGGTGTTCTATTGATAAGGCTGGGAACATTTCTTCACTAGATAAATCAGTCAGAACATTTCATTTCTACAATCAATAAGAACGACCACATAGGGCCTACAGTAACTGTTCAGCAGGCCCGAGACATTTTTCAAGTGACATGATCGATACGACACTTTTTATCTGGAAGAGTAATACTGTAAATTGGCTGCACACGCTGCGTGATGTTTGGCTGAGTGGAATATCTTCTCTTTAGCTGCCTCTAGGCTAGCTACAGGACGCGAGCGACCTGGCAGGACGAGCGGTTGGCTCGGAGAGCGCCTTCATGTTCACAGCTATTGACGAGGCAGAGGAGAAATCAGAGGTGCGGCAGAGAGCAGACGGGTTTTCAGCTCTGGCCCCAGGGAGCATCTGTCCCTCTCTTCAACTGATGCCAGACCTTCATCGAGAGCCCATTCACGGGACGATGTGGGCCTGTAACCCTCTCCGGGGGTCAGGCTCGTCACGACAAAGATAACGCGCCGATTTAGTGAGAAGTGTCTCAATCGCTGCCTATAGCAGCGCGATCAAAGACCGTTCGATCTTTTTCATCTAAAGCTTCTTATTTCGAAAGGAACACCAATAGAACCTGTCTGCTAAATGACATATCAATGGAAAATGCTTGAGGTACAAAAACTAAACGCTCGGTCCAAAACTATGCTCCTGTGAAACCTCTCAATCTCCGCTCAAGGGCTGTTGTGTGACGGTAGATTGCCTCATTGTTTGCATTACATTATTTTGCACATCTTCTCACAGGCCTCCCTATTGTTAATCATTTTTCTAACATTCCATCCTCTAGTGCACCGTTTATCCTGTCAGACCCTCTATTCATGGCCCACAGGGAATTCAGCCATTGTCAACCTGTAGCCACGGCGACTGGGGAATAAAGAATGCATAGGCTATGGCCCCTACAGATTCTTTTCTCACATTCATACCTGATGCTGCACCCAAACAATGACCCACATATTCTCTAGCATGCTTCGCAGCATGGAGCACATACTTATTGAGGGCTTCTAGTGCATATTACATTACATCAGTGCAAAACAATTCATGACAATATTCCAATATTTTTAAGCAGTCGATTCTATTTGCGGTAGCCTCGCGAGACCATCCCGATCTCGTGAGCTCAGATTCTGTTTCTCTCCACAGATAGTCTGGAAAGTCTCCGTAGAGATCCGTGAATTTGGTCGGGCCAATCAACGTCCTGTGAGGAGGAACTTCTGGCAGCTGTGTGGTTTAGGCATGCATGGATGTATTGGTTTAGGTATGACGACAGTGAGAAGTCTGTGATAGATGGCGATAGACCTGCCTTTTTTTCCCTTTTTTTTTGTGCCACCATCTTCACTTCACCACCTGGGTGTGATTCTTTTACATACAGTAGGTCCTGATTTTCCCCTCCCTAGAGACTAAATACCAGTGGAGGAATCTAGTCCAGGTTGGGAATGTGGAGACGGGGGGTCCAGCAGGAGCGTTTCAGAGGCTGTCTCCTGCAGAGACACTGCTAAAGTCTGAATGGGGGAGACGTGGTAGGAGACCTGAGGGATTGGCCAATTAATCAAGCCTGTTCTAACTAGCTCTCCTCAGGGATGGCTGACTGCTTACCTCACCAGCAGCTCCTCCAGGGCTTCATTTTACAAGCCTCATCATGAGATTGCCTTCAACCACACAAACCAGTCCTCCAGGGAAGCTGGCTGGTGACATCATAGAGGTGGGGATGTACTTACTGTAGGTGGGGACTCATTGTGAAGGTCGATTGCAAAGCATTCTGACAGAGACCCTGGATTTACTGTGTTACTCTCATCATATTATCTCATGCCTTTGTCTGTCTAAAATCAGACCCACCTCTTTCCTGAGGGGAGGTCTAAAGCACAGAGCAGTGCAAAGCTGACACTAGCATTATGACAACATTATGATAACAAGTTATGGTGTCTGATGGCCTATCAGCTTCTGCTTTTCGCTTCTTCAACATCAGATTGTCTGAGAAACCACATTGTTGTACACATCCAAATCTGACCAAGCGACACTCAACAAACTTCTATTTTCACTTCAGAAGTTAAAATGTCCATGACTCCAAAATTACTATTCTGCTCACACTCCGTGTACACCAATGTTCAAAGAATTACACTTTCTACATGTATTCTCATTACGTAAATCCCAAATGGTCCAATTGAAGGGACTATAGTCGATCTACATTAAACGCAGACTCACTGATAAATACTCAATCTATATGTAAATAAGGGGAACGTGGGAAATATCAAAAAGCAAGAAAATGCATTACCGTCCTATTTGATCAGAGCCCCAGGAGCTAAAGTTATGACTTTTAATGGAATCGGAGGACCAGCGAGTGTCTGAGGGAGAGGAGGTGGAGGTATGAAAGCATTCACAGGGGAGCTGGCTATCTGAAATAACACAGGATAACAGAATGGCCCTAAAAAGATTACACCTTCTGGGGCGAAATGGAATTATTGCGTTTGGAAGGCTCAGCAGCTTTTCTCAGAGCATTTTTGAAAATGTTGATTTAACCTGGAGTTGAGTGGTCAGCTCTTTCATTTTTCCAAACTATAGCTGTGTTCGGAATCGCTCCCTCGTTCCCTCACTCCCTATTCCCTATATAGGGTTCACCATAGTGAACTACCTAGGGAACGGAGAAAATGTAGGGTACATGCACTGTTCCCTGCAAATCAAGGTGAATTGTGGGTAATAAATAGTGGACTATAGAGGGAACGAAAATTCCGTGGAGAATTCGGACACTACAAACAAAATGGCTGACGCCCTATATAGTGCACTATATAGTGAATAGGGAGCGATTCCGAACACAGCTTATTTAGTCATAAATGTATTCACTTAAATACGCAACACAGTTGTTCATGCAGGGCCTCATTAAGCATGCTGGCAACATCATGGTAACTATGCATGCAACCATGTGTATTTTATAGGGTGTAAAGCAATAAAACATGGTGATGTGTAGCATGCGTCTCCATGTTAGTCATGTGGCATTCCACACATAGCGATTAGCCAAATTATGGACCAGGCTGGGATATGAATGAGGTGTTAGCAGATGCCTGTCAAGGTTGGGATTTCAAACCTCTAATCCCAAAACTATAATTGAACAACTTTGGAACAAGTTTTGCTACAGGTACTAAAGCAAAGCAATCACCACCTTTTGGATCCGGGCACAACTTACTCTATGATTAGAGCAGCCAAAAACAGAGGCATTCTGATTTCATATCTGTGAAAGTAGTAAGGTACAGTACAGTGAGTCAGACCAGTAACAATAACAGTGTAAATTGGCAACATTACTGTTTGTGATGGCAGACAATGAAACCCTTCATGATCTCTTAAAATATTCTACTCTTTATTGTCCCTCTAGGGATAAATGCAAAAGTTTATTCATATTACATGTTATTCCTCCAAAAACATAATTAGATTGGAAGCCGGTTTGAAGAAAGTTTACTAATTTCCTCATTTTCATGCACCACCAACTTCACGCACGGGAACTATGACTAAACTTGTCATCAAGTGTAGAGAGACTAATGCTCTCCTCCCTTGAGGAGAGTTCCCTGGCTCGCTAGACCTCCATTAAGCTCAAGAGAAAACATAAGCTTGATGGGGAAACATAACAATAAAAAAACAGAGGCCCCACACCCTTGCTCTTTTTCCAAATGAATGGAAAACAGGACAAGTAGAGTCACACTGTTCCACTCCTGCTGTATTTGAAATGGCATTACAGTATCTCAGGTTGAACTGGCTGTATGGTTTAAAAAGCTAAACACAGCTGCTCAAACAGCGGAGCAATTCTGAGTCCGGTAAAAGTAATAGCATACTAGAATCGAGGATAGATAGCCTAACAGCTCTGTGAACTATTGTTCCTTGTAAGCACCTTTAAGGACAAACTGGAGATAGTTTTATAGATAGCTTTATAGATAGCCTACAGTAGTTACTACTATTCATCCATGAAACAACTGTCTGGCTGGAGTGGGAAGGTAAGAGAGAGAGAGAAAGAGAGAGAGAAGGGGAGATCTAGGGGGATTTGTTTCAGACAGTTGAGAAGGAGAAAGATGAATTGGCAGTGTTGGTGATAATGCTTCAGAGGCCGGAGAGACCCGGAGGAAGAACGTTCTGTCCTCCACACAAAGGCACATGGGAGAATTGAGCTCCACTTTTAAGTGTATCAAAGTGGAACATCGTGTCTGCCATGGCAGACAAAAAGAATGTTTTATAAACGCGTTTCACACTGGAATAAAAATAAATAAATAAATAAAATCGGCAAATTTGCAGGTAACCTGAACACTTAGGTTACGGTTGTTTGACTTTTCTGCTTCACACTACTGTAGAGACGGACTATGGGTGGAATGGATTACAGGGTTGAAATTGAGACTTGTTACACAGTACATTCTGGAGGTGGAGTCATCTTTTGCCTCTCAGAAGGCAAGTTTCCCATATTAGGTCCCCTGCCTGCAAGTGTTACGGATATTGTCCAGTGGCATGAAGACAGTAAGCCGCAGCAGACCCAGATGGAACAAAACGTTTATGGAGGGCTTACCGTATCCCTGATGTTCACTCTGTCAGGGTGCATGCTGGTCATCTTCAATCCTCAGAGGTCAACAGCAGACACGAGGGCAGGGCAGGAGCGTATTCATCCTCCAGCCTCATCCTAAACACAATGCACTGAAACCTGTAAAGTAAAAAGAAAAGAAAAGAAAAAAAGTTTAGTAATGAAGCTTGCTTTGTATGATGAATTGCTCCTGTTGTTCTCATTATCCGGGACATGAGTACCGTGGCAGCCCCATGGAAAGCTGATTTATACCTCATCCCTTCTCTAATTACCGCAGACACCATCAGTCAAGTTGCTTCCCCAGCATCTCGACTGTCCGATGGACCGGATTACCTGTGATAAAGCACTTAGCAGTTACCCAGCTCAACAACTGTTCTCTCTGCCTTGCCTCGATGGTAGTGTGCCATATAGTTCTAGGAGTTGGTCAAAGTGGTGAAACAAGTGGAACAGGGTATGCTAGAAGTGAGCTGGAAACGGTCCCCATCATTTAGGAAATGTTTGACAAGACTAGCATTTTGAAGGAAACCTCAAACCAAACTTGTGCCACCAGGGAGATTGAAGCCAAGCACGAACCATTACATTACTAGTGTGACTGGCTTCATTAATAGTATAGTCATGCAAATGGAGTACATGAATTACATGTTATACCTGAAGGTCAAGCCCACAACCTCATCTGTTAATAAAGTCGTAAACCCTTGTTTACACTGTAATTGTAACCCAAATGTCCCCACTAAATGACCCCCCCCCCTCAACACACACACACACACACACATATATATATATACACAGCAAGAGAGGGGGAGAGAGGGGGAGAGAGAGAGAGAGAGAGAGAGAGAGAGAGAGAAGGGGAGTTCTTGGATTGATCTGGGGGAGATCTTGAGTTGTTGAGGTCCAAAACACTCATGGAATTCATCAAGAACACCTGGATCCATCCACACATCAACTACTACCCAGCCATAAAATAAAACCCACCAGCTGTTCATTAAAACCTGTGTTTAAGAAATTAGATTAATTAAGCCGGTTAGGTTCTGGTTTAACAGGCCGGCCCTTTCTCTAAGGGCTCTCTACTTTTCCAGCTGTGAGAACACGGTTGGCTTTATAACCCCCTAGCTCTCTGTCCCACGTTAGCCCTCATTCCCTTCCTTCAGTATTGGGCTAACAATGATTTTCTTCTAAGGAACACTGCCATGTTGCATTGTGGGCTCCATGAGCTGGCTAACCGTTGATAGAAATATGTAGGCTGATAACCTACCTACCAGAATGTTATACTAATATTTCTATATTTCAAACACCCTAGTTAAGGAACACCCTTGGATAGAAGGGACTGCTTAGTTTAAGGAGAGCAGGTTAGACAGTGGGGACACTGGCATGCTTGTGGTTGGAACCTACAGCTGGCGTGTTAAAACCAACACAAAAGCTGATTAAAACCACAGGAATTCAAGGTGAATGGCAGAATCATACTTAGCATGACTTCCACACACATCACACATAGGACTATAGGTGAAAAAGACATGTTGAGAGTTACAGTATACATTAAACTTAAACCATATCCTTTCGAAGCATGTTCAAATCTGTAGTTTTTAACTGAATTTAAACAGGAAAGTTGTTTAAGTTACACTGACAAATTAGAATAAATAATTATATAATTCTTCAAAGACTGAGCAACAAAATAATGTGCTAGAAAATACTTAGGAAAGTGGGCTTGTATGTACCTTAACAAGACTGAGGGATCCAGACATAAGGGAGACACCACAAGGCACAAATCTCTCACCGAGACTTTCACAGCACTCTACTACCACCTTGTGGACATATAGGCCAAGATTTTCACAGGAAATTCCATATACTAATTCTCAATAATTAAAAATAAAAACACATTTATTAGCAGTCGCAGAAAATTATACAAGAGACACGTACAACACAATTCCCCTGAATAAAAAAATGTGAATTTCTTATTTACATATTCTGCAATTGAATGTGAATCTGTTTAGCACATGCAGATACAAATTCACATTAGGGAAAAGCTTGCTCTTCCACATATAGCCTAATGCTTAAGTATCAAGTAACATAGGTAACAGCCTTAACACAGCCAACACTATAGCCCCTCAATATGACTTGGCCCTGACATGCTGTGTAGATGAGATAAGCGGAAGAAAACATGTTGTGTAGATGAGAGTAAGAAAACAACAAGAAAACATGAAGCACTTTCAGGCTGGTGACAGCACATTCCAGATACAAGTCCCATAATAATAATAATAATAATAATAATAATAATAATAATAATGGTTCATAATAAGCTCTGTACATGATCAACATTGATATTTTAGAACCTCCCCCACCTCAGAAGTCACAAGTCCAGATTAAAGGACATCAAATGCACAATTGGATGTCATTGTCTTTTCGCAGATAATAATTGATGACTGGGGCTCAGTAGGTCTACATCACCATGGATTAGTAAGGCATTGCAATAGACAACATAATTCAAACCAAGGCTTTTAGCTGACAAGCCATCCTTGTTCTGAAAACTCAAGACACCAGAAGAGGGACTGGCTTTAGAAGTGCATTAAATAATATGGGGTCCAGAGTCCAGGTTATATGACAAAGGGTCACATTCCGCCCAAAGACTGCAAATATGAATTGAAATACTGTACCATCACATTAAAATGATCCATGCCTGCTTGGTGATCATATTCTCTCTAAAACACAATTTTGCTTAAAAAAGCAAAATTAGACTAGATTTTGCAGAAGGCACTTAAAACACTGCTGACCCCTCTTAGGATTTAGCTCTTATAAAACAATGTATATCACTTTCCATTTGTCACCATGCATGTTAACTTTTAAACAAAAGTAATTTTGTTACATAAACGGTAATTAAATAATTCCACTTACTAGCAAAACAACAGACTCATGCCTGTCAGTCTGTCAGGATATGAAGCTATTCACACACGGATTATTTTGGCTAAATCCAAAATAAATTACATTCAATCAACATCTGATTAACACCAAAAATGCAGTGCAGACAAAGAGAGTGGACTGGTTCCTGGATGAGCAGTTTGAAGGTTCCCCTCAGAACATACACGGGGGGGAAGGTTGATATGGTGGGAATGTAAATTTTGATCGTTTAATTTCATAACAGCACTGTTTTCAGGGGTCTGAAGACACGACAGAAACACAGGGAGTCATCAAATAAGTTCACAGAAGGTGGTACACAGCGGTGAAGACTAGACTGATTGGTTATAGTTTACTGTGTGCAGGAGGGACTGGAAGGTGAATGGAGAAATGGGCAGAGAGGCCAATGGAGGATTACTGCACAGAGGCAACGAGGAGGACTCAGCAGGACTGATGACCACGGAAGTTGAGGCCGGAGCTAGGACTGGGACTGGAGCTAGGACTGCAGTTAGGACTGGGATTGCAGCTGGGACTAGGACCTCACTCTCAGCTCCTCCGGGACTTGGAGTGCTGGATTAGCCATTGCAGTGTGATATCTGAGGAGTAGAAAGCAGAATATTTGCTTTTTAGTGGGTTTTCTGAAACAGAAAGAGCTGGATACTTTGATTGGGAAACATACGTTTTATGTACACCCTTCAGGCCTGGGTTACACGGCAACGTTTCGAGAACGAGAATGACAACGGAACGAGAATGACCTCCAAACGTTTCCTCATCGTTGCCAGAAGTGGTCAGGTTACGTTATCGCAACACCATTCACAACACTGAGCATGCACGTGCCTGTTGTAAACAGACCCTGACAGTTAGCTATGAAAATGTATTTCAAATGCATTTATTTAGGGCTGCCTGTCTTCAACCAAAGGAAATCTTGGTCAGTCTGTTCTCAGGCCTACATTTCCAAATTAGGGTGATCCCATTCCTTAGTTAGTAATTAACTAGTAAGCTTAATTCATTATTCAGCACAAGTTGTATTACTATTCTTCTTATTGTTTTTATTATTATTATTGTTGTTGTTTCTTTTGAAGTAGGTCTGCTAGACCAGGCGCTTCCACTTGTTCTACCCTGGATCATATTCCATAATAACCTCTCATTTTGTCAATCCATCCAAATGATCTAAATAAATGCACTTTCCAATGTCTGAATAAAATCATGAGTTTTGCTAGACTTCTATTGTACTCACCGTGTGAGGTGGCAATATGAGTCTTAAATCAGTGTTTTTCTCTTGAAGTTCTGGTAAAATCAAACATGTTTAATAGTATCTGAAGTTTTTAGTCTTAATGCAAATGACCTGTATGATCCCAGTCTTTGCAAAATTGTACAGTCTGTGACTAAAAAATAGTAGAAGAACTCTAGTGTTTGGAGATTGCACTTTGTCTAAATTATATAATGCTGCTGTGTCTTTGGAGACTGCGTTTTGACTATTATAATGCATAAAATAATAACACAGAACAGATTACAATAGCAGAACATAATCAAATCAAACAAAATGTATAACAAAATGGAATAAATATACGCCTACTTTTTACAACGCGCAACCATGCATTTTAGAGATTGGGCAGGACTACACACTTTTGTCAGCAGCACCCTGCTCAAAATACGCTCCCGCGGCTATGTATGGAAGCAAAACAGTCTTAACATAAATCATATAATTAGGAAACATCTAGTCTATTTCATTAATGTTATAGCCTATAGCCTATTTTTTGTATAACAAGCTTTATTGCTATAGACTATAGATTTTGAGAATCTTGGTCGGACAAGAGTAGCCTATTTCGACTAAGCAATCACATTGAATCCTACACACATTCTGGGATTTAAAATGATGTTGTGTTATAATTTAACTGTACAATAGCCGAACGTCCTTCATCATTATCAAAACGAGATCGCCTTCGCCTGTTTATACGAGAACGGAATACAAGAAAATTAGAACGAAAACACCCCTCGCGGCGTTCTCTAAATTTCACAGGTTTTCACAACGCTGACGCCGTTTCCGTGTAACTGTGAGGTGCAAACGGGACGGAAAGTCCCGTAAACGGGGGTGAAACGTTGCCATGGAATCCAGACCTAAGCTTTGTATCTCTCCTCACCTATATTATCTTTCTCTTTGCAGGAGACCGAGTAGCAGCAGATCTCTCTGTCCTGGATGGAGGACAAGCTCCTACAGAGACAGAGGAGTTTGTGAAAAATAAAGCAAGTTGATTAGTAGTAATGGGCAACATAAGTTAAGCTAAGGACAGCAGAGTCACAGTTTAAGATATTTAACTCAGGAAGATGTACTACACTGTCAAAATCATCCAATTACAATTTATAGTTTACTCTATGTGCTGTCAACACAAGCATATGGTTTAATGTCATTGTCCTCATGATCCGTATTACTAAGCTTCTGTTCCCGCTCTAATCTGATATAAGGAGATCAAAGAGACTATGATTGGTACTGTATAACCAATTATGAGACAGGGAAAATGCATCCATCTTACATTTTTTCAATGAGCTGCTTTTCATCAAGGGCATTAGGAAGATCTCTTTTGTTGCCCAAAACTAGAACCTGTGGAAAGATAGAGAGACAGAAAGAGAGAGAAAGAGAGGGAGAGATAGAAAGAAAGAGAGAGAGAGGGGGGGAGGGGAGAACGAGGGGAACATGTTTATCAGTGACTCAGATCTATCAGGACAATCCTTACAAGCTGCAGGTGAAAGAAAGAGAAGAAGCGTCCAGGGCTGGAGATGCATCGCACCTCTGGACTGATAATCTAGTGTTACCGTTGTGCATTACTATTTGGGAACATCATTGGGAAAAGAAGACGGACAGCCTTTGGCACTGTCCCAGCAGCCGGAACACTGTCATTTCAATTATGCTGGGAATTGAAGTTGAATTAAAATCTAATTAAAATCTTGAATCTAACCTTAAAAGGTCACATGAACACTAATGCAATGCCATCAAGTCTGAGTCATTTCAACCCATTAGTGACCGTCTGTGAAATATAAATATAAAACATTTTGGTCAGTAGAAGTCAAGGAACAGTGGTGCCAGCTGTACCAATGTTCATGCACTGTCTGGCACTGTATCATTGTCACAGAAGCACTGCCTTACAGCGATTCCTTGAAGCTGAGGTTTGTCCAGAAGATTATGGAGCTCATTTCTGGAGGCTTCTATCTTTTCCCGGTCTGCTGCATCCACCATGTAGCTGAAAAAGACAAACAGTTCTGAACGCATGGTTTTTCAAATCATTGTCATAATCGGTGACACAGAAGAAAGCCAAGCCAAATGGAGAAAAGTCTGTGAGTCTGTGTGTCAGAGGAAGGTCTCAGTGTAAAGGCAATATGGAGTTAAAATGTTTTTGCCATACATCCGATCACAAAGATGTAAATAATGCCTCAAACACCAGTCTTTTGAAACTATTTTTTTTATATAATTTTCTGTTCATGTGGTCCAGTTCAATTGAAGAGAGTGTACTCACACAATAGCGTTCACTCCTCGACAGTAGCGCTCCCACATGCTTCTGAACCGAGGCTGGCCGCCAATGTCCCAAATCTGCACGGAAACAACAAAGTCAGATACGAACACTTGCCCTATTGGTATTGCTCATATCAGCTAGAATATATACTGTTGTGACATCACTGTTCCAGAGAACACATCAATAACAGACAGTTCAAAGAGTAACTGATTTTGACCATATCATCATAGGCCTACCTTTATGGTGACATTGCCTTTGGTAACCTTTCGCATGTTGAAGCCAACAGTGGGGATCATGTCTTCACTGAACTGGCCAGACTGAGAAATAAAAGCAAGAGAGAATGCATGTGAGTGTGGTCCACACACACACACACAGTAGGCTACATGAAGGCATGACAAACACATAAAAACTGCAGCAAGAGTAGGGCAAAGCTGGTAGCCTCGTAGTAGCCCAATACTGTAAAAAATCTAAGAAAGTCGCACACTAAAATATTCTCATTTGCTGTGTTTAATAGACCAATGTTTCAGCACATTGTACACCATGACGAAGACGTATTAAACACAGCAAAAGAGAATGTTTGAGTGGTGACTTTCTTGCTTTTTAATGTTGATGTTCAGCTAGTCTGCACCTCAGAAAACGTTGCACCCATGTACCGTAGGCTATATAGCTATATACAGTAGTAGGCTAATTCTTCCAAATGTAGCCTAGATAGGTTCACAGAGTGTAGAGAAAGCTACTGTGATACAAGCTAAGTATTCTGAAACTGTTAAAGGTAAAAAATAATAATAATAATAATTAGGCCATGATTTAATTATTGGCTAAAGTAAAAAGCAGCACTGCCTTAGTTAAATAATGCTCCATTGAAGTAGAAAAAGAAAATTAAAAAAGCAACATGGCCCTAGTTAAATATAGCAAAATGAATGATACTAACTCACAAAATATGTAATAGCATAGTACTAGCATATTTATATGTGGCACACAAATAACTGCCATGGTAGGGTGGGGCCTATCTAAGAACAGACAGTAGAACAATACGGATAGCCTACATCTAAGATAATTTCATGAGCGGTCTACAGTTGCTCTAGTGTCTAGAGGGCTGTTTCAAAGTCACCGAAATATTTTATGATAATGCAAAGTTCTAATGCATATAAGCTATATGTAAACCGACTAACTTTGGCATTAGGTTGACCAACTGTATCATCAGACCATATCAAATATTTTCCAGAGTTCAATGAGCCAGGTAAAAACAACAACAAAGAAACGGTCATGTTTAATACTGTCTGTAGTCCAGAGTAGACGAATTCAAGGTTTGGTGAGCATGGCTATTGTTGCTGAATCATACACAGCTGTCAACAAAAGGTGCTGACTCACTAGGGTGGGTGTTTCGACATCATGATCATCTATAGGCTCTGTGCACCAGCTCCACTACTTCCTGAAAGTCACTTTGCATCTTTATTTCCTGTTCTATATGATTGGATGAAGTGATTAATCAGGTGTGCGGCAGACCCAGCGCACACCTAATTAATCACTTAATCCAATCATATAAGACAGGAAATAAAGATGCCAAGTGACTTTCCGGAAGTAGTGGAGCTGGTGCACAGAGCCTATTGGATGAATTCATACATTGCCATTATTGACTACTAGCTATACACATGGCAAAACTGATGTCATCACGTAAACAGGTTGTTTACGCTACTTGCCATGATGTAGAACGTTATCAGGAAGCACACAATACCGGGTGGTGAAGCAGCTAGCCAAACCCAAACCTCTCTACGTTGAGAGCATCGTTGAAATTGCCATAATTGTCGCTAAAGACAAGTGTTACCTGTATGTTGTCTATGTGCCAGTGCTACGTATTGAAATCCAGACAAACATTAGCAAACATTCACTAACTCTAGCTGTCTAACCCGAAGCTAACTTACCGCTATCACGTTGACGAATGTGGTTTTTCCGGAGTATTGTAGCCCTACTAATGTAAGCTCCATCTCCTCTTTCCAAAAAAGAGACCTAAACCAGTCCAACAGCCGATTTAGAAGCGCCAGCATCTTGGATGACACTTAAAACGTCGCTAGCTATGTAGCACACTTGCTGTAGTCTGGTTTGCCTGGTCTCTGCAGATTCCACCCGTGTGACTGTAGAGCTGGGCTACCGGAAGTGGCTGGTTGTCATCCGCAATGACCCATCTCCCAAAAGGGTAGTGGCTAGTTCCCATAAACGCAGAGACCGTTTCAGGGTTAAGTTTTTTTAGGGTTAAGATTAGGGTTAGGTTTAAGGCTGGGGTTACTTTTAGGGCTGGGGTTGCTTTTCATACACACAAGGAAACACATATGTGATTGTGTTGTCAGACAGGTTAAGTCAGACATGTACAGTACCTATAGTTCGAGGCCAGATCAGAATCAGTAAATCAAATACAAGACACGTCTGCATGGATAACCATACAGTCTGGCTACACCACAGGGTCAAAGTACTCAATAAGCCTCATGACATCCCTTAAAATAAACAAAAGAAACAACAAACACAATGCAGATAAGTAAGTAATCAGAAATACAGATTCATGATATTATTCTATGTATGATAAAACCTTACCTCTGGTCTGACAACTGAGGTGTAGTGTCTACACTCGTTGTTGTTGTGTATATACGTAGTGTTTCTGGAACACAAGCACAACACGTCACACACTGGCACACAATACGGACATTCAAGTTGTTATGAGACCTATGAATTATATATATATACTGTATATCAATGTATCAGTAAACGTGACATGCACAAATCAGATATCATATTCAGGTTATTATGTTCACCATACTGTAAACATATGCAATTGTTGAATTGTGCTGTGGGGGCAGGTGGGTAGCCCAGAGAGGGGTCCACAGCCCCTGACCCAATATGATGCGAGGGGGGGAGTCTTGCCACCACGCAACTGTCCACGCCACGGACCCCACAAATCAGCCCCTGAGAGGGCTAGAGAAATACTGTCTTCACCGGTGGGGGCAGGTGGGTAGCCCGCAGAGGGCTCCACTGCCCCTGACCCAATATGAACCGAGGGGGAGGAGTCTTGCCACCATGCCACTGTCCACGCCATGGACCCCACAACTCAGCCCTTGAGTGGGATGGAGACACAGGGTCCTCACTGGTGGGGGCAGGTGGGTGGCCCGGAGAGAGGTACACTGTCCACGACCAGCTCTGACCCGAGGGGGCGGAGTCTCGCCATCACACCACTATCCACGCCACGGATCCCACAACTCAGCCCCTGAGTGGTCTGGTGAGTGCATGCTGCTGTGAAACTGGTCAGGAACATGCACAATGACCAACACCCTCTGCATGACCTGTTGCCACCAACGTGAGGCAGCTGCTCTGCCAGGACACTGAGGAACCAGGACAAGCTGGCTGAACCCAGGGCCAAGACTAACAGGCTGAACCCAGGGCCAAGACCAACAGGCTGAAAAACTAAACTCTGCACACTGCAGTTAGACTGTATAATAAAACACAAATAGCATAGCATAGCTACAGTGATTGCTACCTTTCCTTGCTTTTGTTTTTACCCTGAAATATTTTAAACCTTTATAGTTGTTTGTATATGCTAAGTTATTGTCTGTTTTCTATGCATTGTAAAATTCTGCTATTTTTCAGTGGGCCTTTGGCTCCACTGCAAGCATGAATTTAATCAAATCAAATGGAGATTTCCCAGAGGGCTCTGCACTGCGCCTGACCCATTCGGTCCCAAGGGGGCGGAGTCTCACCACCACTCCACTATCCATGCCACGGACCCCATGACTCAGCCCCTGAGTGGGGTAGAGACACAGGGTCTTCACCCCTGGGTGCAGGTCGGTGTCTCAGAGAGGTCTAATTGCTTAAAGCATCATCCTTTTGCCATTCTACTTAATATGCATGCTCTCTAAGGGTAAGCGGAATTTAAACAACTTGATCATCTTTTAAGCTATAGGCTCAGTTCAAAGCTTAAACTACTCAGGCTGAAAAGTTTTTAAATGTATTAAAGTTCTTAGCTTCTTTAAGTAATGCAGTTCCAATTCTTCCAGTTTCACATTTCAGCTAAGCTATAGAAAAAAAATGATGATTTTTTCTTAAAATATTGATATAAAATAGAAATGGCCCTAAAATCCAATAAAATTAGCTGTGTCGTATTGGCCAATGTAGGCCAATATCTGGTAGGTGATTTGGAGTGACTGGGTACTATGCTGAACAAAACTCTTCCAGTCTAAATGTAGCTAAACAAACACTATTGTTTACATTTTATGGTGTGAAGTTATCTCATCTCACACAAATGCAGATCAGATGTTCCACTTGGCTACTGGCACAAACGGGAAACCTGTGTACACCTACCTCTCCTATGTGCTGGATTAGCATTGAAAGCATTGGAACTGATGTGTCCAGGCGACAAGACCTATCTTAATTTATCAGACATCATTTCATATAATTAAAATTCACAGCTATTTCAGTGGCATGACTAGCTTCCGTCCTACCAGTCCTGAACAGAAACAAGCCAGCCACGCACAACAGCCAGTCTGGACCTGGTTATTCTCTTATTTTTATCTACTATTTTAACTGTTTTTAATTTTTCTGTAAAGCACTGTGTGCTACATTTGTTTGTATGAACAGTGCTATATAAATAAAGTTGACTTGACTTTAAAGAGTAGAGGGAAAAGAACACAGCCTTGGTGGGAGCCTTTGCTGATGGTCCTGGAGTCACATGCTTGCCCAGTTTCACGTGCTGCTTCCTGTCAGACAGTGATCCACCTGCATGGAGGGGGAGAGAGAGTCTGGTCTGGCCGCTTTCTGGCGGTTCTGTCTCTTGAACAGACGGTTCACATCCTTCTCTAGGATGGTGAGAGGTTGTGTTGCCATGGGGAGGTAGCCTGGTATGACCATCCCGATCTAGCGAGCAGAATGTGAGCTTGCGAGAACGTGATGGTCGTACCAGGCTAATAGGCTTAACACAAGGCTTAATGCTAATCGGTGAAGTGCCCATTTAAGTACACCCACCAGGCCTACAGTTGGGTGATAGTAAATTCACCACCTGGGTCGTCCTGACCCCGCTTGGCCTGGAACTCACAAATCTGGTGATCGTACCAAGGACAACTGGACCAGAGGCGCTCAGTCCTTAGATAAGGTGTCCCTCAGGAATGGAGCCTCCTGGTCTGCCATTCTCTCAGGAACAGACCAGAATGTCTGCCCTAATCATTAGAAGATGTTAACTCGCAGGGACGCAGGAAGAGGTGGAAAATGACTATTATCCAAAGACATGTAGGCCTATTGTGTTTATAATTAGTGAGTCACTCACCTCTGATGACCCCTTGTGGGGGAAGGAAGCCAGTGGTCAAAGTTTGTTTCAACTCTATACCACGTAAAATAGGAAGTGAAATTACCTTAACCCTAACCCTAACCCAAAGACCAGCCAAAATGTTGAGTCTCAATAATCACAGAGACACAGAGACATATCACAGCATAGCCTACCCTCCGTTCAAAGCATGCAAAGGCCAAATATCAGCTGTTCCTGCCCTGTTCCTGGTGACCACCACACTTTCGCCTGCCCGAACTCCAGCAACAATGTAGTACACTCCTGTGATGATGGGGATTTTGGAAAGTCCCATCACCGCATCCTGAAAGTCTGCTACTTCCTCCAAAGTCTGAGGGAATAAATGTTGTTACTGTATAGTTGCTTTGTCTCTATGGATGTTACAGTCTGCACACCCCTTTCACCTTCTTCACATTTTATTATGTTTCAGACTTACTCAATAGATTGAGTTCATTTTTTGTCTCAAGATTCTACACAAAATAGCCCATAATGACAAAGTGAAAACTGTTTTTTAGACATTTGTGTTAATTTATTTAAAATCCAAATGTAAAATATAATATGCACACCCTTTTATATGACACCAAAAAGTGAACTTTGGTGAAATGTATTTCCACTGATACTGCTTGAGATGTTTCTACAACTTAATTGGAGTCCACCTGTGGTAAATTCAATTGAATGGACATAATTGGGGATTGCCAACACCTGCCTATATAAGGTCCACACAGTGGAAAGTGCATGTTAGAGCAAACACCAAGCAATGGGCTCAAATTAATTACCTACAGACCTCAGAAACAGGATTGTGTCCAGGCATAGATCTGGAGAAGGGTATGGAAACATTTCTGCAGCTTTACAGGTTTCAAAGAACAAAGTGTCCACCATCATTCGTAAACGGAAGAAGTTTAGAACCACCAAGACTCTTCCTAGACCTGGCCGCCCGGCCAAACTGAGAAATCAGGGCCTTGGCCAGGGAAGTGACTAGTCCTGATAGAGGGAAAGATTAATGCAGATAAGTACACCAAGATCCTTGAAGAAAACCTGTTCCCCTGTTCCAGAGCGCTCTGGAACTCAGACTGGGGCGAAGGTTCACCTTCCAACATGACAACGATCCGAAGAACACAGCCAAGAGAACAAAGGAGTGGCTTCAGGCCACGTCTATGAATGTCCTTGAGTGGCCCAGCCAGAGCCAAGACTTGAACCCGATTTAACATCTCTGGAGAGACCTGAAAATGGCTGTGCCGATCCAACTTGATAGAGCTTGACAGAATCTTCAGAGAAGAATGGGAGAAACTGCCCAAAAAGAATTGTGCCAAGCTTGTAGCGTCATACCCAAGAAGATTTGTAGATATCATTTCATACATACACAGATACTTCATAGGCAAAGTTGAGTGCAATGACATCTGAGGGGGTTGCTCCAAAGTGTGAGGCCATTCCATGGATCTCGCCTGCATAGGGTTGGAATGGATCCTCCCAAAGCCGCTGGAGCAAGAGCAGGATCCACCCATTTTGGAACAGTACAGCTGTAAAAGACAAATAAATAAATAACAATGTAATGCTCCTGAATCATGTGTGGGCCTAAACAGAGGTCTATCCCTCATAATCTGAAATAATAGATTATTAGAGCAGCCTATAATAACTGTATAGACATCTTTTTGGCAAACTGAATTAAAAAATGTGCAGTCTTGGCACTCAAAATCAAATTTAAAACTTCTATATTTCAGGGGTAGGCTTGAATAATCATCATCCAACGTTTTCTGACTAGTTTCCATTAGCCTATTCATCACATACAGTACTAGGCTACAATAGCCTACCCTAATATCACAGCTCTGATATGAATTATCAGGTTTTATCATAGACAAAATGCTATAAATAGCCTATGTGTGCATATTGCTTATTGTTTCACCATAAGATGAATTAAAATAGCTGATTCCTGCAATAAGCAAGCCATCATTTGCAACAACAATCATTTGCCTCAAATTCAAAGTTTTACGCTGCGCCACTGGACCATCCTTCAAATCACGACCGAAATTAGTGTAAATGGCTCATAACGGCCTGTGACATACCAGCATTCACTTAGCCTACTCAATCACTTGCGCACCCGCTTTATTCAGGTAGACTTGAAGTGTCAAAGACTTTCAACAGAGACGCCCATCGCAACTCTGGGGGATCGTCCCAGCTGACCAGGTACCAGGTGGGGCGAAGCCTTCTACACATGACACTAGACTAAAGGAAATCAGTGCGTGAAACATGGCATCCCCATGGCAAGAGTCTGAAGTTCAGTAGGCTACGGTCGGGACATTGGTACCAATGGAACTTCTCGAAACTTTTGCGACAACTTCCGTTTCTGCTTAGCCAGCAGTAGCCTACTAAATCGCCTGACCACCGTATCTGTGTAGCCCATATTAAGTAGGCTATGGATGTAGGCTAATAATCAAGAGAACCTGTCAGTTTATCCCGTAGCCAATTAAGCTATTTGTGTCCAAAATGTAAGGCCAAATCCTACACTGTTTGTCTTAATCTGCTGTTTGCAGCAAAATATTTCATACAACCATTTATAGATTATGAAACATTTCGGATCTTGAATGTCCCTAAATAATTAATTTTGCCCAATTTCACCTGTGATGATAGTCTGCTACGCAGAATGCACTAGCAAGATTGAAACAAAAACAATATTACCACAAGGTGGCGCGCGTGTACTGAAGTTTGTGTCATATAACCTACAACGACGCAATTAACATGGTTAGGGTCCCTGTAGAGATTAAGGTTATGGAATGTGAACCAGGATACTTTTTTAATCCTATGAATATTGTAATCAAAAGAATCATGTTAAAAATATTCAGCATTAAATGTGTTTTTCCACAGCATAAAAGGCATACCATTTCCATCCAGTGGTGTGCTATAACATCTAGAAAAAACATTGTCTTTCTGCTACTCAAAGTGGTTTGATAGCTGATATAAACCCTTACACAAATTGTACTCTCTATTGGTTAAGATTGTTAGGTAGCCTAACATAAGTAGTCTAAACCAAACCCCAACATCTCAAATCCTAAAGCTGGACAATATAAATAACTATAAGTCTCTATAAGCACATTTCTCATTTAAATCCTGTAGAGGAGTACCTCTGCCAGAGAAATAGAGGAGATCATGTCTTATAGGCCTATGACTGACAAATACTATGAGTCAAGCGCAACTAAGAATAGCTCAGAAATCAAATCAGTAACTGCATTGCCTAAAGTTGATAAGATTTTGTTTGGGATGTCTGTTAACCATTACACTTGTTCAAAAAAACTCAGACCCCCAAATGCAATGTCAAGTGTGCTTTCTAAATCATCCAAATTAATGTTTAATAGATTTTAAAGAATGATTCACCATCTTGAAATCCAAGATGGCCTCTTGATTTACAGGGGCACTGCTGCTTTATGGGTTACGTAAGTGTTATGTAAGGGTGTGTATGGTATGACGAGCAGTCAGGTTGACTGGCTATGCCATGCAACATGCTTGAGCTGTCTACACAGAAACACATATTTCCACAGGAAAAAAAAAACTTTATTAATATTTTTTTAATGTATCAACAATACTTTATAGACAAAATATGTACAACAAGCAACCTTCTGTTAGGTCCCAAAATACAAATCCCAAGTACCTCGTCCTATACAAAACTTATAGGCCTATATTTTTTAAAATATTACATTCACTCTCCTCTTTGTCACATAGTCAATAATTAATACAAATACATACACATGTCTGTTTTAAATGAGTAAAGGCAACAGCATGAACTAAGATCAGACTTTACTTGAAAGAAATTAATAAAGAGCATGATGCAAATCAGGTCTAGCACAATGCTATGTACACGTTCTCTTGGTATATAGCAAATCACCATCTAAAACTCCCTCTAGTCGCAATGCAAATACACTCAGTGGGTCATGTATCAAAAATAGAGATGTACGAGTAGTATAAACAAAATAATTACAAGTTTACTTCACAGGAACTCAAACTACTTGCACAATATGGTAACGAGTTACAAACTCAAATCTAGAATGCATATCACTCTGCTGTTCACATGAGTGGTACATACTAGGTGTGGTGACACCACCCTGACTGGTAAAAGAACAATATTCAGTGGAGTCCATTTAGCTGCCAGGCTGGTGGATGAAGGAGTAATGGATTTTGTGTCAACTCTGGCCAATGTAAACCAGACACTTATTTGGTTGCGTTCTAGTCTTAAGGACGGTCTCTTGTCTCTCTCTAGTTTTAAGGAGCTACAGATGCAGAAAATATAGATCCTCCCAGTCACAGGTCTATAGCACGTAGAAACTAAAGCAGCATCTACAGGGGTTTGTTCAATCTTTACATTCATTACAGACAGTTGTGTGTGCAAAGGGCAGGTCGAATGGCTGGTTGCTGTCTGTATATCACATTCTGGGCTCAACTATGACACTCAGCACTTTTGACAAGTGCACAGAAGCCATTCAGTGAAATCCCACTTTCAACCATTGACTTGTATTCTTGTCCTTATATTGACCATCTTAACAGTATATCAGAACTGTGCAACAGGTAATCAGAGCTACAGGGTTTGCTTCCTCTCAGTGTAGTCAGTGTATGCTGACAATGGAGGATGGCGAGTTCTTGTGTGTGAGTCGCCGTTTGCCATTGCAGGGAGGACGCTTGCGGGGGGTCTGAACACCTGTCTCTCCAAGGGAGGAGAGAGTTCCTGGCGCTCTCATTTTAGTCTTCCATCCCTCGGACGCTTTCCAGCAGGCGATCTATTCAACACCAAAACATTCTGAGGAAAATATGCGACCGACACTAAAGTTCTTCAGTCTTTGGTTTCCAAGTTCAATGGCGGGACTTGCTTTAAGGCTTGGAGGAGCGCTGGCGAGTCCATGGGAGTCTGGTGGTGGGACACTGGAGAGCTCGCCCTGGGAGACATGACCAGGGACTGGGGTAGCTTCTCTGGAGACATGCTGGCTGCAGAGCCACTCATCCCTGGGTACATGATGGACATACTCCCCGGGTACCAGCACTTCTCCAGGAGGGGCAGGTAGGCGGCGGCGGCCGCTGCTGTGGGTGGGAGGAGGTAGAAGGGCATGCAGAGCGGGGATTGGTGGGAAGGGAAGCTCATGTAGCTGCCATGGGTGCCAGCCACCTGGCCGGAGAGGGACTCGTCCTCCGAGAACTCGGATCTGGGCCTCTTGGCCCGGGGCTCGTCGCACTCCTGCTTGATGGCGCCCGCCATCCTGTCCGCCAGCGTGTACTTCAGCTCTCCCTGTTTTCCGTACTGGCTGGGGTGCTGGGCTTTGGAGTCCCGTTTCTCATGCTCCCCTCCGTAGCCACTGTCAGTGTCTGTGTCGCTGCCACTCTGCTCCCCGTTGAGTTGGGGGTAAGTCCTCTGAATGACAGGTACACAGTTCCGGAACTGGCCCTCGGAGGCCTTAGCAGGCTGCCAGACGGGCTTCTCCGATTTCTCAGGAGCTTTGGGGGCAGGCTCCTCTACCTGCGAGCTGGCCGGACGCTCCAGCACTTCAGATGCTACTTTGTGGATGTGGCTGATCATGTGTGAGGGGGTCAGGTCTCGGCTGCTCTCCTGAGTGGCCAGGTACTGAAGGACCTCCTTGGCACATTTGTGAAAGCCAAAGCGGAACATCTCCTCACTGTTCTCTGAGCTAACACTGCTCTGATCACCTGTGGGGATAGAAGGAAAATTAGTTATTAAGTTGATATTTAGTGATACTACTAACATCACATGGGACTTTTAGATATATTTATGTTAAGGAAAAATAGCTTTGATTGAGCAGACATGCCGCTTGGTCTATTGATAATCAATACGTTGGGCATGGAAAATGTATCAAATAAATACATTTTTTAAAAGTGTAAAAACTTGAATGTAATGGTATCAAACTCACTAATTTGCATGCCATTCTGCAGTGCGATGATTTTCTGCTGCTGCTGTTCCAGGAGAATACCCAGGGCTTTCACGTGCTTGAGGGTGAGTTCCAACACCACCGCTTTCTCCAAATGGCCAAGCGTCTAAAACAGGAAGACCTCCGATAAGCATGTTGATCTTTCTTATGTAACACTGGCAGCAGCTGAACAGAGGACAAGCCTGCATAAAGCGGGAAGCCAGGCAAACAGCACACAAACACTAAAACCCAATGACTCAATGTGTACAATACAATCGATTTTGACTGATTAGGTCAATGTGATTTAACAACTTTAAGATCCATATCAAAACGACAGATAAGCCGTAACATTTGGAAAGTACAATGAAAGTCCATTTTCTGAGGTCAAGAAATCATTACGTTAAAAGTTAACTTCGAAGACACTTGAGTCAAATGAGCGACAAATTATAATCAAGCGGTTGGCGCTTTAGACTTTGCTGTAGGCTATGCGTTCCATATCGAAAACAAAAAAGGCTACTCACTGTGAGTTTCAGATGTTCAGGCAATAAATCCTTCAACTGGGAAATGCATTCGTTGATTCTGTCACGTCTTTTCTTTTCGATCAGTCGGTGAGGTAACTTGTATGTCTCCTGAGGGAACAATTAACATAGCCTATTAATAAACGACAAACCCAAAGAAAATTGTCTAATAATAAGTAAATTATTTAATCAAATCACAGATAGTTTAAATACGATGATATCAGAATCAGAATCCTATCATATAGCACGGGTAAATTCATTAATGAAAAAGTGAATGAAAGGAATATTGCACCTTACCTTGCTTTCATCCCCGCGCTTCATGCCCCTGCGTGGTTTGTACATGTACATGGGGAAATCCATTCTGTAGCAAAACACAATATCGATCAGGTTAGTCATCATGAGACATTTCACTAGGCTATAGCCAGACAATTAACCTTTTTTTTCCAAAAGCAAAACGAGTTGAAGTTGGAAATAAATCCTGAAAAAACTGCCCAAGTCGACTTACCCTTGCATGTCAGCTATCTCAAGCGACGGGTGTTTTGCCAGACAAGGAGGAGGTTGCGCACTTGTTATCCTCTCCATTCCGCGTCTTTTTGAATTCCGAAAATAAATCTCCAAGTAAATTCAATTTTAAAGTCTTCTTCGGTTGTTCTTCAATGTTCAGCGGCACTTGTCCTCTGTCTGTAGATTATTTTTCATGAATTATGTTTATTTATCTTCTATTAAATTTGTATTCGTCGTTTTTGTATATTATTCTCTCAGTATAGCGTAGAGCACAGTCCAGTTTGATGTTGTCACCGAGCGATCTAAGCACGGCAATGGTTTGGTGTAGCTCCACTCCCGAATAAATGTGTGAGAGGAGTGGTATTGACTACGTGTTAAATAAACCCTGTGACTACAGACACGTCTCTCGGTTGGAGACTGGCCTACCTCCGTCACTTGAGCCTCACGTGTTGGACGGCGCTTTCAACCCATCTGGTGTACAACCCATTGCTGTAGTTGAGGAGGATCCGCACGAGAACTGCCCTCCCTCTCACTCTAACAGGCTGTGTCCCGTGTACCACCATGCTCCAGCTACGAGCACATCAAATAACTCGACACACAACGTGCAAGTCCACCATGTTTATTGAAACAGAATTCCCATTCACATGCTGCTTGATAAAATATAACAATAATAATGATATAATAACAATTATCATAAGAACCCTTTATATTAGCCTAACTATTATAGCCTACTCGTTTACTATTATAGTCGTTGTTGTTGTTATTATTATTATTATTATTATTATTGGTAGTAGTATCCTAGTAGTAGTAGTTTTATACTATTACATTATCCTATAGCTTTAAGGTAAGCCTAATTAGGTTATTGGAATGTAATAATCCAAGTAAATAACCAGGTTATGGCTGCATTCACTGGTAAACAAGTGGAATTATGCTCCTAATTTGGTTATGGACATAATTTTGTTTATTTTAGCTGAGGCTATGATCCTAAATTGTGCCATTACAAGCCATCAAGCCCTGCGACAGTAGCCTAAATTGTTAGCCTAACGTTATAGGCTTAGGCTACTGCATGATTATTCTGTCACGCTGTTTGTGTTGTGCTCAAATGTGTCATAGGGCTCAGACTGGACACTGATTTCATACTAAGCGCATTCGCACGTGCGAAGGTCTGCGAGGGATGAGTCGGTTGATAGAGCCGGTCGGTGTGTTTGTGCCGGCTGTACCGGGCTGTCACGTTGAGCTCCTCATGGCAGCGCTAACCGAGGACAAGGAGCATAGCCCTACCAGTGACGTCATCCACTCATCCATAGCGTCTGGCAACACACGCCGATGTCCCGACAGGCAAAAGCAATTCTCATGGCCTCTATTAGCGCTATTACAGGCTTCCTCCCTTAGGCTACATGTACTTCCTGATATTAAAAAAACTTGCATAATGTAGCCTATCATTTACCGCTATTGTATGGCATTCACTGCAGAGCTGTCTTTGTGGCACTATGGACCTGAGCCAGTTTGGGGGGAGCTAAGACGGTTTGTTCTGGTGCCGCTCGTTTCTTGGGACAGGACAGTTATTATTAGGGGTTCTACTGTACGCTGCGTGGACCCTATTGTTCTTGTCAATATTCGTACAGTTATTCCTGTCAATTTTTGATAAAAAAAAAAAGTCTTGAAGTCCTGGACCAAAAACGCTCTACATCACCAGGTCAAAATAGACCATGAGTAACTGGAAATGGTGCTAGGGCAGATCTCCGCTCATGAATGCATGCCGCGGCTCTGCGCACGCGCACGTGGCTTAGCTCAAAGTTTAGTTTTGGCTCTGTGCACGTGCCTGCGAGCAGGACATGTTTGATATTGCTGCATTCATTAGGTCGAGAGCTTTATGCCAGTCCAAAACCTGTCTCCATGGTCTTCCCATGTCGAGATATGGCTGTTTCAATTATTCCTATTGACAATGAATAGGGGGGATTTGAATGAATGGAGGTGAATGGGTGGCCGTGTTTGAGTGGCTCTGTGGTGCCCCCCTCTGGTTACTGCCGCTGGGGGCAGTTTGGTGCACTCCGGGCTCACCCACCTCACCCCCCAGTCCAAACCTCCTGTCTCTAGCGCCCCACATGGGGGGCTGGCTTCGTTCAAAGTTTTATTTTAATTCATGGATCTGCCTCGTGATTTGAATCCCTTCCAACATTTTATGGTTTCTAAGTTGGCCCATGCTACAACCCTCCACCAAGTTTCATGAAAATCGGTCTGGTAGTGTTTGCCTAATCCCGCTAACAAACAAACCAATAAATAAACAAACAAGCCACCAAAAACATTACCTCTCGCCTTGCACTGTCGCTGGGGAGAAGGTACTACAGCAAAAAGAGTCACCACGATTCACCCATAGGTGGCACTATAATAAGCAATTTAGTACACAATGCTGGCATTTTCACTCTGTTTGACGAAAACATATGAAACTTGGTACACATTCCTCATGACAACAAATTTGCCTTTTTACCCCATAATGTCTGTCTTGATGGATTTTTTCTGCAGGTTGAAAATTTTGCAAAACCATCAAAAAGTTTCTTCTCATAAACCGTAAGTCTGATCCATCTGACATTTCACACGTATGGGTGTGGGGCATGTCTCCCTATAGAGTGCCTAGGCAGAAGCAGGAAGCACAGACCCCCATGGACTTCAAATTGGAAAATATATGTAGCCTACAGTAGTCAACGACTAATAAATATTGAACTGAATTTAATTGTGCCATGCATACACATACCATATGATGTTTGTCATATCGCACTATATGCTAAATTTGGCAATTTCTTCTAATAAACTGTAAGTCGAATTAGTCCGAAACTCGTACGTGTATGGTGCATTTCTCCCTATAGGGGAGCTAAGAGATGCATTCCAAGATCAAGGAGAAACTGGTATTTTAATGTCAAGCTAATGCTAATATAGTGCTTTAAAACTTCTCATGAACACTTTACCTGATTCAGTCACCATCGCACACGTGCACACTTGGGTATTCTGTCCATCAATGGTGATAGCGACAAGTTGTTTTGTTAAAAATTGCATGATTTGTGGTGTGACTAAGTTAGCACTTTATGCTATGTACTGCAGTGCACGTTCATAAGGTGCACACAGCGCCCTCTGGCTGCATTGAGCCCGTGGTAAATGTGTGACAAAATCTGCTGGGTTAAGAGATGATCACAACCTCAGTCATTCCTCAGTTTATCTGACTCCTTCAGTTCATCAGTCCTTTAGTTTATCTGATGACTTTATTTTATCACTCGTTCAGTCCATCTAACTCTTTTGGTTCATCACTTCTTCAGTTCATCTAACTCTTTTGGTTCATCACTCCTTCAGTTCATCTGACACTTTCAGTTCATCTGACTAGCCTACTTCAGTTTATCACTCCTAACTCTTTTGGTTCATCACTTCTTCAGTTCATCTAACTCTTTTGGTTCATCACTCCTTCAGTTCATCTGACACTTTCAGTTCATCTGACTAGCCTACTTCAGTTTATCACTCCTTCCGTTCATCTGACTCCTTCAGTTCATCACTCCATCAGTTCATCTGACTCCTTCAGTTCATCACTCCATCAGTTCATCTGACTCCTTCAGTTCATCACTCCTTCAGTTCATCTGACTCCTTCAGTTCATCTGACTCCTTGTCCCTCTGTCTGTCAGTCTGATCCTTGTCTCGTATGATCCCATCTTATTGCTGCTTGCAGCTATATTCATTCTTAGTTATTGTGAATAGTCAATAGCTTACAGTTCACTTATTATTCATTAACATGGCTTACTCCTGATTTGACTTGGAATTGTCCCTGGTACAACTTGAGATTGCAGACTTTGTTGCATAATATTCATAGGCCTATATCTTTCATAGGCCTATCTAAAGTAGCTACTGTAGTTCCCGAATGTGCCTTTTATTGTCCAACCTGAGATTGTAGAATTTATTGTGTATGTTTGTACATTGTTTGCCTTTTTGTGCTGACCTTTTGTGAATTGTTGTGCTTACTCTGCCTTTTTTTGTGTGTGTATTGTTGCTGTTATTACCACCATCCCAGAGAAAGCGCAGGGCAAGAGGTAATGTTTTCGGTGGTGTGTGCATGCGTGTGTTTGTCTGTTAGCAGGATTACACAAAAACTGCTAGAGTGATTTTCACAAAACTCAGTGGAAGGGTTTAGCATGGGCCAACTTAGAACCTATTAAATTCTGGGGCGGATCTGAATCACGGGGCGGGTCCACGAACCACCCATACATGGCAAGCCATTCACCTCCATTCATTTTTTGGACTTGGGGAGCGAAAAATTCTCCCCATTTATTGCCAATAGGGGGAATTGAAACAGCCATATCTCGACATGGGAAGGTCACAGACAGTGATTGGACTCGCATAAAGCTCTCGACCTAATGAATGCAGCAATACCAAACATGCACGCGCACACAGCCATGAAATGCATTCATGGGCAGAGGTCTATGCTCTCTCTCCTTTTTGCTCAGATTGCAATTGCATGCACCACACTAAGGATTCTCAATATGGCTAGTTCACTAATGTGCCTGTTCACTGAGATTGGCAGTTTTTATTCAACCATTTTGTTCATATTTCCCCAGACATCTAATTATAATTTTGAGATGATAGCATATTTACAGTCTGTAGGTAACTGAATTTGAATATTTATGTAAACATCTTACTCCTCATAAAAGTGCACCAAGCATTCTGAAATCAATAGGTCATTATGGCAGTTATTGTGATGACTATACTGTAGTTCTATGGCCTGCAGCAGAACAGATGGCCTGACAGAACAAATAAATGAAGGCAACCTGTATGGACTGAGCCATCAAAAAATGTGTCCGCTTTATTGCAGTACGGAAAGAGACAAAGATACAGCACATGTAAAGGAGAATTAAATTTATTTTATTAAACAATTCTACGTTAATTTACAGTTTTGACAGTGCTTAATTCTTTAAATCAATCATTTTAACATTCATTTTCAGTAACTATCTGCTTTTTAAATCCCTATTGCCTTTCAGAAAATGTAGGTCCGTAAACACAAACAATGATACAAGCAACATGCCATACTGTATGTACAGTACACATTAAAAAAGGGAAACAAAAGAAAAACAATATATTTTGACAGAAAAATGAGAAAACAGCTGTTCTGAACAATAACACAAAAAGTAGCTTTGTTACAAGCAATATATCAGTACTAAACTATAAGTCTTATAGGACAAACATTCTTACAGGCACATAACAGGTGTATATTACAACAAAACCAGGTATACAGTAAATGGATGCAAAGTTATATGCAATTTCAAAATCGGACTAATTATGAACAAAATGTTTGAATGAAATACAAATGTCCTAAAAGTTTAATGTCTCAACTATTTAAGAGAGCCAATATAAAATAAGTTAACAAGATATGACATAATAGTTGCGCAGGGGGAAAAACACAAGACCCATCTTGCTTTCAGACAATACACTTTCTCTATTAAGCACATTTAAAAACTGTACGCAACATGTTCAGATAAATAAACCAAGTAAAATAAAGAAGGCCCACTTACCCATGTAAGTTAATTTGTCCAAGTCCTATCCTACATTGCCTTATGTGAAAATTACCAACAGGTGTGTGTCTATTTTACTTGAAGCAAAAGTTTGAAAAAAACAACATTAAAACATTCCCATTTTGACTCCATTTTAAGTAGACTTACAGTAAGCCTACTTTTATAACTTAAATCCACACACCAAAGAGGTTGCATATTTTTAAGTATTGATATTGCACAAGATACAAAAATAGGACATTAAATACTGCTTGCTATACCAGTAGTAAATACAAAAAGATGTTCCATGTCTGTCAGTGCCTTCTTCATGTGGGGCTACATCTTCCTGTCCAGTACAGCACTGCTGTGTTTCAAGTTCACCCAGTAAAGGCCATGTAACAAGAATTCACTTTCATTCCTACATAGAAAACATTTGGCACCAATCTCAACTGGACTGAGAAAAGGATTGGGTGTTTTCCCTCCATTTGAGTTATACCTTTGTGGGCTATCCTACAGTACATAGCACAGTATCACAATTATATAGCTGTTTCAGAGTGTTTGCTGCTTTTACAGTGTTGACACTCACACTCAGTAGCTATGGGATATGCGGGACCTCTAAGCAAAGACTCTTGAAATCGGTTCTCTATACAAACACAAGGCTGGTACTGAGATGGCTTGTCGGACCTTGGGGTGGGGTGGGGGGGGGGGCCTTATGCAGGTTGTTGGGGGTTGACATTCATGTGCTGAGGATGACCCAAGAGTCCGATGCGCTGTTTCTGTTTCCTCTGCTCTGTCATCTGAGGAGATCAAAAAACACGCTGTGTTAGTTGCTCTTGGCCTCGTGATGGTCATCACGTCCGATGGACTAGAGGTCATCTGTACATGAGGCTGACCCCTCGAGACGCTGCACAACATGTCTTATTCAAAGAAACAAAAGTAGAAGTGCTCTGTCTGCCGATTAATGAACAGAGAATAGTGACTTGGAAAGATAGTTTCGTCTGAAACACCCTCCTACAATACTAAGGTCATCTCCTTTCACAAGCTACAGTATACAAACAAACAACAAATACTGAAACTTCAAATTAATATAAATTAATAAGCTAAGTCATTATGAAAGAGGTTTGTCATCATGTGTCGATGTGTCACCATGTTTGTGCTATCCTTGTTTCAACAAGAACAAATACATTGTTTTAAGGATTTGAAGTAGCAAAATAATCCACAGAATCTACAGAATATCAAACTCGTAATATGACAAAGATATCAAATACCCTTAATAAGAGAACTTTCGCCAAAATATTTTGGTCATAAGATGCTGTATTACACGGCAACAATTACATGGAAGGAGGTACTAGAAAGAACAGCCTTATACTCTTAAAACGGTGAGTGGGTGGACACTGATTAAATTCAGCTGCAGTATAATGTGGGCCTTATTTGTGCTCCTGCAAAATAATTAAGTGAATTTTCTTTGGTATAGTGTAACAGAGGGGGCTGTTGTTTGGCTTAGTTGTTTGTCAAACAAATTTCTTGTTTGTGCATTGCTGTTGAGTGCCGTGGAGCCAGTACAACAGCCTCAGGGGCAGGGAGAGGGTAAGGGGACTGCCCTGACCTCTGGATGAGCAAAGGAATCATGTGTAAGAAACACGTTTAGTCTTTCTGTAGAATCTGTATGCTTATTACATTCTATCATTGAGGCAAACTATAGGGATATTCTATCACCAAATACATGTGGCTGATACTACTGTGTGCCCTCTTCCAAACATTTTAGCAACCACTTCCTCATAGACACTTCTCATTTTATCTCTAGTTTTACAACACTATTAAGACACAATGTACAGTGTCTGAAACATACTTTAACCTACTGTAACCTACTGTAACCAAAATCGATAACAATTAAAACAAAATCTGCGAAAAATATAAATAAATACTGGCAACACTAATGAAAATACTAATATAAATACTAGGGTATTAACTGAAAAGATAGTTAATGGATTAATAATAGGTTAATTGATACATTTTCTTCATTACTTACATAAAAGAAGTAGCAGGATGAATACTTGTGACAATTCTACAATCATTAACATAGTGATTTTGATGCTTAACTTGTGCCCTGGTTATGTTTGTCCCCAAGAAGGTGCAAGCAAACTCATTGTGGAACAAATCCTGTCTTAATGACGCAAATAAGATCAGGTTGAGGACCACATGAGGCGTGTTGTGAACTATGACTCACTGCCTTCTGCTTTCAGTAAGCTCTACATCTACAGTAAAGGGCAAGGAAATGCAAACCCTCAGAGCTAAGCCTAGTTTTTTAATTCATTGCCTCAAAGCATTTCCATGTTTATTCACTTCTAAATCGATTCCATCACCCGGTGGCATCAACAAATAAGATGCAAACCTCACCTGCTCTTTGAGCTCCGTCAGCTGGCCAGAGAGGTTTGACACCAGCTTCATGGTGGATTCCAGTTTCTCCTGCAGGTTCCTGATCTCATTCTGCTCCCCATCTGCATCGCTGCTGACCAGGGACATAGCTCGCATCCGTGGAAACCAGTCCAGGTTGTGCTCCTGATGAACAGAGGGAAAACTCATCTCTCAGAACAAATCCGTAGATGGTTAAAGCTTATGTACTGTATAAGATGTTGGTGTTTAAACAATGAATTGGCCTACAATTCAAACTCTTCCTGTGTTTGATGATCTAGAAGAACCATTTCCTAATTCAATTCCCCCAATAATATGCAAATGTCTTTCAATTCAGAACACAATGCATTAGCAATTACTACTACAACTACTTATAACAATAAAATAATAATAATAATAATAATAATAATAACACACTTTATTTGTCTAAATTTTTTTTTTTACCTGCATTCATACAACAAAGAAATTGAAGCACAGAGTGCTTCACATATAAACAGACATACAAGGAACAGGGAAAATAAGATGGAAGATAAAACCCAATAAAAATAAGATTTAAAAAGCTATACAAATATAGAAATCAAGCAAAATATGACATTTTAAAAAGAAGCGCAAAAGTGAGGAAATGCAAAATTATAATCACAATCCCAAGGCAGGTGGTAATTCCCTTCGCCTCTCTTTAATATAATTACACAAGGCAGATTGTACCTTCGTATCCTTTAGTATAATTTAATAATCAGTGGAAACAGTACTTCCCCTGCTATGCCCTTTTAATATTATATGGGACCAAGGCAGAGTCTACATAATTCATGTAGCCACAGTTTTTAGTCTATGTCTTCTGATGTTTTCATTCCATGTCTTCTATGTAGCTACTATGTGTGGTGGACAGGGTTGCAAATAGTGCTGGCGTTCAAGTTAGATAACTAGCTAGCTAGCTAAGACACAGCAGCAGCAGACAAGCTAATCCAGCACCAATTGGCACATAAGGATCAGGATGGCGAAGTCAGGCTAACATAAAGCCAGGACCTCAGACATCTAGCTAAACGCGTCCCCCACCCAGGTATGGACCACCAGGCCTGAAAACATTTCTAGGAGGAACACTGCAGATGATAATTCCCATTGCCTCCTTTAATAAAATTACATTTTAAAGGAAGCGAAGCAGTCAGCGAGTGCAAAATCATAAGTAAAACCATTACAGTTTAAAAAAGAAAAGAAAAAAATAAATCAAGTAAAATTTAACATTTTTAAAAGAAGTGCAGCAGAAAGCAAGTGCAAAAGAGTTTCAGGCCTGTATCAGGAAAGTCATAACTAGTTAAAGGCTAACATGAATAGATACGGTTTTAGCTTTCTTTAAAAATGTATATAGGCCTAGCAAGCTGGCTTCCCTGATGTGTTTAGGTAATGTGTTCGATAGCTTTGGGGTGTAATTGATAAAGACTGCGTTCTTCCGGCTGTTGCTGGGAACCTCCAATAAGCCAGCAGCATATGGTTGCAGTGTTCTTTTTTTATTTTTTATTATCACCTTTATTTAAACTCGAAGATCAACTCATTGACAGTAGTAGTAGTAGTACAGTAGTAGTAGTAGTTTATTCACATTGCCAAACAACATACAACAACAATTCAAATACAAAGAGGTAGACATGAATGATGGCCTGTGAAAGTGTCCCCCCAAATAAGCTAGATCCGCTCCTTTTGGGAGGGGGCCCAAGGAGAAGTCATGTTTCTCAGACACATGATCACCAAGCGTGACGTAACATTTTCTCTTTGATGGATGTTCTGAACCAGTTTAATACACCGTCAGAGAGACCAACCCAATTTTCTAGAAAATTGATTAGGATATCATGGTTAATCATATCAAATGCTGTGTTTAGGTCCAAGAGGACAAGAACTGAGACCTTATTCGCATCTGAGGTCGCTGATTATTTTAGTAAGAGCAGTTTCAGTACTGTGGTATGTTCTAAAGCCTGATTGAAATTCTTCTAAGATGTTGTTTTATTTAAGAAAGGAGTTTATTTGCCCTGAAACTATCTAATAATGTGCTACATTCTGCACCTCAGACTGACAACAAATGTGTAAGCTACTGTCCCACTTGGCAGCCCAAGGCCTCTTTGACTTCTGTTTCTAACCAATACCCTCTTTGTTTCTTTGTCTATGAGCACATTGACAACAAGCCTACTTTCAAAACCTAATCTAACTAATCTCTGGGACTTTCCATGTCAAAATCACATGGGACCTAAGAGCAATCTTACTAACACTGCATCCTTTTAGGAGATCTTCAGCAACTGTATAGTGTCATTATTTCCATAGACATGGTCAGTCTAGCCCTATTACCCTCATATTGGCTTAAGGGTTAAAGAGAGGGCATGGGCGCTAGTACAGAAAATTGATACACAAGTCAGACGGAGATGAAACGAACATCTCTTTTCAGAATGTGCTGTGCTAGACTTCAGAGTCTAAGGGCCCGCATATGGTCACGCAAAAACACTGGCACAGAGTTCAAAGGCTAAGGCAATAGATGTTTTGGAATTTTCTGTGCCCCCTAAAGGTGCGTTTACCAAGACTGCGCACATTTTGCCTTGTTCATGGGAGTGTCAGGAGACAAAGCTCAACCGTTCTTGCCATCATGAAAGATGAGTAGAAAGGGACTTATGAACTATTTTTTCACAGGGGGTGCAGGAAAATAAATAAATAACATTAATTAAATAAAACATTCCTGAGAACGTTTGCATAGGTCACTGTGACCACTGTTGTTATGATATCCAAAAATCATATTAAAGGACCATACCGTGATAATATGAGTTGATCTCCTTAAACTAATCACCCAAAGTATCACATTACCAAAATCAATTTTCCGAAGCAAAGCTCACGTTAAAAGATATTTGCATTTTCGCGTTTTACTAGCCTACATTTCAAAAGTTGAACGTGATGGCTTTAAAACGTTTTGATGACAGCTCTTTGCATGCCAGAAGCTTAAAGGACCATACCGGTATAAATATGATTTGATCTCCTAAAACTAGTCACCAGACATATATCACATTACCGCATCCATTTTCCAAAGTAAAGCTCATGTTATAAAGATATTCGCCTTTTCGCGTTTTGTCATGTTATTTAATAAAGTGTTGAAACAACTCAATAGACTCGAATTTCAAGAGGACGATTTATGCTGTCTGGAAGAGGGGGCAATGTATGGCATAATAACTGAAGTCTTTAATGATAACTACTGTCTCCTATACGCCACCCATCCAGAGCCAGTAGGAAGAGAATAATTCCTATAATTCTCTCATATTAATGAATCATGCACTGAGCCAAGATCATTTGCGTCACCAACCACCTAAACATTTATGGAGTGGAAACCCTTGGCAGCTATGGTACCATTATGAGTGGAGCGCATGCAACTTGAGTGTACTATACAGTATACAAGTAATGTAACCCAGCCATCACCATGTCTTAAGACATCTTGTAACTGACATTTGAAACTGTGGATCAACAAAACACAATTGCCAAAGAACATGGAGATTTCTTGCTAATTCCAGATGTACAGTATATGCAGCCGCTTAGCAAATGGTACCATACTGTTCCTGCTGCTGTTACGAGCGACCGTAGCATCAAAGCCGTCAGCCAGCGTAAGGGTTGCTGCGTTCATCCAGACAGCAGCCAAGGGTCACTCTGTTCACTGCATTCTTTCACCCTCTGTCTCTTCCAGCACTGGGCCACCACATACCGATGTTATTGTGTGCCGTCTAAACCTGCCGTCAAACAAGCCAGCCGTGTCTGTCTGGAGTTCCCTTCAAACACACACAGACACATGCACACACCAAATAACAGAAATGCACTCCCTCAGCTGCGTACTAATGCATACTGTAGTGCATTCGTAATTATACTGCTAATGTATTTGACAGACCCAGCTGAAGCATATCAAGCATTGTAAGAGTGAATGAATTGGAAGGTGCTGCAGGCCCACCGGCCTGTAGCTCGCAGCTGATGTCAGCACAGCTGCGGAGCTGAAAAAGTCCCTGGGTTTCAGTGGTGTAGTCTGAGACACGGGGGCGTGAGCGGCAGCCACAACGGGCCACAGGCTGGCCCTGGGTCTGACAGCGGGGCAGGGGAATCACACAGCGCATAGATGATCAGATAAGACACTCATTCTGAAAGGAGGAAAGGACTGCTGCGTGCGTGTGTGTGTGTGTGTGTGCGCTACCCTTCTACCTGCTCCACCATCCACAATCGATATGCTTAGATCACCTTGCAAACAAATGTGAGTAGGCCTATCATTTTACAAGATTCTGTAACTTTCAATTTGACAAAAAGGAGTAGGTCTAGTCAATATGTTTGTTTTATGGTATAGAATAGATGCATTCTGGAGCAGGTAACCAGGAGGGCCAATGGGCAAAGTTGCTGCTGCCAGTGGTCTCTTTCCAGTGGTGATGCAGTGTTTTGTTGGGCGTCAGTTTGACAGGCTTACGATTCAGCTCCCCACGCACCTTCCTCAGTGTTTACAAGTGAAAACACTTCCAGTAAGTCAGAGACAGCCGTCACGCCTTTAAACTGAGCCTCGCGCTACTTCAATGGAAACGGCGGAAGTACATTTTTCATTATTAAAACCACAGAGGGCCACGACAGAGAAACAGGATGCACTGCGGCTTTAACAGCAGCACAGACGTCACAGTGAGACCACAGGCCTCCTGACATCCTGACAACCCACCTCCTCTAGAACCCGTGCATGCTAATGATAGAAAAAAAGAAAAAAAACCAGCTCAAAATACACCAGATGAACATCAAACGGTGATCCCCCCCCCCAGACATAGAATATGTAATATAAAGCTCTCTCATTGACACATGCACTGATGTCCTCCCATCAGCTGATTTGAATTAAATTCAGTAATAGTAGGCAACTTGAGTCGGAGTGTGTTGGTTGCAATAATAATGAGGGCAACAGAGATCAGTGACTTTACACCCTCATCCTGACACATCCAAAGCCTTCTGCCACGTCAGTCCCAGTCATTGTTAGAGTAGTCTGACTTCTACTCCCCCTCCTCCAGTCATCTCCTCAACTCCAATTAAATACACTATATGGCAAGAGTGCTGCGTGGACCGAGAGAGAAATGGAGACTGAGAAATAAGCAGAGGTAGGAGGTTGATGTTTCACAAAAAGAGTAATATCACTTATTTATTTATACCTTAGCCTACCTTAAAAACTGTTTATTGCCGAATGGCTACAGCAATCAAAGTGTTGGTTTGTGTTCATACAGCCAATGCTGCCAGTCAGACATAGCCAACTGGGGGTGGGGGGTTGGCTGCGAGAGGACTTGTTTGATTGATTTGATTTGTATGATGTCTTGCTCAGCCCCACGGTTGTAAACCTCAAAACCTTAATAAAAATATTGTTGAAAAAAAAAGACATAGCCAACTGGACTGTATTTTACCCCTGCCTATAAACTTTCAAAGTTTTCATTGTAAGGAAATTGTCATTTAAATATTTGGGTGAATTATTCCTTTAACATTGAGCAGCTTCATAATACAGTTAATGAGCGTAAAGCTGTTAAATTAAAGACTTGACACAGCTTGACACATTCACTCAATCGATATTATCGAGTAGTCGAGAAGTAATGTTGCCATCTAGCAGAAAAAAAAACCTTTATGCTCACATTAGGATACTGGGTATATTCCACATTGTGAATTTGAAGTGCATAAATAAAGAATAAGTCATTAACCACTTTAATCAGAGCGTAAACGAATGTGTCTCATGGACATCCTAAACAGCTAGGGCTACGTTCTCTGAACTGAGCTGCTCGTGACAGACAAAGCATGCGAGATTGGTGAGACCTGCAGACACCACGTTTGGTCTTTGCATGTGGAGCAGAGGGGTGGCATTCCGGCTGGCTGGGTCCATCGATGGGTCAGTGAGATCTTACCAGGGGGTCACCAAAAACCTGTTGGCCACAACGTGTCCCTGACGAGCTCTGTTTGCTTTATGAGGGTGGAGACTAATCAAAGGGGGTGTAGGGGTTAATCCTGAATCGGGTGGTTCCTCACAAGACCCAGCAGCTTGCACCAGCACAGACAAAGAGCTGGGGCTAGGAACTGGGCCAAATTGCAACTGTTTAGAAAGTGTGTCGGCAGAAGAACTACGTCAAGAAAGTAACCGTCTCGGAAGCGGGGCTTTCCTTTTGACGGTTACAATTCTCTGTCTAATTGCTCAAAGGCAACGGATGGATACTGCCTTTTAAGAAGCATACCAAGCGCACCTACAGTATGAAATCCATATTGATGCATTTTGACTTACCCTCAAACTTACTAACAGCCAATTGATATTTGTTGTGTGTGTGTGTGTGTGTGTGTGTATGTATGTGTGTGTGTGCATGTGTTTGTGCGTGTGTATGTGTTTGTGTGGAATGACTACGGCAAGATAGGGCTGATTTGGGGGATTAACACATTCCATGCCAAGGGCAAGGGGCGTTCTGAATCTTAAATCTCCATTCACAAAGCTGACAGATGTGATAATACTTTTGGGGGGATAGAAGGTCACAGAGGCCGGGATAACTCTATAATGCTGTGCTGGTGCTTGGGGGCTGAGTAACAGATTTACTGCCAAATAATTGGAGGAGAAAAGTCTCCACTCATGTAGTCAACCTCACTCGACCCACATAACCCCACTGCAGAGGTCATTCAGATTAGTGAAATCTAGACTGGGCAATTCTACTAAGCTGTAAAGGTTCCATAAAATACAATATACAATGGTGCTTAGATAGTGTCCTCAGCAGAAGGGAAATGTTAAAATACTTTCCTACCATCGAGTATGCAGAACAGAGTACAACTGTTTTCTCGGGAGATTAAATTGAAGCCCAGCTAATAAAGTCAGACTGTGATGTGATGCGTGACTGTCAACTCCCTGACCGAACCTATTAATAACCACATCCTGGCTGCTCTCATTCGCACGGCAAAGAAAGGGACTGAATGCAACACTTCGTGTCTGCAGCTGACGCGGACATGGCCCTCTTACCCGGATCATCTCGGCCACGTAGCTCTCTGGTCCTGTGTACTCGGTGGAGTCCTTCACCTTCACCAGCACGATGAAGAACAGGTAGTGCCACATGTTGTGCTCGACCTTGATGTGCTCCTCGAACGTCACGGTCTTGTTGTCAAACTTGTCCCGCTCCAAGCCTGCGCACGAACAGGACAAAACAAATGTGACTGTTGAATAAAGAGACACACGCGACTATTGTTACATTTGGTAGTTATGTTAAGCCTCTCGTTTCAAACTTCCAACCAGTGAACGCATGAGTGAACGTAATGGATCATTCATTCTCATTAGTCAGTGATCGTCATGGCCTTAGTCCGGATGGCTAAATACCAGCAGAGGGAAAGCAGGTTCACAGCACACTTCAGAGAACAAGGCCTTTAAATGTTCTACATGGTCTCAATGTTCTCTTTATCTGATACAATTAAGGTCAATTCCCACAAACATTTACGACTAAGAATAGCCCACAGTATAATAGCAGTGCACAAGAGGAATTGTGTCGACGTGAGTTTTCGTGCGAGTTAGTACATTAACCTGGTCAAGTCCAGCATGGTTCAGTAACCGGAAGAACTCCCCCACAGTGCAGCCATGACTAACCAACCTTTCTGGGAAGAGGAGGCGTTGCGTCGTTTATTCTAGCGAGCGAAACGGCCCCCATTTTGCAACGAGCCAAACATGAGGCGTGCGTCGCTGCAGCTGCCAACTCTAGACGCCGTTTCAGACCCTTCCTCTGAGCTTCTCATCGTCGTCAAACATTCTCTGCGCTGCAGACAAGGCATGTGATATGGCTTGACTTTCTATTCACCTACTGTAAGTTTCGTTCTGACTGTTGTGACCCTGCCACATACTTGTCAGTCATTTCAGTCTCCTAGGAACACAGCGATAGGTGCGATAGGATCCAAGGACACATTCTCTGTTGGGGAGCAGAAATCCCACAGGACATGACAGCTAGTTTAGCCCGGCACGGCACCGCGCAGGTCAACTGAGTTCGGCCAGACCGACTCACCACAAATGAAGCACGTGGTTTTCAGCACCTCCTCCTTCTTCTGCTTCTCGCTCCTCAGGTCGGCGAAGGTGTCGATGATGACTCCAAAGATGAGGTTGAGGACGATGATGATGACCATGAAGAAGAAGAGCAGGTCGTAGATCACCCTGGCTGCAAACAGAGGCTCCTACCCAATTCAAACATACACAATTCAAATCATTTAGTAATATACAGAGAGCCATCCAGTAGCTAAGCGAAGTCGTCTTTAATTTCACAGAAATTATCACAGTGTGGCGGGTGGTAAAAATAGTTATCGCTTAGTGTTGAAACTGAAATAGCAGTTGTTTCCGCCCCCTGTTGAGGTCCAGTTTATAACTGGATGGGTTCCAGCTGGACCATTTCTAAGTGACGTTCCACGTCCAAACCTCTTTTGACGGCTTCCGCAGGACGTCTCCAACGCCACCTCCGCTCCTCAGGCCGTGACTCAGCACGGTGACGATGCACATGAGCAGAGAATCGCACACCCGCTCTTTGTCCTCGATCACCACGGCCGACGGCTGGGTGGCGACAGCAGCTATGGAGGGACACACACCAGAGAGGATATCTAGCACATAAAACCAGAGCGATTTGTCATTCTATTCAATATTCTAATTCATAGTAACTGTTCAGGGCTGAGTTTCCCAGAGGCATCGTAGCGCTACGTTCATCGTAAGCTATGGCGTTCATCATAGGGCTACGATGAACGTAGCGCTACGATGCCTCTGGGAAACTCATCCCAGTGTGAGCTGTATGACTAACATCCCCTACAGATCAACAATAAGACTTGGCCTGATCTTAGTGACCATAATGTCCATGTACAGTCAAGGTGGAAGTGTGCACACCCCTTTCACCTTCTCCACGTTTTATTATGTTACAGACTTACTCAATAGATTGAGTTCATTTTTACTTTACACAAAATATCCCATGATTACAAAGTGAAAACAGGTTTTTTGACATTTGTGCTAATTTATTAGAAATCAAAATGTAAAATATCATATGTACACAAGTGTGCACACCCTTTAATATGACAGTCAAAAGTGATCTGAGGTGCATTTTGTTTCCTCTAATACTGCTTGAGATGTTTCTACAACTTAATTGGAGTCCACCTGTGGTAAATTTGATTTATTGGACATGGTTGGGGATTGCCAAAACCTCAGAAACAGGATTGCGTCAAGGCATAGATCTGGAGAAGGGTACGGAAAAATGTTTGCAGCTTTACAGGTCCCAAAGTGTTCACCATCATTCGTAAATGGAAGAAGTCTAGAACCACCAAGACTCTTCCTAGACCTGCCCACCCGGCCACACTGAGCAATCGGGGAAACGGGCCTTGGCCAGGGAGGTGAGCAGGAACCCGAGGGTCACTCTGACAGAGCTCCAGCATATCCTTGTAGAGATGGGAGAACCTTTCACAAGATCAACCATCCAGGCAGCACTCCACCAATCAGGCCTTCATGGTAGAGTGGCCAGATGGAAGCCACTCCTTAGTAAAAGGCACATGACAGCCCGCTTGGAGTTTGCCAAAATGCACCTAGAGGACTCTAAAACCATGAGAATCAAGATTCTCTGGTCTGATGAAACCAAAATTGAACTTTTTGGATTTCTGAATACCAAGCGTCATGTCTGGAGGAAACCAGGCACTGCTCATCACCAGGCTGATACCATCCCTACAGTGAAGCATGGTGGTGGCAGCATCATGATATAGGGGTTTTTCAGCAGCAGGAACGGGGCGACTAGTCCTGATAGAGGGAAAGATGAATGCAGCTAAGTACACCGAGATCCTTGAAGAAAACCTGCTCCAGAGCGCTCTGGAACTCGGGACTGGGATGAAGTTTTACCTTCCAACATGACAACGATCCGAAGCACACAGCCAAGAGAACAAAGCAGTGGCTTCAGAGAAAGTCTGTGAATGTCCTTGAGTGGCCCAGCCAGAGCCCAGACCTGAATCCAACTGAACATCTGTGGAAAGAGCTGAAGATGGCCGTGTACCGATGCTCTCTATCCAACCTGATGGAGCCTGCAAGGATATGCCAAGAAGAATGGGCAAAAATCTCCAGAAAAAAAGTGTGCCAAGTTCGTAGCTTCTTTCCCAAGACGCCTTGAAGATGTAATCGCTGCCAAAGGTGCATCAACCAAGTATTAGGCTAAGGGTGTGTACAGATATGTAACCCCTAAATGACATACTGTATTTTTGTCAGTAAAATACAATTGCATCTTTTCTAAAAACCTGTTTTCACTTTGTCATTATTGGCTATTGTGTGTAGATGTTTGAGGCAAAAATGAACTCAATCAATTGTAGAATAATTCTGTAATGTAATACAAAGTGGAGAAGATGAAAGGGGTGTGCATACTTTCTGGCTTGACTGTAACTTTTGAACTGGTATTGGAAGGCTTGAAATATATAAAAATTATAGTATATAATTTGAAGGCCTGAAATATTCTCTATGTGGATGACGTCAAAGTTCCTTCAGTTTTAACTTCACTCAAAAAACGAAATCTGAACCATTCTCAGCTGCTTTCCGTCCATCAGAGACGACCATGTCAGTACTAGCATGCCTCAAACCACCCCAAAACGCTTCCCACAAAAAAATCAAGTCACCAGACAAGCATCATTAAGGTGAATAATTGCGATGGTGAATGAGGAAAGCTATGCGAGGCTTTGGAACCCAGACGGCCGAAGGATGTGATAGGCCGCTCAGCTGATCTCATTAAAGCCGGTGGTCGGGTTCCTCTTTGAAAGGGGACAAGCTGAACGGGGTCAGTTGGGTTCGTTAGAATCTCGTGGATCCTGGTGAGCTGCCCCCTACGCCCTCCTGGAGTGGACGCGTTTACTCGCTAGGGTCTGGCGGCAATTAACCTCTGACCTCCCTTCCCTCCAGCAGACACACATGCAGTCTAAGCCCCTGTATGCTGTGCTCCCCTTCCCCCCAGCCAGTCAGCCAGGTCTAATCTGGTGACCTCTGAACCCAGCGCCCTGCTGATGCTGATTTACAGCTCAGTGCAACGCTGGGATGCAACAAGGAGAAGCCCTTGACTCAGGGGTTTTATGTGAACCCGGAGGAACCCATTGACACACTTATTGATGAACCCATTGACACACATATTGAGGAACCCATTGACACACATAGACGCACGCGTGCGCGCACTCCCACACACACACACACACACACACACACACACACACACACACACACACACACACACACACACACACACACACACACACACACACACACACACAACCACACACAATGTAGCCCGTACCTTCCACCATAGCCTCTCCAGAGCAGTTCTCCCCACTCTCCTTCCGACACCCTCTAGCAGAGAAGAACTCTCCCACCATGCTGGCTCCGGTCTCTGCCGGAGGAGAAAGGAGGGGTTGGAAGGAATGACCCTCGGACATATGGAGGCCTATGAAGACATGCCACTGAAGAAGGCTCACGAGGTGTTTTTTCAAAGTGTGACATGTGAGGGTGGGGAGGGCACAGAAGGCAATTCTGCTGGGTGAATGTCACCGGCCAAAGGCCAGTAGTGCTTGCTCTTTGACCCCTACCTAGAGTTTTATTAGGTATTCTGTCCACGGCCAGGATGAAGTCGTCCTTGAAGAAGATGTAGCCGACGATAGAGAAGAGGTAGACCAGGATGAGGGCCAGCACGGCGGTCAGCACGATAGAGCGCCCGTTGCGGGTCACACTCTTTATGACGTTCAGTAGCGTTTCCTCCCTGTACACCAGGTCAAAGAGCTGCCGGGGGGGTTAAGGTGAGACAAAGAGAAGTCGAGTGTGTGAGAGCGTGTTCAAGATAAGATACGCTTGACCGTTTGACTGAGTACACGTAGCTGTCGGTGTGTGATCACTGTATGTGTGTGTGTGTGTGTGTCTTACCAGCAGACTGTAGAAGAAGACGTGCACAAACACCCCCAGGCTGCAGATGATGAGATAGAGGAGGTGGTAGAGGAACTCCACGTCCATGATCATGGCCTTGTAGCCCCGCGTGAACGTTCCCCGGTTCCCCACGAAACTCATCAGGAAGATGATCTTATTACACACCTGGGAGACAGACAAGACCAGGCATCTTAGCTATTAACCACAACGGGACTTCGTTTTTCCAGCCTTGCGTCTCTTTCTTTTCACACACACCTAGTGTGCGCTGACTGCGTAACTATTTCAGTCATGTCAGATCTCATTGTCATTAGCGGATCAGATAGGCAGCCGGCCGGTCTCACAGGACAGGCGAGTGTTCATTTGGCCTGGTCCACACAGGAGTAGCGCAGCCGTGCGGAATCTCACGGCGACGCTCTCCATACCTAACGTCTATGAGTGACAGGGTGGGTGAGGGGATATGAGGGCACGGGGGCTACTGGGGCGAGACCCAGTGACCACAAACCCACTTACCCGTCATGCGCGCTCACGGCGTCACATGCTCACTCTTAGCATGCACTCATGCACGCACCTACAGATAATACTACTGGGCAATAACTATGTCATTTTAAGATTCTTCTCCTTCTTAATATAGTACTTATTGTATATGCTCTATATATATATATTTCTTTTATATGTGTATTTATTTGAATTATAGGAGCTTGCTCGCGTAGTGTGCCTGCATTTTGTTGTATACACCTGTGCAATGACACACACACACACACACACACACACACACACACACACACTCTCTCACACACACACACGCACACACACACACACACACACACACACACACACACACACACACACACACACACACATCCAGAAGAACACACACACACACCAACATGCTCCTAGACTCACGTTGAACGCCCCTAACAGGAAGAGAGTGGGCTCCAGACCCACAGAGAATATGAGGCGCAAGATGGTGGAGGCGATGAGGGCCCTGATACCGTGGGGCTGGGGCAGGACGATGACGATGGCCAGGGACACCAACATGGCCACCCACAGCAGGGCAGACAGATGGGGCTCCAGGGTACCTGAGGGAGAGGAGAGGAAGGCATGAGGGGAGTGGGTAAGAGAGGGGAAGAGGGAGAATGGCACTGGAATACGACAACATTCAACACACTGAACATCCGTCTCAGGAGAGACACTACTTCTGCCTGATCGAGTCATATCGATGTGACAACATAAAGGGCCACGTTGCAAAGCGAACAGTACTTCCTGGTCCTCTGGTGCAGGGCTTTCCCTCTGCTCTGTAGCAGTGTGAGCTGTGGAACATGCTCAGGTGCAGCCGCTCCTCTGGGAGCCCAGCCCCAGCCAGAGAGCCCAGCCCCAGCCAGAGAGCCCAGCCCCAGCCAGAGATACCAGCCCCAGCCAGAGATCCCAGCCCCAGCCAGAGATCCCAGCCAGAGAGCCCAGCCCCAGGCAGAGAGCCCAGCCTCAGCCAGAGATACCAGCCCCAGCTAGAGATCCCAGCCCCAGGCAGAGAGCCCAGCCCCAGCTAGAGATCCCAGCCCCAGCCAGAGATACCAGCCCCAGCCAGAGATCCCAGCCCCAGCCAGAGATCCCAGCCCCAGCCAGAGATCCCAGCCCCAGCCAGAGATACCAGCCCCAGCCAGAGATCCCAGCCCCAGCCAGAGATACCAGCCCCAGCCAGAGATCCCAGCCCCAGCCAGAGAGCCCAGCCCCAGCCAGAGATACCAGCCCCAGCCAGAGATACCAGCCCCAGCCAGAGATCCCAGCCCCAGCCAGAGATCCCAGCCCCAGGCAGAGAGCCCAGCCCCAGCCAGAGATCCCAGCCCCAGCCAGAGATACCAGCCCCAGCCAGAGAGCCCAGCCCCAGGTAGAGATCCCAGCCCCAGCCAGAGATACCAGCCCCAGGCAGAGATCCCAGCCCAAGCCAGAGATACCAGCCCCAGCTAGAGAGCCCAGCCCCAGCTAGAGATCTCAGCCCCAGGTAGAGAGCCCAGCCCCAGTCAGAGATCCCAGCCCCAGGCAGAGATACCAGCCCAAAGCAGAGAGCCCAGTCAGAGATCCCAGCCCCAGCCAGAGATCCCAGCCCCAGGCAGAGATCCCAGCCCCAGCCAGAGATACCAGCCCCAGCTAGAGATCCCAGCCCCAGGCAGAGATCCCAGCCCCAGCCAGAGATCCCAGCCCCAGCCAGAGATCCTCGCCCCAGGTAGAGAGCCCAGCCCCAGCCAGAGATCCTCATCTGTACTGTGGCCGTTACGTAATACTGTACAGAACGTGTGACACATCTGAATGTGTTATGGCTCAGTGGAGCGCTATCAGGAGCTTAGCTGGCACAAAACCCAGCTCTATGGGTAATGTAAGGGCACGAGTTGCTTGTGTGTGTGTGTGTGTGTGTGTGTAGGTGTGGTTGTGTGTACAGTATGCATGTGTGTGTGTACTGTATGTGTGTACCGTATGTATGCGTGTGTGTGTGTGTGTGTCTGTGTGTGTGTGTGTGTGTGTGTGGTGTGTTTTTGTGTATATGTGTATGTATGTGTGTGTGTACTGTATGTGTGTGTGTATGTGTGTGTATGTGTGTGTTTGTGTACAGCATGTGCTTTTCGAGAATATGACTTGACCATGTGTTCGCCAAGTCAGTCGGGTTTACCGGATCCCCTCGGAGGCCCCGAAAGGCGAAATCTCAGACGCCTCCGTGCAATCCCTCCCGCCAGCTCCCTCCCCTCTCCGTGTACAGATCACATGACAGGTGCTCGTGACATAACACCGCCCGCTAAAAATACCGCTGGCTCCTGAGAAATTCATGGGAGCTGGTCTGGGAGTGATCTCAGGTCTGCCGGCCAACGGCACACCGGGAGAGCTGGATCCTCCGGACGCGTCGGGCTGGATGTCACGCTCTCGCTCTCCTGACCCATTCATCTCTCCAGGAGACTCCGCTAGCGAGCTGCTGTACCCCAGGAGCGAGCGGGATTCCGCACACCTCCTCCGTGCGCGGGAATGTCTCCCTGGTTTTAAGGGTGAGAGAGACTGGTCTGCGGGAACACTCCTAGATGGCTCTACCATGCGGGGGGGATCTCGTCAGGAACGTGCTAAGATGTGATGCTAGCTACTCCCCTGTGCATTGACATGCAGCACACAATGGCCTGCTTCCTCTTATCTCGTTCCCATGATCCCATTCCGGCAGTGCCTGTGATGGGGGGTGAAACGGGATGCAGTCAAAATGTTGCAGGTCCATAAACACACTTCTAACTGACAGACTGGGACCAGCCCACGCCAGAACGCCTGGCTTCCTACCAGGTCCCTTTATAGGACCGCAAATGTGCCGAGCTGGCAGCACTGGGCCAAACAACCAACTGTCAACACTTTTATCTGCTGTGCTGAGGGGGTCTCTCACAGATGAGTCACCTGCTCTGTACCTTCTACAATAACAACCACTTACCACTAGTTTTTATGTCAAATTTCCATACGACGCCTTGAGAAACAGTAAAGGTTTCCAAGACCAAGTGAGCTCCTGGTTTAGAAGCAGTTGGCTTGATTATTAACAACGAGCATATGACGGACATCCAGACGAGAGCAATAACGTCTTTGTGTAAAGATTTACAACTGGGCAATAACATTGCCTGAGGGGTTTCATCCCTGTGATAGCTAGCTAGCTACATTGTTAGCCAAACTTCCCCTCCATTCCAACACACATGCCCTCACACACACACACACATACGCACGCGCGCACACACACGCACACGCACACAGACGTGTCCTGGAATGAACTCACTGAAGCAGATGCTAAGGTTTCTGGAGACCTTTGACACTCGAAACCACATGAAAGTCTCTCACATTAAGCCAACAACTTTTTCTTTTTCTTTCTATCTCCATCTCTGAGGAAGTTCAAACAAAAGGGACTGCGCCGCTTGACCCCAGGCAGAACAATAGACGCCGGCGACAATGTGGGTCTTCTCTCTGCAACTCTGACTGGGAACAATGGGGGCCTTAATGGCCATGGCTTTCCACATCACCACAAACACTGGCCTTTAACACAAAAGAGAGAGAAGGGGGTGAGACAGAACAGACAATCGATATGTAGTGTGTGTCTCCGTACAAATATTCACATTTCAACCTCTGTCTCGGCGGTAACAGTCACTTCCCTTTGCTGTGAGCGTGCCTCCTCAACTACACAGATTACAACAGCGAGCGCCGGGCCTTCTTTGACTCAGGGCAGAGTCTACGCCTTGCGCTTTGCACACGACAGCTTTTGTCTACCTGGGGCGGCGCTGGAGCCTCATGGCGTCCAGGGTGACGGGGGCCGGGTCAACTGTGAGGGTCGATATATTCCGACCCTATCAAAGTGGCCCTGTGAGGTTCTTCACTCATGAATCAACTGGTTTGGTTTAAAAAGTAAGAGGAACACTAATGGATTCCTCAACTATCATACAATTGTTTTCTGCATTTATCATATTTATTAAACTGTGTGCAGTTGAGAAGAGCGAGACGTGCTGGAATGATGTAATGATGAGCTGTGAAATAAGAGGTTTGACGACGGGGCCCCACCCCGGGCTTGGTGGTTTGTTATCGGCTAGGTGTCACTTTTCAGGGTAGGCCAAAGACCCGGGCCAACGCACCAGCGTCATGTTTCCTGCCTGCTGACACCGCGATGACCGCAGCGAGGCAAGCACACACACACACACACACACACACACACACACACCCACCAGCACGCGCACAATCATTTACAGGGGTGACAGTGACAAGAGTGACAGGGCAAGGCAGGGCAAGGCCATCGCCGGTGCGGTGAATGGAGTCTGGTAACGTGAATCAAGTCATGCGTGCGTATCGGACTCGCACAGTGAGTATCAATAATCAGGTCACGGCCTGATTGTGGCCCACATCCGATCTGTCACTTGCTGACAGCAGTGAGAGAAAGAGAGATCCGGACGATGAGATTAGATTCCTTATAATCGCTGCTCTAGGTGTGATGAAACCTGACTGTGAAACCACTCCTTTTGAGAGGGTGTGATGGTACACCCGAACCACAGGCGTATAGAACTCCAGTCGTAGATTTCCTTCTCTCTTAGAAAGCTCAGCTAACTGGTAATACAGTACAGAGATGAACATGTTTAGGTTATGAGCACTGGGGTCCACTCACATTTTATCATGGAGTTACCTACAGTACATAATCTGGATTAGATTACCTCATAGAAAATACAGTAGCTGTGGGTCTAGCAGTCATGAACATGAGTAAACAGGACTGAATGTGGTCACCGACTGTGATTCTCGGTACAGTATGACCCAGCGGTATCACAAGACCTTTGGGAAAGAATAACATTTCAAAACACTGGTGACCCAGTTAATACTCCTTCCAGTTTTCTCAAACTGCCTCTGGCGGGTAATGTGCATTGTATCATAGTGCCCCCTCCCCTTCACGGTCCCTGCTGGTGTCATTTTCTCCTGTTTCCTGTTTTGTAACAGTCACACTCACAACATTAAAAACAGTCACATCACACCGAGATCAGGCCCTGCCCCTCACAGACCGCAGGCCGGTCAGCTGAGCGGCGCCGGCGGAGGCGGAGAGGCGGGTGAGGCGTGGGGGAGGTGGAGAGGAGGGTGAGGTGGAGGGTGAGGTGTGGGGGAGGTGGAGAGGAGGGTGAGGTGGAGGGTGAGGCATGGGTGAGGCGTAGAGGAGGGAGAGGTGGAGGGTGAGGTGTGGGGGATCTGGAGAGGAGGGAGAGGTGGAGGGTGAGGCGTGGGGGAGGTGGAGAGGAGAGAGAGGTGGAGGGTGAGGCGTAGAGGCAGGTGAGGTGGAGGGTGAGGTGTGGGGGAGGTGGAGAGGAGGGTGAGGTGGAGGGTGAGGTGTGGGGGAGGTGGAGAGGAGAGAGAGGTGGAGGGTGAGGCGTAGAGGCAGGTGAGGTGGAGGGTGAGGTGTGGGGGAGGTGGAGAGGAGGGTGAGGTGGAGGGTGAGGTGTGGGGGAGGTGGAGAGGAGGGTGAGGTGGAGGTGGAGGGTGAGGTGTGGGGGAGGCGTAGAGGAGGGTGAGGTGTGGGGGAGGCGTAGAGGAGGGTGAGGTGTGGGGTAGGTGGAGAGGAGGGGGAGGTGGAGGAGGGTGAGACAGAGGTGGGAGAGGTATAAATGCACTGACCTCCGCGGATTCCCTCCAGGGGGTAGAAGAAGGCCACCAGCAGGTTCATGAGCACGGCCAGGTTGAAGGAGATGCTGCTCCAGAAGGACATGTTGCGGGAGCACCAGTACAGGACGGGCTGAGCTGTAGGGGACGGGAGGGGACGGGAGGGGAGGGGAGGGGGGGGTTGCCGGCACAACAGCTGTCAGTAAACAGTAAACACGGCATCATGAACACGTCTGCACCAGAAACGGAATCATGCATTCGCAAACCACGACGGCACCACAAGACACTGCATTCCTGCAACTCTCGACGAGGATCACAAGAGCGCATCACAGTATACAGTACAGCTACAGTACTGACGATGTACAGTAGCAGGAAATGCACTCTGCAAGGGTTTGTTCCACTAATGCCAAAATGCAGAGATTCTAAACAGTCTACCTGCGGAATCTGTGTCTAACGCTAGACAGAAAGACATGAACCACCAGGTGTTAAATATATCTCAGAAATGTCTTGAGTGTTGAGTTGAGTGTTTGACATTGGGGGGGGGGGGGTAGTTGCAAGATAAGGCAAAGATTGTCTTATCAGGGACCAAAATGAACATTTTACTTTCACTTAATCTGTGGTGTGTACAGGTACATTGCTAGCAGCCTAGTGGTAAATGTCTACTGCTGACTTAACTACTTTCTACTGTTGCAGGAAGTCATTCAGTTTTTGCCTTGTTTTGCCTGTTCTTGAAGTCAATTTCCGATCGCATGCCATTTTGTCAGTGTCTTAATACTGCACATGTATCCAAATTGAGCAGAGAGCCAACTATAGTATACTGTAACACTGACCCTAAAAAGTCTCTCTGCTCTTAAATACCACATAAGGGGGTGAGGCAATACACCCAGAAGGGTCAAATGCAGGCCAGTTAACAAAGCAAAAACCAATCAGCATGCCTATCTGGCATGAAACAATCCTGTGGGAAGAGTGATGTCCAGAGCTGGGAGGGGAACTGATCTCCTGACCCCCCCTCACACACACACACACACACGCACACGCACACGCACACGCACACGCACACGCACACGCACACTCATACTCTCACTCTCTCTCTCACACACACACGCACACGCGCACACACGCACACGCACACTCATACACTCTCTCTCTCTCTCACACGCACACGCACACGCGCACACGCACACGCACACTCACACTCACACTCACACTCACACTCACACTCACACTCACACTCGCTCACTAACCACATGGCTGTTGGTCAGCGGGCCGGATGTCATGGTCTCTGCTACTCTCAAAGTGCATTTTTACATTGTAAAAGAGGAACTGAGGTTGGAGGACTTTTAGATAGAGAAGCTCCTGCACTCATGACTTGGGGTTAGTGCCAACGGAACAAACATGGCCCCCCTCTCTCACAGTGCTGATTCATTCAGATAAGAGGCAGGCTGTCACGTGTCGACAAAGTGCACAGCACGGACCACCTCCTGCAGCACTCGCACAAGGACAGGCCCAAACACGCTCCCAGAGCGGGAACAAAGACGGCAGTCACACTGCACCCCACAGGACGAGAGAGGGAGAGGGAGCTACTGCAGGGACACGCCTTTAAAAACAGGGAGAGGATACGAGTGGACTGAGGGCCGCTGGCCTTTCTGATCAAAACACGAGAAGGCATCACCTCACATTTGGGATTTCAAATCGGTTTCCAAAAAATGCCTTCTGAAAAAAAAAAGCTCACTTTCATCAAATACCTGAACAGGATCAATATCCCACAGCTCCCTTGTCATGGCTTCAGATCCCACGCTACTATTATTACTATTACTACTACTACTACAGGTACTACTACTACTACCCATCACTACTACCCACCCCTCCTCCATAGCTCCCTGCCCTCTCTCTGACCTATCTTTGCCCGCCCTGGCCTCCTCTCCTGTGGGCTTGGAGCCAGCGGGGGCTGCGCCCCCCATGGGGGCGGCGTTGCGGACTGTCGGACGTTCAGCCTAGCGGACAGAGCCGCCGGAACGTAGCCTCGTGGGACCATCCCGACCTAGCGAGCTCACTTTGGTCTCTCTCCACAGATCAGTCTGACCTTCCCTCCGTCTCAGACGATTCCGGCCGGAGGGAGTACTTGCCTCGACAGACTAACTCCCCACGCTCAAACCCTCCTCGAACCTCAAAGAGACAGGTCGCGCGGGGTCAGCTCAGGGAAGTAAACAAGTCAACGGCTCTCCCTCTCGCGTGCGTGTGGGTTCGTGTTCTTTTTGATGGTTACAGTTCTCAACTCTTCTAACCCTTACAACAAAGTCCCAGAGCCAAAGGCGTGTGGACTGACATGGCTGGTGAGAGAGAGAGAGAGAGAGAGAGAGAGAGAGAGAGAGTACAGTATCTGCTTTTACATTCCTGACCTCCCGGCGTCTTGTGCTCGGGCCTGAAGGCATCAGTCAATCAGACATCATCTTGATTATAGGTTCTCTACGTTCTCACGTACTGCATCTGACATCCTGCCAACACGTCATACCAGTCTTACAGTGTTTAAAACTTAGCCTTAAATCACCTTATGTCATGAAGTCTAACTTATCAGGTTTACAGGCCCTCTCTCCTGCCCTCCCTCCAGGCGTCAGGGTTAGGTCGGGGTCGTACCCTCCCACCAGGCCTTGAGCCTTGCCCTGAGGGGCCTGGGGGGGTCGGGGAGGGGCGAGGGTGTGTAAATCAGGTCGCTAAGGTAGAGAGGAAGGGAAAAGGACGCACAGGGAACCGTGTTTGCGTTACCAGTAGCCTCTTGAGTACCTCGCAGCTTCTTCTGCCAGTTCATCTCGTTGAAGAGGTCCTCGGAGCGCAGGAAGAAGTCATTGATCTTGCTGCCCTGCTCGTCGCGCTCGGTGGTGTAGTACACACGCAGCTTGGACTCGTTGGTGAGGAACTCGCAGATGTTTGGCACGGGGAAGACTATCTGCTCCATGGTGCGATCCAGCCGCACGATCTGGACACAACCACAGCACCACCTGTCACAGACACTCTCTCTCTGGGAGGAATAGGCTACTCTAGGCCTTGGTCTGACTAGGCCCAATACTTTATAATCAGCTAGTGTCACTTGGCTGTGTAAAGAGGTAGCCAACCCTCACCAAGTGTAAGGGCTACCGTATTAACTGGCTTCTATTTGTATTTATTTTTGTATTTTTTAAGTCTGATAAACTTTTATAGATATGTAGAGCTGGGATAGTTTGTTTTTTTGCGGCACATGACACTTCAGTCAAAAGGTTTGGAGCATTGTAAACCAACAGCATTCTTCCAGATCCCTGATCACACACCAGGACACGTGCAAGCATGCCATGTCTCCAAATGCAACAACAACGAAAAAAAGTCTCACATAGCAGGCCAAGAATAACAGCATGACTGTCCACATGCTGAATGGGAAACAAAATGTCAAAAACATTCTAACGGTGCAACTGCGGTTTACTCAAGAGATAATCAAACAGATATTACAGTAGATCATAAAAAAATATATTAAAAAAAAATAGCACGCCAGTCAGAATTGCACAGAAAAACAGTGCAGAGATAGGCGACTGGCGGGAGCAGAGCCAAGATGGCCGGGTCCACGGCCGAGGCCAAAGGGCTGAAGGGACTGACCTCGATCTGAGCCGTGTGCTTGGCGTAGAACTCCAGGGCCTCGTCTCCCTCTCCGTACGTCCCCCCGGGCTTCAGCATGGCCTGCAGCTCCTTGTTGTGACGGGCCAACTGAAACAAACCCGCAACGACACGTTCGCTCACAACAACCAATGATATCGACAGCTCGGCGGGGCACAGACGCCAGACGCCGCCGCCGGGAGGGGGGGGGGGGGGGCGCTCCTCTCCCAGTGGGGGGCCCAAAAAAAAAAAAGACCCCGGCTCACCTGATGGGCCAGGATGTAGATGTTGTGGCCGACGTTGCGGGGGGAGGCTGCGTGCTCCTCCTCACGGTCCTCGTCTTCCTCTGGCTCCTCCACCTCCACCTCGCCCTGCATGTAGGCCTTTTTGATCACCTCCACCTGTCGGAGAGCGGACAGTCAGCCCTGCGTCACCGCCGCGGGCGGTGGTAGGCCGTCGCGCCCGGCTGAGACTCACCAGCTCTTTGGGTCTCATGTTGTACAGTATCCTCTCGGCGTTCTCGCTGTCGTGGCGACTCTCCATGATGGCCAGCAGCAGTTTGGAGGCATTATTCTGGGATGGATGAGGAAAAAAGAGAGAGCAGGGGAGTTGGGATAGTAGGACAGGAAGGCCAGTGACAGTGAAATAAAGAAAAACAAACTATGTACTGTATGTTATTCGACCAGGAATAAGGACTCAATGTTACCTTGAGCTCCAGCACCAAGTCCATCCTCTTCTTTCCCAGAGGGTTGATGTCATTGAGGATCAGAGCAATGATGATGTCGATACCGTTGCATTCATGGGTGGCAATGCAGTTCTAACGGAAACATAACCGGCGTTGAGTTTGTGGTGGTTATGGAGTTGAGTCAGAACATCTCGGCAAACCTGACAACTGTGACAAACTAGGGGCTTTTGTTTAGTCTGATATGATCCTACGGTATTTGTGGCATTCCATCTATGGAGCGTTTGCTGAGGCATTTTCCCTCACAGCCTCAGAGCCAGGAGCCTGTGAGACCAGCCGGCTTCACACTTACAGTAGCCGGAATGACCCTGCTGCAACAGGAACAGAGGGTGCCACCATCATGTGTAAACAACGCTAATCCACCCAAAAGAACAAACACAGGCATGGTGCCATGAGTAGAAATGGCGGTGTCAACGGAGGCGCGAGGCCTGGACATCCTGCTCTGGGTGTGCGGGGCTGTGTGCTGTTGTAAAGAGCATGAACCGTAGTTACAGCACTGCATCAACGCCAACCCAGCAATGACTGAAACAGCGACGCTGCTTTCAATTTCATTTAAAGTAATCTGATACAATCTTTCATTATTCTGTGTCCTGTATGTGAAAACATGCCTATCCACAAGAGGAAGTGTGTGTGTGTGTGCGCGCGTGTGTGTGTTTGTGTCAGGTGTGTGTGTGTGTGTGTGTGTTTATGTCAGGTGTGTGTGTGTGTGTGTGTGTGTGGGTGTGTGTGCGTGTGTGTGTGTCAGGTGTGTGTGTGTTTGTGTCAGGTGTGTTTGTGTGTGTGTATTTGTGTCAGGTGTGTGTGTGTGTGTGTGCGTGTGTGTGTGTGTGTCAGGTGTGTGTGTGTGTTTCTCTACCTGGTTCTCATGGCAGGGCCCCTGGCAGTACTCGGTCAGGCTCTCCACGGTCTGGTTGATGAGGCCCACGTTCTTCTCGTTGATGTAGAGGCCCAGCAGGCCCAGCCCCCCTGTGGTGCTGCCGCAGATGCAGTCCAGGAACTGCAGCGTCTCGCACACCAGGTTGTAGTTGTTCTTGTTGTTCTGACAGCGCAGGAAGTTCTGGAGGGCGAAGGAGGGGAAAGACGGACATGCTGTGACATTATCCCTCACACTGTCATCCTATCATCCTAAATATCCTAAAAATGTAGTCTTTTTATACTGTTTTTTTTTTTTTTTTTTACTGTTAGTAGAAAGGCCTTGACCTACATACAGGTCTAGGTCTCTGTGACTGAATGAGATATATGTGTGTGAGTGTGTGTGTGTGTGTGTGTGTGTGTGTGTGTGTGTATCAAGTCATGCAGTATTGGCAACTGTTCTTCCACACTTTTACAATAGCGCGCAACTACATTTCTCTTGCTGTCCTGTTTACCAGAACGAGAGCAGGATGACCGGGACGCACTGTGAGAGAAAACAACCACATAACAAAATTAGTTGAATTGGACGCCGGTTGGCGCTGTCCTCTCTTGAGGGCTTTAGTTCAGAATCCGTCTGTGTTATCAGGTGACGAGTCAGGGCTTCGGCCATGTTTCTAAACATCTCGATGAGATTGGATTAGATTATATGCTTTGAGGGTGGATCGGGGTCAATTGGGCCCATCCTTGGTGGCCAAGACTGATAAGTCAAAGTGATTCAACTATCTGCCATCTAACAACAAGGCCCGTACACAGGAAACTCTGGAGGGAAGTTGACTGAGACATTAGACCATGCCACCTCCAGACACCACCACATCCATCATAGTGAAACTAGACCCAACACCACCACATGGAAAGACTTGCATCATGCTGTTCCACTAGAGATGCCATTCGGCAGACATCTGGTTTCATTTCTGTATTACATGTCTGGTGATGAAATTCTACAGAATTACATGGAACTACAGTAAACGGGTAAAGTTCAACTGAAACAAAGGAAACCGGCTTGCGTGTGGAGCGGGGCGCAGCGCCCCCTGGTGCGGCGACTGACCTGCAGCTCCCGGTTGTGGTTCTCGCAGAGCAGCTGCATGAGGCGCAGGATGGGCTGCATGATGGTGATGATGACGCTCATCTCGCCCTCCTCCTGGCCCTTGTCGGCCGCCGTGGCGGCGGGGCCGTCGACGCCCGCCAGGTGCTCGTCTGACTCCGCCTCGCGCCGGTAGGCGGTGAAGGCCTTCTTGGTGACCGCCGACGCCTCCGCCAGCTGCTCCTTGGCCTCCTCGGTCACCACTGCTGCCGCCGCGACCGCCGCGTCTTTAGCTGCGAAGCACGTACGCAAATGAGTCGGACACACTCGCAGAGGAAGACGGACATCGCATGCACGCGAGAGAGGACCCCGCCGGACTAGGCTGTAGCTCCTAAGACCTTTACCATGGTAAACGGGAAATGGTAAATGGACTGCACTTATATAGCGCTTTGATCCAAAGCGCTTTACAATGGCCTCTCATTCACCAATTCACACACACACACACACACACACACATTCACACACCAATAGAGGCAGCTGCCATGCAAGCAATTTGGGGTTTGGTGTCTTGCCCATGCACACTTCCGACATGTTGACGGGGATGTGATGGGAGGAGGCGGAATTCAAACCGTCGACCCTACGATCATTGGACGACCCGCTCTTCCTCCTGAGCCACAGGCGCCCCACAATGGGGCCCTGACCTGCACCGGCGTGTGAAGCTACTGCGATATGTGTAAATGTGCATGCCTACGCAACAGTACATGATTGGTGTTTATTTTGTGAACAGCTGTGAGCAGGACTAATCCTGGCGGGTGGCGGGGTGACCCTACTGCCCACCCCCCCCGCGCGGCCAATCAGGCCTGACCTTTCTTGCGGGCGGGCGCGTCTTTGTCGGGCGGCTCCTCGTCCTTCTTCTTGGTGCCCAGGTCGCTGGTGTTGACCGTCACCGTGGACTTGATCTCCTGCTGCGCCAGCTTCATCCTCTCGTAGAAGACCTTGAAGAACTTCTCCGACTTGTCTCCGGTCAGCCGGCAGAAGAACGAGCGCTGCGGACGGACAGGGGACACACAGAGGACAGTGGACACACAGAGGACAGGGGGACACACAGAGGACAGTGGACACACAGAGGACAGGGGGACACACAGAGTACAGGGGACAGACACGGACACCTTTACCCGAGGTTCTGAAACTGGCTGACCCGCCGGCCCTCTATGACCGACTATGACTGCGTCGTTTGCCCCCCGCGCTACAGGGGAGCACGCTGCTACAGGGGAACGCGCTGCTACAGGGGAACGCGCTGCTACAGGGGAACGCGCTGCTACAGGGGAACGCGCTGCTACAGGGGAACGCGCTGCTACAGGGGAACGCGCTGCTACAGGGGAGCGCGCTGCTACAGGGGAGCGCGCTGCTACGGGGGAACGCGCTGCTACGGGGGAACGCGCTGCTTCGGGGGAACGCGCTGCTACAGGGGAACGCGGTGCTACAGGGGAAGGCGCTGCTACAGGGGAACGCGCTGCTACAGGGGAACGCGCTGCTACAGGGGAACGCGCTGCTACAGGGGAGCACGCTGCTACAGGGAACGCGCTGCTACAGGGGAACGCGCTGCTACAGGGGAACGCGCCGCTACAGGGGAACGCGCTGCTACAGGGGAACGCGCTGCTACAGGGGAACGCGCCGCTACAGGGGAACGCGCCGCTACAGGGGAACGCGCTGCTACAGGGGAACACGCTGCCCCGTGTTAGTTGGCAGTCTGTCCACGTCTCAGCGGCGCCCGCTGCCAGAGGCCCTTCCTGCGGAGTTGCATAACTCAGCTCACTGCCAAGAAAACAACCTGGAGAAGCTCTCTCCCTCTCTCACCTGGCTTCACCCCCTCGCCTCTTTGCACTTCGGGCACCACAACACACTGGCACTCTTCAGTACCCCGTGTGCACACGACACACCCACACACACGCACGCGCACACAACCACAAACACACACACGCCGTCTGCCAACGTAACTCAAAGCAAAGTTCACTTTCCGCAATTCTACTAGAGATGTCTGACAGAAGCAAAGTTTGTGACTAGTCTGAGCAAGCAGCAACCTAAAAGTACATTTCATTCGTAGAGTGGGTCTACAAAACCAGGACTTGGGGACAACCGGCTAACTTTGCAGTCCCGTACAGGCTATACGGTCTCGTGTGAAAGGCCTGGGGTGCATGCGTGGAACCGTTGTTTTTTTCCAGCCTGGTATATCCTGTCCCATTCCTTTGACAATCCTCCTTACATAAGAGCTGTAATCAACAGAGTGGTTACATGGAGGGCATACTGTAGCACCTCAGCTCAAACACTGTTACATCAGCCTGGGGGAGGGGAGGGGAGGGAGAGGGGGGGGCGTCCTGCCCTATTTTTCTTCGCCAGACCAGAATTAAGTAAGTGTGTGGTGTGAGAGGGAGGGGAGGACCAGGGGGGAGGGGGGGGTTATCGCATACTGTAGATTCTATGGCGGTTTTGAAAGCCTGTTACATAAACAGCCTTCTTTCAAGGCTGAGCTCATTGAAGTTGAGTTGCTGGGAACAGCGGGGCGTGCACACACGCAGCTCACACACATAGTAGTGGTACTGTACACACACACACACACACGCACACACACACACACACAATAGATAAAGAACACTGATTATGCAAACTCTACATGCATGGAAAAGTGGACCCTAGACGATCACCTGTCGCACGCTCAAGATATGAATCTTAAGGAGCAGGTTAAATCAAAGCGAGTATTGTCGTCTTTCTATGTAACTTCCCTGAGAACCCGACGGGGAAACGCACAAGAAAACAGGCGGCGCGCAGAACCGAGATGAAAACAACATCCAGCGATGGTGATCTGATAAGCAGAAAGCAACGCTTATGTAAGCAGGCCGACCAAACAGCCTCGGGGTTCAGCTCCACGAAAGCAACTTTATAACATTAGCGGATTCCAATGAGAAGCCCTCATGACCGTGGCCATAAACAAGCAAATTTCCCCTTGCCGACCAGTAGGATGACGGTAATTATGTCGACACCTGACTGCCATATGACAATATGGAGAAAACAACCTCCTTTGCAGAAGAGCAGCAGGCTGGCCCAGGGGTTTATCAAGGCTTCCCCCCCCACACCTTTAGTCTCTCATGTCTGGCTTTAAGGGACTTCTCTGTGCTTGTTCTTTATATAGTCTAAGCCGCCAAGACACGGTGTACAAATAGTGTCCTACTTCTCGCGTGCTAGGTATGCACAGTAATTGTGTCTGCGGTTCAGAAACTCCCACAATGCCTCGCATTGGAAACGCACTCCTCTCTTTGTTTTCGCCGCCTTTTCTGTCCGATAGCCAACGGCTTGTAATCTCCTCGCAGACTTAGCGTTATGATGGAATATAATCATTTAAAGACGTGTTATGGGTGAGTGAGAGCGGTCACCGTCACCTGGAAACCATCTCGCGCTCAGCGCCGCACACTCATAAGCCCCGCGGGGCTCGGCGCTGCTGATTCATCCCAGGAAGTGGCCAGCCTGTCCTTCTGAGGGAGCTTAGTTCCCGTAGGGCCCACTACAGACCGTAGCAGGACCCTTAAGCCCCCCCCCCCCGGTACGGCAGCCAGAGGCCCCCTCTGACCCAGGGAGCATCCGTCACATACAGTACAGTACAGCAGGCAGCAGCCCAGTCCTGGGCCTCTCTCGGAGGGGGGGGCACAGCCGGGGGGGCAGGAGGGCTGTACGCTAGGAAAACAAGGTCATTCTGCATTCCTCTTTCTCTCCCCGCCCCCCCCAACCAACCCCCCGCCCCCCCACCCCTCAGCTGCTGTCCCGGCTCTTGGCATCAACAAGGTTCGGTTATGTAAGATCTATTTATACCGCTATACTCTCCCTCCCTCCCCCCTCCTCTCCCTCCCTCGCCCCTTCTCTCTCTCCCTCCCTTCCTCCCCACTTCTCTCTCTCCCTCCCTCCTCTCCCCAGACACCCCGGCGAGCGACGGAGCCATCGCTGTGATCAGAGTAGGGCTGGTAACCACGGAGACCCGCGGCAGTCGCAGATGGGATCTGCGGGGGTGTGTGGGGGGGGGAGGGGGTGACACCTCTCTGTGCCGCTCTCACGCGCAAGCGCGTCAACACGGGCCAACCGGCGGACCGCCAAACCGCCCGCCGCTGCCATCCACAGAGCGGAGTCGCGGAAGGGCGACAGAGAGACCGCTTAATAACAGCGACCGGGGCGTCAGAAGTGTCTGATAGCAGTGGAACTAGGCGAGAGCCTGAGGGGCGGAAATCAAACGTGCAATCATGATGCGGAAAAAAACACACACACAAAGACAAGCAGTCTTTCCGGAGGAGCCAGAGAGTGACAGCTGAAGTGTGATCAGGGTGCAAAGGGAGGGAGGAGTGCGCGTGTGTGTGTGTGTGCGCGTGTGCCTGTGTGTGTATGCGTGCGTCTGTTTTATAATGGTGCTCCTGGTTAAGACCACACGAGAAAGACCGGGTCTATGAGCTTTCAGGAGTTGACTGAAAGTAAACCTTAGGTATGAGCAGAGGTATCAATCAAGGCCGAGCAGCCGTGGATGACGGTGTGCTGCAGCGTGCCTGCGATGAGTAACAGGGTTGACACCTGCTCCACTCCGTGACATGAAAGAGTCAGGGGTCACGGGGAGGCTGGGGGAGGTAGAGCTGCCATGGCAACGTCCACTGTCATTACATAACACAGAAAATACCCCCCTGTGGCTTTGAGGAGGCAACGTGTGTGTGTGTGTGTGTGTGCGTGTGCGTGTGCGCGCGCGTGTGCACGTGCATGCAAATGTGTGTGTGGGTGTGTGCGTGCGTGCAAACGTGTATATGCGTGTGTGCTCGACTTATACATTATCTATTCTGCAAAGATACCTCACACCATCCTATTTCTGTTAAGTTATGTAGGCCACAAGCTAATGTTTAATACAGTTGTGAGCTCACACAGCAGAGATAGCGCAGTAACAGGTGCGGAGCCACCAGAGCTCTGTGAAGAAGGACAGGCCGGTCCGAGAGGTGGAGACATTCATCATTAGAGGATTCTTCCTTTTCATCAGAACAAAGCATATCCTCAGAGCACAGCACACATTTGAGATCTCCCAACGCTGGGCATCCATTCGTTCATCCTTATCTCATGAACAGACTTGAGCTCACATACAAGAGCCAAGACAAGACTCTAGTTTTAAAAAATGTCTACAGTACGTTTGAAATTGCCAGTCACAAACAATTAAATGTTATTAAGCTGCTAAAAAAAACGCCTTGGCTGTTTTGATGTGAAACTAGCTAAAAGTGGTCCCCCCCCCCAATCCTGTCCGGGGAGTGTGCAGTAAAAATCTGACAGCAAGTGAATGATTTCCAGGTAACCTGATCAAATCAGATCCTTCTCCCTCTCAACCTTTCTGGTACTGGTTAAAGTTTCCCAAAAAACTGACCCTGACCGCCTTCTTGAAACCAGAGGCAGCCAGGCGTAGCTGGCCCGATATAAAAAGCTTTTGTTTTTGAAGAGTTCTGATTCCAAGGAGCACAATGAGCATCGATTGGACCGTCTTCAAGGGAAATCTCTAGCATGCGTCACACGCACCGGATAAAGGGCGGAGCGCTGTCGAATCAGAGCCAGGAATTAAGTTATGCTTCCATACAAGAGTCTGATGTCAGCCCACTTTACCCACTGCCAGTGGTGCGCTGGCCAACAGCGTGGGCACCGGCGCCACTGGCTGAAAAGCTGCCAGGAACGCTAGCAGGCAGACAGAGGCAACCGATTGGCTCTTCCCACTAAGCTGAGTTACCAGAGTCGCACTGGTAATGCCGCTGGAGCGTTTCCACACAGGTGACATCATCAGGAACATCCTGTTGTTTCTGAAGACTTGCTCAGAGCTTCGGCCTGTTTGCTTAGAAGCAGGTACAGTACGTTGTGTACGGATGCCTAAAAACATAAAGGAACTTTGTTTCGTTTTTTTTCCATCATGAAGCTTTTCTTTGTGTGTTTGGTCACAGTGTTCCAGAGACTGGGGAGCCTAAGACAAGGCTACTGTAATTCAGTCTAGCAGAATATCTTGTGTTCACAAAGAGTGGGACTACTTCAAAAAATATATAGAAAGAAAAGGGAATTCAAGTGGATCTTAAGTGATATGGAACCTAATTCCAGCTTCATTAGCCAAGGAGAGGAGAGGAGAGGAGAGGAGAGGAGAGGAGAGGAGAGGAGAGGAGAGGAGAGGAGAGGAGAGGAGAGGAGAGGAGAGGAGAGGAGAGGAGAGGAGAGGAGAGAGGAGGAGAGAGGGGACTGGAGAGGAGGACTGTGACCTGGCTCACTTGTCTCTGTGTTCAATAACAAACTTATCTTTCTCACCAACGCTCCCTGGCACATCCAGCCTGTCCCTTCATTACCCATCGTTATTTAATCCTGTTGGCGTAGCTACGCCAATGGATTACCTGGAAAAACAAACAAAGTCCAAGGGGAACTCTGGGGCTATGTTTTTGTCCTGTTTTTCATTTCGACAACAAGAGCCCCTCTGTCCCAGAAGAGGGCCAGCAGGCCTGCAGTTATGTAAGAGGGAGAAATGTGATGCGTCTGCTGATACGTCTTCGATTCACTCAGCACCATACGTGATCCTGCTACAAAGCTCACTTGTCTCCCTCAATAGAGAAGAATAGAGCTGATGGGAATTATGAGCTCCACACCCAATAACACACTTTCCTTCTATGAGCGGATAGTGGCTGACGTGTAACTTCCTGCCAGAAGCAGGTTTTCCGACATGGGGTGGCATAATGTTACGGATTGGGAAGAAATTGTTCTTGTCATTCGTGGACAAAACTAAGCTTGGAAAAAATAAAATAAAATAAAATGTAGCTGCCAGCAGCAATAACGGGGGGCAAGCGCAACGAACGCCTCAAAGGCAAAAAGCGAAACATGCCATGGCCACTTTTGAGCTATGTGGCCAATGAAAATGTCAATGAAAATGCCATAAAAACACAACGGGTGCTTATATCTACATAAAAATCTGGCGATTTCGAGTCCAATTACTCAGTTGCAGAGCAGGCCATGACCTACCCTTACAAGCAATAACCCCATTTGGCCACAGGGTGCTACAGCAATAGATTGTGTTTTATCTACTTTTAAGAATTTTAGGTTGTTATAGCGCCACCCTATGGCCAATCAACTTCCTCTTTCTCCCGTGACCATTAGGCATGGCCCTCTACCACTGTACAAAGTTTCAGAAAAAACGGCATGGTGGTTAGGCCTATACCGGAAATTAGCTCTCTAGCTCCCCAATTTTATTTGATTGGGCCAATAATGGAGCTTTATCCTCCCTTTATGGGCGGTGATATACTTACAAAGTCTTGTGGTGTTCTATCAAATCGTTCAGAAGTCATAATGTGAAAAGCCACGCCCTCAGCAATTTTCATTAGCGGATAGTGGCTCTGTCTTTTTACTTTTCAAACCTTTGCCGAAATGTAACTTTAGATATTGGTCCCTATATTGTGTGAACCCAGGTTCATGCAGATTGGTGAAACATACTAGGAGGAGATAGATTTTAAGCGTTTGAAATATTAAAAATGGCGGAAAATTATTTCCATGAGGAGAGACATCAGTATGCAAAGTTCCATGACTCTATAGGTTAAAGAGCATGCCTGTTCAAAGTTCGCAATTTCATTCGGTGTCAGATGTGTTCCAAGACTTCCAAGTGTTCCAAGCACAAGCCTCTACCATTCTGCCAAGTTTATAAGAGACCAGTCGGATATACTGTATTGTAGGTGCTGCCAAAGACTTCCATTGTGGAAAAATAATAAGAAAACTACCAATTAAAATAGGGTGCCTCGCACGTCAGTGGCGGTGGCTGCCAAATCTCCCAGGAGGGGCAATTCATCTACAATGAATGAATATGAATGAAAAACGAAGGAAAATTTCACAGTGATCATCAACAATATGGGTTGACATTCATCAGTTCACCCTCAAAGACACCTTTGGATGTTAAGGCAACTACTTTACATTAATTAAAAATAAACTGACTCTCACTCTCAGTTATCACATACAGTAGGCCTACATTTTATTTAGGTGTAGGAAATCTTGAATAAAGAGCAGTGACACTGGGGCTGATAATGTGCAATGGATGAAACTATTTAGGCTACTTATTACATTTACATCTAAAAGTGGGGAGTATTTTTTGTGTAGGCTACTTTTATCTTTCTATTTCATTTGATTTGACATAGCCTACTGCTACATTTGGTCAGGCACTGTCAGAGGTAGGCTGTAATTGACGCATGTGAATAACCTGCCTGTACAGTAGCTAGTTGTCCATGCAAGTTGTTTTTCCGCAATATAGGAAACGGCTACATTGACGGTGATTTCTTAAAAGGCCTACACATGTGATTTAAGCATTTAATCCAAATAATTAATGACTGAATTGAGTTTGAGTTGCTCTTAAAGTCGCACTGAAACGGACATTTGAGATCATCCAACTTCCCTAGTTTGACGTATTTCCGACACAAACAAGCTATGAGGGTGGGACATATGTTTAGAGGAATTTGATTGGAACATTGACAAGTGGACGGGTTTTAAGAACTTTAGACAGATTTGATAGATGGATAGCGTTGATTGATGGGTAAATGTCGTGAGATTATTGGCCTAAAATCTAAGGTACCTGTTGTCGTCATTGCACGTGACCTACCGTTTTCCAGGAAGTAAGAAATTATATACTTTGATATAAGATGACAACAAAAGTAGAATTTTGTAATTTTTTTGGCATACATCGTTGAATAGGTGAACACTATGACCAATTATGTGAACCAAAATGGGACAGAATGCTTTTTTCATTTCAGTGCGACTTTAAAGCTAGCCATGTTGAATATGACTCTAGCTTGGAGCGAGCTGTGTTATTGTATGTACTGTATGACATAAACACGTTAGTGCTGCACCTCCAGAACCCATAGAGATACATTACAGGGCCTATAATACGAAATAAAATATTTTACATAAGTCTGTCAGAACAAGCTGGACAATTTTCAACAAGACTGCAATCAAAAGGGGCGGCTCTCCACAGAACACCACTTGACGCTGATTGGACAATAATATTCAGAAGCAGGACAAACTAGAAGCTACTAGTGTAACCAGTAGAATGTGACAAATGTGAATGTGAAAAATTCCTCTCTCTTTTCCCAGTGACATCCGTCACTGTCGCACGTTCGTGCTCGGCCCTCTAATGAACAGTTCCTTCACAGAAGAGAAATATGAGTAATAGAGGTGGTTTCCCCGCTCAAACACACACACACACACACACACACGCACGCACGCACACACACACACGCACACACACACGCACACACACGCACACACACGCACACACACGCACACACACGCACACACACGCACACACACGCACACACACACACTTGTGAGAAACTGCAGACTTGGCATCAACACCCGGGCTGGGCCACCACCGAACAAACACATGACTTTGCAAACATTACCAACTAGTGACCAGGGTGCAAAGAGAAGGCACACCCATGAAACCCACAGTGTTTATGCTGGATTCAGCACACCGGAGCTCATGCCTCTTGTGCAGTGTTGGGCAAGTTACCGAAAATTACCGTTACTAGTTACTGCTTTCAAAGGTAATTGAGTCGGGTCTTTAGATTTAGATTCTCTTTGTAGAAGCGTGAAGTGGTTTTACTAGGTGCTTGTAAAGATTATAATTACTATTCTTTGATGTGGATAAAGTTCTCACACCTGCACATGGACTACACTTCTCTGTAGGCTAGAGATTGAGTAATTCATGGTGCTACAGTACCTCAAGGTGCCACCCCTTAAGCTCGGGTGACGTTAGAACATACAGGAAATCTGTTGTCTGCAGTTGTCGTGGCTGTCCATTTCACAACGCCAAATTAACTAGTAACTAGCCCATTTAAAATTTGGTAACTGTAACTGTGTTACTAATTTGGAAGAGTAACAAGTTACATTACTAGTTGCTGCCAAAAGTAGTGGAGTTACTAGTTCCTTTGTAACCTAGTTACTCCCGACGCTGCTCTTGTGTAATACCGAACAGAGGTGGGGAGGGAGTGGTGGGCTGTGGCCATCTCGAAAGGTGACCCCAGGGGATACGGGAGGCTCTGTGTCACCTTGGGGCCCCTCTGTACCCTCTGTCCCCCAGCACAGCCTGAACCCGTCCAAAAGCCCCGGAGGTAGATTTGGAGGCTCACTGCCCTCGGGCATGTTCACCCAGGCGAGATCTTGTGTAACAGCAGTCATGTGTGTGCTCCTCTCCACCCCAGGACTGCCCAGGTAGGGCAAACACCAGGCCATTAAGAAACGGACCTTTTTGTGCAAAACACGATCACACACAATCACACGCTTACACATGTAATTGCCCTACAATCAGCCCATGCCGTTCTCTCCCTCCTCCTCCTCCTCACCCCGTCCCGCTCTCAACCTCGCCAAGGGGTTAGCAAAGTGCTGCGTTGCCGTAGCAACCCCCGGGCTGGCTGGCTGTCGGGGAGGGGCGATGGCGTGTGATGTGGCTGGCTGCAGACGGCGGACACGTGACTGGACTGGTTCTCGCTCCACCCCCCCCCCCCCCCCCCCATAACCCCCACCCCTCTCCTTCTCTCACACCTGGGAACAGTGAAAGGAACTGGGACAGGCGGGGCGTGAGCGTTCACACAGTCTTCTCATCTGCTCTGTGTTTTTCCAGTCACTGTTTGCTTCAATTTGAATGAACACTTAAGAAAACTGTCTCGGTAATAATAAAAGCTCATTCTTTTTTTAGCCGGCCATTTTACTGGCCCTCGGCAGATGCTTGCATAGCTCCAATGCCATGAATACATGTGCAGCTTTAAAAAGGCACAGATAACATCCACCTGTTGAAATTCCAACCATCCAGTCACATTCATCAAACCTGGGGGCTTTTGCTCGCGAGGCTCTGGTTGACCTGACCCTGCCCCTGACCCTGCCCCTGGCCCTGCCCCCATTGGGCGTACTCCCTCACCTGGATGACCGTGTTCCCGCCCTCCAGCAGGGCGATGGCCAGCAGGATGCTCTCCTGGAAGATGCGGTCGCTGGTGGCGTTCATGATGAGGTCGATGACCAGGTCGGAGGCGCCCTCCCTGTCCAGGTGGCACTGGACCTCGGCCAGGGTCATGTCGCCTTTCCCCGCCACGCCAGAGCTGACCACCACTGGGGAAGAGGAGGAGAGAGAGGTCTGTCACAGAGCCACCGACGTGATCCGCTATCCGGAAGCCCTCGAATGAGTGAGTGAAATATGAATGACAATGTGAGGGTTCAAGAGGGGACGCGGTTCATGGACAGGGCCCGGGTATTGGACACTATAATAGGGATCGTCAGTCACCCTCCCCTGAAATGCGTTTCCTGTCTGTTTCTAGACCCCCTCCACACCTCCAGTCCACCCCGCCACCCAGGCAGGTGCTGTAGGAAGCTGTGGAACAATGGCCCCCAGAGGAGCTCTCTGCCTGGCTGAGCAGGTGTGTCCACAGCCCTCTCTAATCGGGAGCCGCTGCCGGTCGCCTGGCAACAGCACGGTCGGCTCTCGCCTGAGGCTGGAGGAGGGGGGGGGGGGGGGGGGGGGGAGGCCGGGTCTGGCGGTCCGAGGGCTCAGAGGAGAACGAGGCCAGGAACGTGAACAGGGGCTGCTGGGAAAGAGCCGTGACTCATCCCTGCTGTTCGAGCGAATGGCAAGTGTATTTTTATCCCCCGAGGCACCGACTCGTGTCCGTCAGTCTGGGTCGACGAACACTCAGACGGACAGACAAGGCACAAAAAACATGCACACGTGCACATACAGTACACACACACACACACACACACACACCTGCAGGAGTCTTCCCTTGTCCTCCGGGGCTGAGGGGGCCATTGCTGAAAGTCGTCAGGCTGTCTCTCCTCCCTCCGATCTTGAAGTTCCCGTAGTATCGATTCACCAGAATCTGCCGCAGGGCTTCCCCCTGATGGAGACAGGGGCCGTCAGTCCAGATTCCACACACACTTATCACGACACAAGGAGCTCCGATATCCGTGTTCTTGTGACACCTTAGTGGTAACAGGGCTATTTGGATATACCCGACATGTCGAGAATATTTGTGAACCACCAACATTATGGATGTATGCCAACTGTGACAAAACATAACAGAACAGCGACATGAAAGTTGGAGACAGGCAGAGAGATAGGCATCTGAGATAATACTGACAAAAAAAAACACATTCAGCTTATTTGGGATTTCTCCCAAAAATCTGTTTGTTGAAAAGCAGAGCAGGATCAATCCTGAACTTTGCCCCCCTGCTCCGAGCTGCTAGCCTAAAGAGATGTTCCTCTGAGAGAGGCAGCGGGGTTAAACCCAGCCGGACCTTCCTCATATTCAACCTTTGACCCGGGGCCTTGCTGAGCTCATCTGCCCCACCGATCTGACCCCTCTCTCTCTCTCTACAGTATGCACGCTCACGCTAAGTGGACTCATCTTTGACCCTGCACTGGTGACGTCCACGTGCTGCCCCATGCTAGTCGGTCATGTGAGGCCGTGTGCTCTCTTCTCCTCGCCACCGCGTGGGTCTGAACCGGCTGGGTGACCGAATGCAGGGCCTCTGAACGGGCCATCCCCCGCAAGTCGCCGGTCCCCTGTGCCCAGTGGCTGCTTAGTGGGAGAGTGACCCCCAGGAAAGGACGGGGGGGGGGGTGCACCAGCGCATCAGAGCAGCCGGTCATGGCCCAGAGAGAGAGAGAGAGAGAGAGAGAGAGAGAGAGGGAGGGAGGGAGAGAGAGAGAGAGAGAGAGCTTGGCAGGGACTCCCTCTGGCAGTCCAGACCAGGCTGTACTATACCTACCCTTCTCTGATCCTCCAGCTGCTTCTGTGGTTGGTTGGGATCAAGCTCCTGAGGGTGAGGTGAGTTAGCAGATGCAAATAATAAAAAATAAATTAGGAAAACAAAACAGAAAACAAAAAGGGAGGTGTGTTAATGTTAATACTGTGCAAATTAGTCACTTTCTTAGCATGCAGGGAACTGGGGCAAATTACATCATGCTGTTAACAGTGGGTGGCTGTAATGTTGGGGTGGGAGCAGGGTAGGAACATAATCATGCAAGGCTTAGTGGAGGAGAAATGGTTTAAGAACCCATTAAAGAAGTCTGAAAACGAAATGAAAACCGATTTGCTGGAATAAATAAATACCCTCTCAATATGTTTGCATTTCAAAATCCAGTCAAAATTGGACTTTCCTGCCCAGACTTGGCGTTTGGACGGTTTCAGTCCACAAACCTCTCGGTGCAAGCGGACTCCCTCGTTACTTTGCAGTCGCAGCGAAAATGAAACCATGTTAATTACGTAACAGAGTGACAGGCTGCCAGAGGGGAGAAACGCAAGCCACGGGAGAAAACACGCAGGCCGACCCAGGTTACATAATGGAACCGGCGCGCTACTGACACAGTGTTCCCATCTGCCGTGGAAAAACACCCTGCCTGCATCACCAGCAAAACCGCTACAAAGACCGTCAGGAAACTGGAGTTCACTCATAAAAAAAACGGAGGGTGTACAAAGGGTTGAATAGCAGGAGAAGGAGGGATGGATGAATGGAGGGCGGTGCAGTAAGGTGGGATGAACGAGGGTCAGTTCACAGCAAAACAAAAGGTCCACGAGGGGAAATATTCAGTGTTTTGGTAAGAGGAACCGGGATTAGGAAAGATGAGCGGAAGGATTTTTCCATCTACATGAGTTGGTGACTAACACCGAGAACGAATGTAATGGACAAACGATCTACGACGACCCATATAGGAGCTGGGAGGGACAATATGGGTGTTGAACACACCTCTGCAGGGACTTCAGGCTCAGGCGGAGGGGCCAGCTGATTGGAGACAAAAAGGGGTTAGTGAAACATTTAGACGCAGCGTTAGTGATGTTGGCGCCTATCAGGACCCCCACCAAAGAGCAGCTCCCTCTCTGGGCACACCGACTACAGTACAGGCATCTTTCGGGACACCTGTCTGCGGGAGCTAGCGGAACCGGGTCCTACCAGCTTCTCCAAGGACTGGCTGTGGCTCATCGGGTGACCCATCATGTGCCCGACAGAAATAAAAGGGCATGACTCAAAGCCAAGCATATCCTTAAATGACTGCATGGTTTTAAGCAGTGCTAATGTTGGAGCACAAGTCTGGGTTACACAAGGCTACTAATCACTATAGGCCTATACGGTATGCTCCTTCGGGAACTGACCAGAGAACATGGTCTATGGTACAGTAGGTATGCATTAACTATACAATAAAGGCCACCTGGTCAGCTTCATCAGCCTAGCAGTGAACAGGGAAGACTATGTAATGAGGGCAATTCCACTGCTACTGGGAGGATCATTCATTCATCTGAGGAACTTGAGGATGGGTGTTTATTAGCTAACACGAAATGTTATTTGGGATATACAGTACTGATGGCCTGCTGTTAAAACAAGAAAGGCAAACTGACCTTTCTGAAGCAAACCAGACATGCAGATATGGTACATCATAGAACAGTAGCAGCGTGTTATCAATGGGTCAGCCAGTACATGCATACACTCTAACACATGCAAATCCAAACAAACATCAATGGAAGAATCACACAGGATGACACAATAACTCAGCTGACACTCAAGACTCCATACCAGTAGAGCAAACAAAACCAAAACTCTTGACTGACATTTAAATACCTGTGGTTATATGTGGGAGACTGAAGCAGTGCTAAGTGAAAGGGCAGATGTACACCACAGTAGGGGTTCACCATAGCTCAGTAACACTGTCAAGCTGTGTCTGAGTAATATTGAGACTAGACAAGAATCTCCCCTTATTGACTATTGACGTAAACGCATTGATTTCCACAGGAAAGGAGATAATGCCTACAAACAAAGGCAGCGGTTGAAGAATAATATTCTTCTTATTCCTTAGAAGATGACCTTACGTTTCTGGGCTGGGGGGGAGATACAGAAACTTAAGGTCATCTTCTAATCCGGTTACAGTTCCGACGTCACTGTGATGTTGTCAAGCTGCACTTCAGCTGCGCTCCCGGACTCCCGGTTGTTATTGCGTTCCCCATCTGACCAAGTTTCTGGGCTGGGGGGGAGATACAGAAACTTAAGGTCATCTTCTAATCCGGTTACAGTTCCAACGTCACTGTGACGTTGTCAAGCTGCACTTCAGCTGCGCTCCCGGACTCCCGGTTGTTATCGCGTTCCCCATCTGACCGTCTGTTGCCTGCCTCCTAATTGATTCCAGCCACTGGGTCGCCCATGCTTTTCCCATGGAGCCAACGGCATATCAGCTGGCAGCGGCGCAGGACACAGCTGGCCGGACCCAGGGAGGCGGACTATGAGCAAACCAGCGCATGCAGGGTCGTTCATGCGAAGGGAGTCGATATGAACGAGACGGGGCCAAACGTGAGTTCACCTTTTAGGGGGCTTACTACCACGTTTCTCCACAGCGAGATTAGCCGTTTCCTCTGAGGAATTTCCACCTGTTTCTGGTCTTACAGCGGAGCCTCCATCTGTGGGGGTTCCGTGTCGGAAGCACGCCGGCAGTCGGCCGTTAATATTACATAATCGGGCCCCTCTCCTAGTGACAATGACTATCATCGGCCTTCACCATGGAAGGTTCCGGGCCATAGAGACAGATGACTACGGAGAGAAACAGCAGACAGACAAACACGGGGGATGAAGGACTGACACGATGACACTTTGTACCAGTAGCAAGCTTGAAACAGAAAACAGATGAGGTCTGCAGCACACCTCCCTACCCACCCCCCCCCCAGCCCCCCCAGCCTGGCTCCCTGTCGATGCTGCTCGGGGCCCAGCCCTACAGGCCGGGCGAGGTGAGGGTCTGCCGACGTCCCTCGGTAAACAGTGCTGCTGCGCTTTTATTGGCAATTACTGCTGAAGGTCACACATCAGTGGAGATCCTGAAATCCGGGCGGGGGAAAGAAAAAAAAAAGAGCCCCTAGCCCTTATGTAACCGCTGCCTGAGAGCTGGTTCTGGCTCAAGAATCGTGCAGCGTGGAGGTACAGAGGGGGATAACTGGGACAGTGCTGCATGGTGCACAGTAATGTCTACAGCTCCCCCTGTTGGAGGGAATAAGAGATGCAGGCCAGGGTCCCCCCCACCCCACAGACACACACCTCCACATACACACAGGAGCACAGAGGACAGACGACAGCGACGCCGGGAGACAGGCAGTGAGGAGAGGAGAGGAAGGAGCACGGACAGAGGTGATAAGAGAGGGAGAGAGGGGTGAAAAGAGAGAGAGAGAGAGAGAGAGAGAGAGAGAAATCGGCGTGACAGCGGCTCGTCGGAGGGAAAGAGGGAGCGAGAGAGACAGACGGGGCGAATGAGAATCCGCCGCGCGCTCGGTCCTTCCGGGATAACGATGTGATTGCGATCAGCTGGCCCACGCTGCGCGGGGGCGAGGCGGAGAGAGGGAGGGAGGCGCACGCGGCAGACACACGGACGGCCGTGCTCTCCCCTGCATAGAAATCATCTCCGTTATATAACCCCCCCCCACCGGCAACCAGCATATCGGCGTCCCAGAGCCATATTATCTCGGCGGGACCCTGTTACATCACCTCCACAGCGTTATACCTCCCTCCCCTCCCATCCCCTCTCCTCCTCACACACACGCGCGCACGCACACACACACACACACGTACGCACGCACGCACGCACGCCTTCTGGCGAGCAGGCTCGGCGAGAGAGAGACGGCGACGTTACGAGCGCGGCCATTTCCAGGGAGACGGTGGTGCGATGTGGGGTGGGTTGGGGTGGGGGGGTTGAAGCAGCGGGCTCAACGCTGCTGTTGCGTAATGGCCCCCGGCGGAGCACTGCCTCCTCTGCTGACTTGCCCCGGCCCCCCGCTGCTGCTGGGGGGGATGTGAGGACTCCGGGGGCCCCGGAGGCCGGGACATAGCGTACTGCTGGGGGGCCCGGCGAGGTTCATGCGGCATGCACGGCATGGGCGCGGCGTGTGTGTGTGTGTGTGTGGGGGGGGGGGGGGGGGGTGAGTGTGTACATTCTTGTGTGGATGAGGAGGGGCCGTTCAGGCTGCTTGACGGGGGGATTTCCACGGCTATAACAGGAGGGGGAGAGGGAGCCAGAAAAAAGGCTCTGAAAGCATGTGACCTCCTGGCAACAGTTCTGAGACGCTTTCCAACGGTCTCTCTATCTCCAACTGACATGTTTACCTTATCAACCTCTACCACTCCCTTGTTTGTCTACCCTGACCCGGTTCTTAATCGAGGACATGGGCTTATTTAGATTGAAGCATGCTTAATCACAACAGTTGCTCTGTTGTTTGTGTTCTATAGGCTTTATCAATGAGACTAGCTGAGCAGCATCTTGCACCATTATGCTGTGTCTGACAGGGACGCATGGAGAGTGAAAAACTGGTGGTGTTCTCACATTCACAACGGGAACTTATAAAGTCACGCAACCTCCTGGAACTATAAACACTTCTGGGTAAGAGAGGTGTCTGTTGGCACCCATCATCCGTCAAACTGTAGTGCCATACTACACCCTCCCACTTGGCACTGCCAACCACAGACTGGAGGAAGGATATCTTTAGTACCCACTTCCTCTAGGCCACACACACAAACACACATGCACACGCCCACACACACACACAAGCGAAGAACACACACAAACACACATACTGTGTACACACACCCGCGCGCGCACACACCCACACAAGCGCAGCGCACACACAATCACGTACACACACACACACACTCACACAAGCGCAGCACACACACAAACACACACGCGCACACACACACGTACACAGCACGTACAGCCGCAAGCACCAACAGCCAGGGGTCCGGGGGGCAGATCTGGTTTCCGGGGTTGCTATGTTCATCGGATAGCTGCAGTTATATATAAAGTACGCTCACACCTGTTGCGCTAATGATGTTTAGGAGCTAAGGACAAGCTGGGCTAGACCCCCACTCTACTCCCCAACCAAACAAAGGGGGTCTGACAACATACAATACCTAATACAATATATTATCATTATAATCGACTATTATTATCGACTAACCGGCCTCTGCTCACACTTTCACAAGTACGTCACCAGCGGCTGAGCTACACAAGCAAGTACAGTAGCAGCTACAGTACAGCGCGGCGAGACCAGGGCCTGGCATGCTAGCGGAGACGTGGAGCACGACGACATGAGGAACTAGCAGGCGACGCTAACCGTACAGACACAGACAGGGCCGCGGGGTCAGGCCGCTGGCAGATGGGGGACAGACAGTCTGCTGGAACAGGCACGTCTACACCACTGGCGAGAGGCGGATATCGAAAAACGTGGGGTCACAAAAGATATAAGGAAAAAGGATCAACCTCAGCCACATCCATTTCATCATCAAAGGCAATCAGCTGGAAGAGAAGAGTAGAGGGAGAGTTAGTAAGGGGTTAGGGATGAGCTGGAAACACACACACACAGAAGAATACACACACACACACACCGCGTCAGTTAGTACGTCCGATAGACATCGCACCATTCCAAAGCAGATAACATGGGCCCTTAAATGACAGTATACATGGTGTAACTGTATACTGTAAATGGTGTATTAGTGTTGGGTTAGAGTTAGAGGGTTATAAGTTAGAGCATGCTGGTGCCAGTGTGGTGGGTGCTCGGTCTCTTAGAACCAAACCAGAAACGGGACTACTGACGGCGCGTCAGCGAGGGAAAGGGATGCGAGAATTCAAAGGTTGAAAAATGAGGTTGTTCGAAATGTTAAATGTGAAAAACATTGTGTGATTACCAATACCGCTGATGGTACCTAATAAAGGATCTTGAATCTTGGGTACAGTAACCATAACCCTTGGAAGCCATGGACTCCATCAATCAATGAGTCCGTATACCTTCAGTGTGACATCAGAGAGTAGGCTGGGACATAATATAGGCTACACTTCAGCTCCATGGATGCTTTTTAACCCCTGCCTCTAGTACAGAAATCACACAGTTTCACAACAATGGTCTCTCCTCTCTCGGTTTTATCTCCTGACACACCTGCAGTACATGGGGAGACAACCAGAGGAGAGTGTGTGTGTGTGTGTGTGTGTGTGTGTGTGTGTGTGTGTGTGTGTGTGTGGGTTGCGGAGAGACAGCGAGGCTACCTTCTCCCCATAGCCGCGGTCTTTGGTCATCATCTCCCTCAGGGTCTGCAGAACCTTGATACACAGACGCTCCTCATTCTCCTCCAGCAGCTGCTTGGTGTGCTTGATCAGCCTGGCGGGGGAGAGCAGGTCAGGTCACCTCACTGGACGCTCAGGCATGGGAGATGGATCACACGTTTTAGACAAGAGATTTGTTCACTAGTCTCTCGTATCATTCGTAAGCTCAAACCGTTACATCTTGATCAAGAGACAAAGGTTTGTTTCCATTGGCAAAATTTTATCAAATATATATATTTTTTTATGCTGAAACGCCTAATTTCCCCCTGGGGGGGATCAATAAAGTCCCATCTTATTTTATTAATACAATTTCTGGGTAGAGAATTCTTGTCCCTCAGGTACTTTATTGAAGTACTAGCCAGGGCAAGCCCCCTGGAGTCCTAGTGAAGTCAAGTGTATCAAACAACTCAGCTTCAATGAGAACCAGTGGACCCGGTCTCCTCCAGGGTCCTCAGGTGTCTCCCGCCGTGACATGTCCCCATGAAGGGTGTTATCGTACACCTGCCCCTGTACTGTAAGTCACTGTCCTGACTGGGAGGTGGCGTGAGCTCACATGCTACTCCACGCGCTAATCCACCCAGCCTTTGGAGTAGGCTAATCCCTGAGCCGCTGGCCCCTGTTCAAAGGGCCCAGACGCAGCCAATGTAATCCAATCTTAGCCCTTATCAAGCACAACAGGACCGGGGCGGCGTGTGAGAGCCTCGCTCAAGGCAGGAATTGTGAAAAGAAAGCCTAGGATCACTGTTTAACCCCTTGGCACTGGCTCACCCTTCACAGTGTGCGTTCGCTTACGGTAAACTCGCACAAGAGGCGATTACGTACTGCAATTTACATCCACGGTAACAATCACGGGTGAATGTATTTCCCGCTGGCACCGAGTGGCATGGCGGGGCTTGTGGGTAACGTGGCCTTACTTGGAGATGAAGCCTCCGCTCTCACACTTCCTGCGCGCGTCCGTGTTCTCGGGGAAGAGCAGCTCGGGGCGGTGCAGGACGTCCACCAGGACAGACAGCTCGGCCTGGACCAGCGGCCGCAGGCGGTCCTCCAGGGCCGACACGATGTCCTGCGGCACACGGCAGAGCAACGCTCACACGGGGAACGCACCGGCGGTTTGTCGATTGTTGATTTAAAAGGATCCCCGTTAGCCAACACCCCAGCGATAATCGCTAGTCGTCCTGGGGTCCACACACGTCGAACGTTACATTAAAAAAACACACATTAATACAGTAACAATTTATACATTTCCAATAAAATTGAAACAGTTGATTTTTTAGATGAACTTTAATAGGGGCGTGGTATTCTGACTCACAGTAAAAGAAACCTCTGAAACTCTTATTTTAGGGCCAGACTCTTGAATCTGTGCCGAGTTGCCATGACGCCATCTTGTTTTGATTCCAGGATCCTAAGCATAGGATCATTGGCTCAAGTGCTGAATGTTCTGGTGAACTGTGGCCGTGGTGTCTCAGACTGTTCCCTGGCCTTACGTGCAACCACAGACGTAGACTGGAATAGTAGTGAAGCTGACTTATGTGTGACCCAAAACCACACGGTCCCACCCCCCCTCACCCACGCTTCCCTTCCCTGTTATGAAGCTCATTGGCATGGAAACATTACTGTACGTGCAGCTGTGGGTGGGAGGGAGGGAGGTAGGGGAGGGGGAGAGGGAGGCTAGTTACTGTACAGTTACAGTGATAACAGATGTTGCGACACATTGCATTATATGTCAAGGGAACGGTGCAAGCAATGAATTCATGCAGGGTTACTCTCTTGGGAATAACAGATCATTCCTTTTCTCATTACACATCCATGCTTTCTGGAAGTGGACCGGTCAGTTATTCCAGAGGTCGAAGACATCAGTCATCATCACCACCATCATCATTAAGAACTGATAAGAGCATCTGGATAACGGATGAGCCTGGCTCGATAGCTTGACAGAACTACTGCTCTGCTAAAACCTGCCAAATCTACACTCAGAGCTGTATTGAATACTGAGTCATGTTTTGGGAGAAATGGCGTATTCCAACATGCCCTGCTTGTAACTTAAGGGAAACTCACCGGTTGTGGAACAACCTGGCTCCTGGTGGTGGCGGCGGAGGGCGGTCTTACCTGGAGCCTCTCGATGATGTTCCTGTAGTCCTTGGAGGTGGTCAGGCCGGAGTCTCGTCTGGAGGTGTTCTTGGCTGACAGCCTCCAGCTCAGGATGCTCTTCTGCACAACGTTGTTGGACTTGACGAACAGGTTGTTGACCTGGCTGTCCAGGTCCACTGGGATGGCTATGGCTCGGCTCTTGGCTGGGAAGGAGGTGCACTGTTAAAAAAAACCTGGGCGGGACTCCTCGACGGTGGCATTTAGGTCTAAAAGACAGATGACGGGTTCGGTGTTAGTGCTGTAGGTATCTTACCCACGTCAGAGAGCACCTTGATACAGGCCTCCACGGAGGCCTTCTGCGCGGGGGTGAGCCAGTTGCAGTGATACACCCTGAACACGCCCTGCAGCAGCTGGACGAACACAGGCTGGCGCGTCTACGGGAGAGAGGGAGACGGACATACAGACGAACAGACAGGGGAGATATAGAAAGACCGATGGGTCGGTGGCCGCGTGATATCACACCAGCTAGAGTTCCCTGACCATCTTCGGAACCTAGTTACACGGATTTCAGGGGGCTACCCCATCACTGCCTATTAACCACGTACGTAGGAGGGTCTAAACGCAGGTCTAGTATGCCTGACGGTACTCCGACCAGGTCCCAACCAGGCTCACTAGACCAGTGTCAAATACCAATGACCTATTCACTACCACCTAGACCCAACAACACCACGTGGATCAACAGTAGAACGACCAAAAGCACGACAAATACCTCGGTTATCTTCCCCAGAATGGATGCCTGTCACAGGACAAAGAGAGGCATGGATATCATCATATGAGGCTTCGTTTACAACAGTAGCGGTGTGGGAAGGTTGGGAAGGGACTAGAGGGTTTGGAAAGGAGTGCAAGCTAACCTGGAAGTGACTTGAAGATACAGTAGCGCTAGTATCACTAGCCTACTAATTGTGTGTAACTGGGAGAGTTTCAAGGAAACCAGTGAGACACTCATCCACAGTATGGACAACAGCACACAGCACACCACACTCTGCGTGATCATATTTGTGTATTGCAGCGGAAAGCGTTTCTTGCGAAATTGCCTTTTTCGGTAAATCTGGGAGTGAGTTCTAGGGAAGCACTGACTCAGTGAACCGGAATGCAAAAGCATCTTGTGGAAATCTATAACTGTTGGTGAGGAACACACCCAGGAACAGGAAACCAACAACGTGGGAGTTTCCGGTACTTACATACATGCAACGGGCTGCCTACAAGAAGAAGAATGTCAAACGTGTCAATGTGGAACCTCAATCCCTCCACAAAGACAAATAAAAAGTGCAAGTACTGCAAACGATGACAACAAAATACGCCATTTCACCAAACAAGATGTTAATCGTAAGCAGATTATTCATGACCGCACATGTTGTGTGGAGGCTGGCTAGAGGTTCTGTAATGTCGCATGTCTGCGTTTACCTGCAGACTGGTGCTCTGGTCAGAGAAGGGCGAGCTGAAGAAGGTGGTGACGATGTTCATGACCGTCTCCGTTACGTATGCCTCCAGGATGGAGTCTGCATGTTTCCTGTCACTAGTGTTGTTGCATACCTAGACATGGACAGACAGCATCAGCCTGGTTCCCTGCTCTAAACTGGATTCAACTATAAACAGTCACTGGCTCATGCTTCTTGGATCTTCAAAGGATAGGAGAGAGTGTCACTAATCCGCAGTGTCATCCTGGAAGACACCTAGTAACATTCACTTGATACCGTCTCAAGTTCATTCACCTCTCATGTTCATTCAAGTCTCACAGGAGGAAATGTGTGCTGGACAAGTGTGCATAATATGGCTTTACCCTGCAGATGTCCACCAGGAAGTTCTCAAAGAGCTTCCACATGTGGTTGCTGGTGTAGATCTCCTTCATCTCCACCTCCGTGTCCACGTAACAGTGGTTCAGGAAGTTGATGTAGGCAATCTTCACCTGCAGATGAACCCCGGACACATGCCTGGATCAATAACTCAATCACAGCCTCAGCATGGAAGTCCCGCAGAGCTGAAAAAATGTGCCATTATAAAAGCCAGATGAACAGTAAACATGTTGACCCCCACCCATTATGCATTTTAGGTACTAGTTTATTTGTAAGGGACAATGCAAGCAACATTGTAACAGGTTACAATAACATGAAACAGATGTGTTGCATTTGGGTTTCTAGCCATGGGTAATTTGCGACGCCTGTCCCTGGTTAGGCTTTTCTAACTCTACATGATGTACTATGTTACTTTGTGGTAATGAAGGAGTGGAAACTTCAACTTGATATTTTCTTCATGAATATATGAAATGTTTAAGTGTTATTAATTTTGTATGCATAGTATTTAACTCCCGGAGCTCTAAACTCGTCGTAGAAAGCCCCCTGAGCACTTTCTTTCAATTCTGGAAATCCAAGAAACCGCACAATCACTCAATAGCCCGGCAACCATGCAGTGTACACCAGTTGCAAAGCAGATGTCGTTATGCTGTTCCTGCATCTGTGAAATGTCCGACCATCTGCAGTTACATCAAAGGATTCAGTGTAATATGATACATGTGTCGCTACTGTCCATTGGGTTTCATTCGTCCTGTTTCTCATTCTGAGAGTTTCCCGATTATTGAACATGTTACACCGCACTGCTATGTGAAGCTTCGCAGAGCTGTATTACATGTATGTTCGGCCGCGCTTCAAGAGAACTCAATTTGTCTCAAGTGCCAGCCTCTCAGCGCAAACCTATCAAAATCGCAGAAGTGGAGAGCCCAGCTGTCAACACTACAACCTATCCCCACAGACTCCCTACCTAAAGGCACGACGAGCTTCCACACGGTTGGACACGTACTGTAATATGACCTTGCCATACTTTATTTCTGATCTATCCAACATGATTGATCTGATCTATGTTGTGAAACATGAAGACTATAACTTGAATTGATTATTGTACCCACAATGCACCTACCTGTAACCTCGATACCAACCTATGAGAATCCTAACATTTATAACAAGCACCAAAAGAGCTACTAAACACCTCAAGCTCTGAACTCTGCGGATTTAGAAAGTAGACGGATTCCTGAGAAGAATCGCCTATACTGTTACTGAGACACCAAGCCACTTTTTTTTTGTACAAAGCAAAATGTACTTGTCAAAGGGAAAAAATGAATTGCGACAAGCGCCCCATGGTGGTGGGCTGGTACGCGCGTTCCTAACTCCTCCCCCACCTCCGGTATGCAGTCCTCATGGGTGACCACGCGCACGATGTCGTCCAGAGGCAGCAGGGAGTTGCACTTGATCTCGGTGTAGACGTTCTTGCCCTCGGTGCAGACGGCCAGCAGCTCCACCAGGTGGATGTGGTACATCAGGTGGCTGTTCTCGTCCATGCGGTCCCGCTCCGAGCGCATCATCTGGACCAGGGTCTGGAAGGACGCGCGGTCATTGTAGAAGACCAAGACGTCTTCGCCCGAGTTCACCATCTAGGCAGGAGAAAGAGATCGGGTTTCTCGTCTGAGACAAGAGAACAGGGGAACTACAGCATCACACTATGAGTGCTTTGCCGATGAAAATTTTTCGTGTGTCCATACGGCAATTCATCTCAAGACCCTGTCCTTTATCATTCAAAGGTAGAGGTAAAAAAAAGAGGTACTAATGTATTTTGGGGATGAACTGACTACTTGAAGTGTGTAGAAGACACGCTTTTCCCACCTCGGCCATGACGACGTCCTGACACTTCTTGATGAACTTGTTCTCAGCCTTGACGATGGTCTGCAGGAACTTGAGGTACTGGACGTGGCGGCCGTGGGACTCGATGCAGTGGACGAAGTGCTGCACCACGCGCTCGCTGATCTCGCTGCACAGCTGGAAGTTATTCATGAAGATGTGCTGCATGGTGACCGCCTCCAGAATCTAGGAGAAGGGGGAGCGTCCGTTTAACCGTCCGTCTAGCCGACGCTATTAATGACAAGATGATAAAGAGGCCTCGACCCAGGCTGCCCGGCTCAAGCCTATAGCTCCCAGGAAGGTCTGCTCACCCCTGGGTTGAGGAACAGGTTGATGTGCTTGTGGAGGAGAACCTGGTTCTGCTGGTTCCCCGCACAGAAGTTCTGCAGGAACTCGTGAGCCAGTTTCATGATCTCCTGCATGCGGACGTCCTCGCCCTGGGTGCGTGCAGATGAAATACGCAAACCAAACAATGTGCAGGTTCTTTTCAAGACCAACTGAGGTTTGTTTGGGTTTTGAGATGTACCGGGACCCGGCGCTGTACTGTACTGTACTGTACCTTCTCATAGGGGATCTGCAGTAGCTCCAGGACCACAGAGTGGGCGCCCATGTTCCTGAGCAGTCTCTGCTGCTGCTTCTTAGTCTTCTTCCCTGACGCTCCCTCCTGGACACACAGCCTACTGAGACGCAGCAGGATCTGAACACACACACACACATCATTACTACTGTATTATCTTTCTCCATGGAGTAACTTTTTTCTTTTTTTTTTTACAGTGTGGATGAAAAAGTACCTCTTTGACTACTCTGTAGTTGTAACTGCTGGTGCTTTCTGTCGTCTTCTTGTCTGAGCCTCCCAGGTCGCCCTGCACCGAAACACAAAGAATGTCAGGAGCTCGAAGCTCGCTGACTTGTGGACTCGTGAAGACAAAACATTCTAAATGTAGGTAGTATAGAGTACTGAGGTCTGATGTCACTTTGTAGTAGTCTCTGTTAAACTTTCTCAAATCCTATTCATTTTTCCCATAAGGATTTTGAAGTACACACCAATATGGCGTCAATGCTAACTTAAGGCCTATAAAATGACACCTCACCACCCTATAGGCAGAGGACGAGAGGGACAGTACCTTCTTTTTGTGGTCAGACTCTGGGGGGGGTCCGTCCCCTCCATCCATCCCATCCTCCCCCTGTCTCTTGTAGACCCACAGCTCAGACTTCTCCACGATGGAGCGCAGCTGGTCCAGGTCAGACTTGATCTGCTTGTAGTTGTCCACATCCTGGCTGGTCACCAAGAGCTGGACCTGACGTGGGGTTAGGGACCAGATACAACTGTTAACAAAAACGTATGGTTACTGATTACCATAACGGAAGATGTGAGACTTCGGTACCTGTTTGAAGGCCATGAGGACCTCCTGTCTCTGGCTGAAGTGTCTGAACAGCAGGTGCAGGGCTCCGGACACCAGGGGGGGGTAGTCATGCATGGTGAGGTGCAGCAGGACCCTCAGGAAGGTACGGCCCCCGTGGTCGTCCAGGTCCAGAGGGGTGTTCTCCTCACTGAGTGGGAGCAGAACAAGCTGACCGACTAGAAACACTTTCACAAGACTTAGGACACGTGTTCTAAGAAGACTGTTTACCTTCCTCCAAAGATCCCTTCCGCCTGCTCTTCAATGTTCTCAAAATCTAGTGTTCCTGATGGAACAAAACAAAACAAAGCAAATTCAATCAAAACAAAACAAAAGAAACCGAGTTTGCTACAGACAGAAACCCATAATAGAGGGATGTGTATTTAAAAAGCTAGTTTGAGACTAACCACACAGGAACAAGGCATCTGACCTGTGACGTTGTTGGTTCCGTCCTGACTAGCAGATGTTGTTTCGGTCTGAGGGTTATTCTCATCAAATTCCCTCTTGAAGATGCAGAGCAGGCAGGAGATCCTGTAGTCCAGCCGCACGTTAAGGATGAACTGCAGGACAGGGAGGAACACAGGGACTCTAGTTACTAGGTCACTGGGTTCAGTACAACAACAACGTCAAATCAGTTCACGCACGCCTTACCTGAAGGATTTCGATGATCTTCAGCTTGGTGTCCATGACCAGGATGTCCTCCTTCTCGGGCTCAGTCTGGGTCTTGACCACATCTCCCTCCGGCTGGTGGGTGGGCGTGGCGGGCAGGAAGCCCCCACCCCTAAGGACCACCTGGGTCATCAGCTCCCCCACCCCATGGATGGACCTCATCACGTTACTACCTATATAGACAGAAAGCACAGTAAGCTACAGACATCTCTTCACACGTAAGATGTACTGTACTGTATAGTTTCCAATGTGTTATTTTGATACTGGCAAAGTTAACTGAGAGTTTACAAACTGTGATTATCACCTTTGTTTTCCTCTCCCTTCTCCATCTTGTTGATCGGGTAGATGGTGATGACATGAACACAGTCCAGGATGTTCAGTAAGATCTTTGTCAGCCTCAGCAGGTCGCTGAAGTTGTAGAAGCCGAAGTAAATAAGGTTCCTCGCCAGGTTCACCACCTTTAAACAGACATGGTGACGAGAAGAGGTGAGGGTTTTAATAATGCCGAGTTCGCTAGCCATCTGTTTATGCCGTCTCCAGGGCAACCCTAGCCTGACGCGGCAGGTGGTTTGTTCCACTCTCCACACTTGTTCCACAAGTTTTGTTGGAAACTGTTTGGAAAAGGGCGGGCACTTTCAAAGCCACTCGGCAGGGGATTGGATGAACCATCTGTCTATCTATCACCTTCTATCACAGGTAAATCAAATTCTTACCAAAGCCAGTCGGGAGAAGAGCGAAAACATCTTTTCAGCACAGAAAAGCGCCGTTCTTTGATTTTATTTCAGTGAAGAAATAGAATACTCTCCAGTTCAGATATAACTAATGCTATAACAGCATCTACGCTAGCCTCCGCCACCGCTGTTTTAGAACGAACAGTTGCTTCTCGCTGTCATCACACCTAAACCCCGTCCAGCGTAGCTGCTAGTATTTCCTCAGACAGCGCTGATTGGTGGACAGGAGCGCTGATTATTTTCTGATCGGCGAATCAAGCGGATCCCTATCAAGATTTTCCGGACTGATGAGTGGAGCGACACAACGCAAGCTCGTAAGATCAGGATGGTCTCACGAGGCCAAGGCAACCTACCTCAAAGGTGAGCTTGTTCTTCTCTTTATCTGAGAAGGGGATGTTCTGAGACACCACTTCTCTCAGGTAGTTCTCCACAAACTCCATGGTGAGGCAGAACCGCTCCTTGATCTCATCTCTGGTGTTTCCATCATTGTCATAGCTGAGAGAAGAAGAGAACAGGGTTTGTTTTTTAAGGCTCAGCGTTTCGCAGTAACATTAGAACATTGTGTGACTGGAACAGGAAGCTGCCGAGCCAAACTCACTCGTCTATGGCAATTTTGGAGGGGATCTCCGACCAGAGGCGGGCGTATTTGACGGGCGTGACCTGCTCCTGGGGGTCGCGGTCCACGTGCATGTGCAGCATCATGCGGCAGAAGGAGGCGCGCAGGTCGAAGGGCAGGTCCTCGTCGGACATGCAGCGCAGGATCAGGTCCACGTCCAGCTGGCCGGAGATCTTGTTGATGGCCAGGTACTGGCGGTCCAGACACATCCTGGCGAACAGGTTCAACTGGTACCTGGACAGAGGGGAGAGAGCGGAGCTGAACACCCTCACCCCGCGGGACGGGACATCTCTGACCATCACACCTCCGTCACGTCACATCCCCTCCGCGCAGGTCCTAACCTGTAATAGCTGACGACCTCCTGGTCCTCCTTCTGGCCCTCCCTGGCGTCCTGAGCCAGCTCCCTGACGCTCTTGCTGCGGATCTCCTTACCGTTGTCCTTCCAGAAGAGCCACACCTCCTCCTCGTCCTCCTCGGCCGCCTCCAGCGCCGTCTCCCCCGTAGTCACCGCCTCGATCTCGAACCTCGAGAGCACCAGCCTGCCGGGCAGCAAACACACCACACAGTCACCAGACTGCAAAGGAGACAGAGCCTGATCAATATTAAAAGTGAGGCGCGGTACAATACTGAAATGATTGCATGCGGTTTCGTTTAAAAGACAGAACGGTCGTCATTTTGAAAGGAGGGGGTGGGGGGGCTGACTTGGTCTCGATGAGGATGTCTGCGTTGGTGGGGTCCAACACTGCGTTACAGATCAGCTCCTGGGTCACGGGGATGGACTTATTCATGGACACACACAGGTCGGACAGGTAGTCCAGGAATCTGAGGGACACGGGACAAAGAACAGGGCATTCTCTGTGAGCGAGACACTGCGTAGGCCTCGGCCGGTGCATGGGCGAACTAGGGTCTCCTCAGTGCAGTAGCCCCGCTCTGCTTGTGGCCTGCTTGTGCCTGAGGCCTGTACTGTGTCCTACTGGAAAACTGATGGACCAGGGCCCAGTCATATATCAGACTGTAAAGGCCCTCTTTATCCCGGCCCCTGGATCAGCGAGGCCGCTGTATCGCGGACAACACTAGACTAAGGTGTAAGCTCAACACCGGCACACTCTAATGACAGCAAATGACCTCCAGTGCCAGGCTCCTACACAAACACCTCCAGTGATACTCCGGCGTATATATCTGCATAAATCTACATCTGCTTACATTCCCTGGCTTCCGTTGGACAAACAGATCTGTCCCGAAGCTGCCCGCAAACCGCCCTGTCTCCGACTGCGCCAGCTCGGGGTGCCAGGCAGAAACACTCCCCCCCCCCCCTTCCTCCTCTCGCAGTCTCACCTGGGCTCCCGGTTCTTCCTGACCAGGCTGACGAAAGTGTCTATCTCGGCCGCGGTGATGTGTTTCTCCAGCAGCTTGCGGTTGTTGTGGAGCAGGGCTGTTATGGTGTCCTCGGCCAGCACGTCATAGCCTATCTGCTTCTGCATGAAGCGGAACTGCTTGGCGATGTACTCCTACGGAGAGGAAGGGCAAAAGGTAAACCCTGTGACCACTAGGTCGACGAGGTCAACGATGTGTGCAATCCTCAGACGTGATATCATCTGCGTCCCATTGCCAGACATGATATCATCTGTCCCATTGTCAAACATGATATCACCTGTGTGTGTGTGTGTGTGCGTGCGTGCATGCTGAGGAGTCAAGGCCAAGCACCTGGTTCTTCCTGTAGTCCTGCTGGGAGTGACGCAACACCCGATAGCACAGCCTGCAGATGTGCCTGAAGGGGGCGTGGCGCTGGTCGCCCAGCTCTTCCAGGCGCAGCATGGGGCCGTCTCCGCTGTCTGTGAAGGGGGCCTGGAGCAGCTTGAAGATCTGAAGGGGGACAGGTGGACGAGGACAGCGTGGATTGAGTACGCGGGTCGCGCTGCGATCACCTCCGCTGTGTACTGATGGTCTCAAGGCCTCCTGGGCCACGTCTTGTGCGTGGAACCCACCTGCTTCAAGATGTTCTGCTCTCTCATCAGTTTCTGTCTCTCTCTGTTGGGCTTGTTGACCATGATCTCCAGGACGTCCTGGCCGCTGTTGGGGATGTCCACCACGAAGAACACCAGGTCCTCCAGCAGCTTGGTTACAAACCTGGAGATAGAGGCTAAGAGGTGAGGCGAGCTGCGTCGGAATTCATACCTCTGACCGCAACTTATTTACAGACTACGAAGTCGAGAGAAAAACGTCGGTAATGGTTGAAGCCGTTTAGGAGTCGGGGGCCTTCGGCTCGCATCGGTTCATCCCTACCTCCTCTCGTTCTGGGTGATGGTGCCTTTCTCCAACTTGCCAGCGATGGATGCCAACACTTTACTGGCGTCGTTGGCGAAGTCTAAATCCCTGACTTCGGCAGGGGGGACTGGCACGATGGCAAAGGCCTCTTTGTCTTCTTTAACCGCCGACGTGCCGATCTAGAACGAGGGAAACGGCGGATCTCGCTGCTCAGACGACAGTTTGTGCGCTGTACGTTAGCCCCGGCGTATGTCCCTATTCAGAGATTCATTCATTGCGTTCTGTTTCGGCAGCAGCGCGAGGACGGAGCACGGGGAGGTCGCGACCTCTGCTACTCACCCGCAACATGACGGGCTTCTCCTCCTCCTTGTCGATGGGGTTGTTGGTGCTGTGGACCCAGGTGTTGGTGCACAGGTGTCTGAGACGCACGTACGAGCTCCTGAGAGAGAACGAAACCAAAGACCCTCTGGTGAGCACAGCCGGTCCCGAGATAACCCGTCACGGGCCGTATATCGGACGGTTCTGTCCGTAGCGTTGGCAGGGGTGCGTGCCGATAACGGTTCAGTGTAACTAGCGACTCTACAGTGGTTTTACTCAGGTGTCACACCCATCAGCTCCTACGGTACTGTACTTCCATCACTGTTTGATGAATGAGGTACAGTATGGTCTGACGCATGGCCAAATCCTTGCCAGAAGGACATAGACAGTCACTCAAGGACATAGACAGTCACTCAAGGACATAGACAGTCACTCAAGTGACGGTTTGTGTGGATTCGGCGTGTGACTCCAGATCAATACCTGCGGTAAAAAGTCCTTTATTTCACTCTCATGATCTCTCCTAGGCTCATGAACCTGAATGACCTGTGACACGCAGCCAACCAACAGGTAGCCGACCCGACCAGCCCGGTCATAGACAGATGTCATTACAGATCACTAGCATTATCCCTGCTACTGCTCTTCCTTGTGGAGGTGTAAAGATAGGCCTGAGCAGAGAACACCCCCCCCCACACATACACACACACCTGATGTCTGCACTCTGAGCATGTGTGCGTGTGCGTGTATAAACCTTCCCTGCTACTGCTCTTCCTGGCGGAGGTGTAAAGACAGACCTGGGCAGAGAACACCCCCCACACACACACCTGATGTCTGCACTCTGAACGTGTGAACGTGTGTGTGTGTGTGTGTGTGTGTGTAGAGCCTTCCCTATTACTGCTCTTCCCGGCGGTGGTCTAAGGACAGGTCTAAGGACCTGTTTGCCAGGATGTGTCCTTACATGACAGACCTGAGCAAAGAAACACCCCCACACACACCTAATGCTTGAACTCTGAGAGTGTGTGTGTGTGTGTGTGTGTGTGTGTGTGTGTGTGTGTGTGTGTGTGTGTAAACCTTCCCTGGCCGTCAGCACGGACACCAAACACTGCCTGCATTATTGGCATGGTTGCGTAATCGCCGGCGGGTATAACAGGCTTAGCTTTATATGGAAGGTGCTCACTTGTACTGTAGCACTAATTACTCACACACCTCACGGGCCCGCTCGTGTCCCTGGGACCAGAGGTTATTTCAGGTAGGGAGAGGATAAGGGGATGACAGGGGGGGGAGGGGGGGGGGGGTGCGCGCTGCCAAAAGTAGCCAGCAGCAGGCACACGTACACACGAGGACATGACACAATGCAGGCTTTGACACTGAATGCACCGGCCTTATCTGATGGCCATGGTGGCGACGGAGAAAATCGCACCGTTGCAATCTAAAAGTAGCACTCCCTCTCTCACACACCGGGCAGTCACAGAGGTGAAGAGATACATGTAGACAGTGTGTCAGCTCAACCACTTCTCGATTGAGATGAGACCATTACCCGCACAAGGGGTTAACTGTTAGTACAGTATACCAATCCCTGCTGTAGAATAGCCATACACAGTAGATCAAAATGACCTGACAGGAACTCTGCGCATGACTTCATCAGAAAGATGTCTTCCAGATGACGGTGGTGTTTATGTGAGGGGGGTGGGCTCTGAGGCAACATCTGGCTTCTGGTCTTAGCTGGGCTATATGACAGAATCCTAACACGACATGTTGTAAGGTCTTCTGCGTCTGGCTCCCCGGCCGGTGTGCACACAGCCCACTCTCCACGGTTTCCTAGTGGAAACCATGTGGAGACCTTCCTGCCTATCATTAGGTAGTATAAATAAACAGCAGTATAAACCAGTATAAACACACATGCACAACGGGGAAAGATTCAAGGATATTTCCTCATCGCAGCAACAAGAGTCACAATTGCATCAGATCTTCCAGCGATCTGCTATCCTCCGACAACATGAGAAATGGCCTTGGCCTAGTGCTTTTTCTTTTAACCGTTCAACTAACCTTAACGTGGTGATTTGTAGCCTCTATGCTAACCCCGTATCTGGTTGGCCTACACTGGGGCCTGTCCTCTTTGTGACTGCCTGCTTATCCTGCGCACCCCGCCGGCAGGGTTCACTGCCAGACAGAGTATCCATGGAATGTGCGAAGAGAGACCTCATCAACAGAGAGTGGTTTGTCATTTCACAGCTGCCTGTCAGCAACACGTGACCCCCCCCAGCAGCCAGTAGAAGGGACATCGCTGGAGCAACCGGGGTGCCGCTCCTCCCTCGTCCGTCTGACCCAAGCTAACCCTGGAATCCTGTTATGACATGGGGGGGGGGGGGCTGGGAGCAGACTGAAATAAAACCAAAAAACCTGGCTAACGTGCAGGACACCATCTTAAACTTGATGAAGAGACAGGGGTTTCAGTACAATTCCAATCAGACATCCATTTGATGTGTGCTGCCATGGCTTAAGTAATGCAATATCCACAATCTCCGCGCTGTTGTGATTGTGAGGGCGTGTACTGCAAAAGGCTCAAAGTGAATTTGTATCAAACATTTTGACTGTGGCTGTTATGCAAGCTGGGTCTCAGCATGTGTGTGCGCGTGTGTGTGTGTGTGTGTGTGGTGGGGCTGTGTGTGTGTGAATGCTGTCTGTACAGTACCTGGGGACTTGAGAGTCCCCCCCTCTCAGAGTGGTAGGGTCCAGCTCAAAGATGGAGGAGATGTCCATGCCATCGGGCACGGAGACCAGGGTGTACATGACCTTCTCCTGGGGCGTACGCAGACGACTCCGGAGGGCTTCATGCTCCGAGTCCAGCTGGGGGGAGAGAGGACACACTGACGGGTGGAGAATGGGAGGGACTTTCATATCACAGACTGGCACATGTATGGTATATGGTGTGCTCATTCCCACCAATCTAACTGTACAATCTAAACAACATTACAGTGCTATAAAAGTGCAGCCTTTTGACATTATACGGGCCATTGCAGGAAGTCATATTGAATTCAATGATGGAAATAAACCATACTGTATTCCACTGTGGAAAGTTAGTTTGCATAATTCCACACTTGAACCTGTCTCAAGCCGTGGTAGTAAATGGTTTGACACTGCCATCTGGAGGTGATTTTGCAGTATGACTGGGTATGACGACACCCAGTGGTGGTTATTACAACTACCATTCATTTAGCAAAACTAGCATAAGTAGCTTCTGAAGTAGTTTCTTCTCAAATAATTTCCCCAAGAGGTGAAAATCCCCTCTTTATCAATCAAACAATGAAGGTTGGAGAGGTTGGAGGACTGAGGCAGATACAGTACTCACAGACAGTACTCACAGACAGTACTCACAGACAGTACTCACAGACAGTACTCATAGACAGTACTCATAGACAGTACTCATAGACAGTACTCATAGACAGTACTCAGACAGTACCTGGAAGTTAAAGGGGACAAAGTCCACCACCTAGACAGGAAAACAAGACCCAGCAAAGAGTTTAGATCAGTAAATCGGTCAGTTAATCCCGAGGCTAGCAGAGAGCAGACACAGATTACTGTAGGGCTCATATAACACAGGAGAGGAGTGGAGTGGAGTGGAGTGGAGTGGAGAGGAGAGGAGAGGAGAGGAGAGGAGAGGAGAGGAGAGGAGAGGAGAGGAGAGGAGAGGAGAGGAGAGGAGAGGAGAGGAGAGGAGAGGAGAGGAGAGGAGAGAGCTCAGGTTGACTTACTGAGGGCCGTGGCTCCCGGCTCTCCTCCTCATAGTCTGGATTCACCTGCAGAGATACGCACATCCAGAGATACACACATCTAGAGATACACAAATCCAGATACGCACATCTAGAGATACGCACATCAAGAGATACACACATCCAGAGATACACACATCCTGAGATGAACACACACATCTCGAGATACACACATCCTGCGATGAACACACACATCTAGAGTGGGCTGCTCATACACACATCTAGGGTGGGCTGCTCCACCCAAAATAACCCACTGTGCAGAGGAGGCATTGCTGCTGTCCTCCAAAGGAAGGACTTCCTTGTTATCCTACAGTGGGGTTGGTTGGCGGTCCACCGATATGAGCGCAGAGTGAGGAGAGGATGAAAGGATCCAAGGGAGGCAGACACACCTCACTCACCTCAGCAGCAAGGTAAGATCCGGTGGCCAGGTGCTTGAACCGGAACAGGCTGTTCCAGTACCCGGCTCCGCCGCGACACGGGTCGTGGTGCACCACCTGGCGGGGTCAAAACGTCAAAATCCTCGTCTTATCTGGACTAATAACATCAACGACTCGCCGACAACACGTCTGGAGACGCGGCTTCCCCGCCTCTGTGCTCACCTCTATTTCCCACAGTGCTTTGCTGCTGGTGGCGGAAGTGGCGGACTGGCGGCCCGTGGTCCTGAGGAAGACGTACTGCTTCTTCCTGTGGTCGTCGCACGTGAGGAACTTCTCCTGCTCGGCGTGGAACATCCTCACCACGTCGCCCTGGCGGCAAAAAAACACAGCGCGGCGGTCGGCGTCACGGCGCGGGAGAATCGAGGCCGCCTGTTAAAACGTCATTGCGTTCCAACTCCTCCGAATCGTCAGAGCACCCACCCCTTTCAGTATGGTCTCCTTGTTGTCGCTCCATTTCATGAACAGGACGACTTTCCAGCTGGTGTTGCAGTTGACGGAGTTTACCTGAAAAAGCAGAGGATGAGGGTGGATGAGGTCTGTGGAAACGGTGATTACGACTCTGCCGGAACAGAGACGGCAGAGACTTGCTCGCATCATTAGGCTTCAGGCCTGGCTTCTGAAAGGAAATGGCCCTGCTGAAGGCGCAGTGTGCGTATTCGTACGCATGCGAGGAGATGAAAAGGTCCTGGGGGCATCGGGCTGCTACTGCAAGTTTATTTGTCTTTAAGAGAGTACACTTAAAACCTAGCGTAAATAGGCCTGGCTTTTCAAGACGAGAGGAGATAGGATTGCCAGTGAGTTTGTGTCAATGTGGCTGTTTCGTATTACTGTATCATTGTGATGAGACAGTGTTTGAGTCACCTGAACCTGAACCCGAGTGTGAGGCGCAGTAGCTATACTGTGTAGTTGAAATGTTTCCTGTGTCGAAGTTCCACATGCACAGTACAGTTGATCAAGTGAACCACGGTTTATTGTTCGTGGTTCGAGGAAATGAAAGATGGGTAAAGAAAGAACGAAATTAAAGAGGCATCTGCTCCACATGCACGCCATGTACCTCGTTGCATCCTGGGTTGTCGACCAGCTGGTGGCTGCTAGCATGCAGGGGCTGTCCAGCATTCACAGGGTTAAGGACCACTTTGTCCCCTATCACCACCTAAAGACACAGTCCACAAACCCATAAAAACATATTAGACAGACACGCACGCCCATACACACGCACACGCACACGCACACACACACACACACAGACACACACAACACACACAACACACAGAGGGGATAGCTACTGTACCAATCACAATGGCTTCAGAGCAGCATTTACACAGGCCTCGACAGGAAGTGATTACATCAGAACAGAGGCAAAGTGCCCTTTAAGATAAACTATTTAAAACACCATCTCAGACGTTGGCAATAGCCCAGAAGTAATGTGAGAGAACAGCTGTGAAAAAAACACAAGAAAAGGAAGGTGAAGTTGCAGCAGCACAGACAGGACATACCAACCAAAACCACCAGAATTCATGTCAACAACCGTGACGCTTCACGAGAACCAATGTATTTTCCTCCTAACTCTCTTCTCAAACTTGGAGTAGGCTCATCGGGTGATTTAACATGTGGCAAACATAATTGATACATAGGCAGTGGTGTACATGTTCATTCGAGACCTTGTTTGCCATCGAACACTAGGGGGCACATTTGACCATATCCTATCCTAACAGTGCTACTTCAGCCAGATATATCACTTAAAGATCACTGAGAACACTCTCATTTGAATGAGCTAAAGCGGAAAGTCTTCTAGGCTAACATGTGATGCAAATAAATGGTGCATCATCATTCTATTAATATGATGCTTCACCTGCTGAATCTCTGTCACTCCCAATTGATTACATTTCCGACGAGCAGGCTTAAGTGACAAGCGTCAAATGACGAGTCCTGTCCTAAAGATCACCAAGCTAATAGCCTTTGCTGAAGCCACTGTCCCTAAGAGCTTTAAAGGTCAGGTGAAGTCTCTCAGAGATCTCGACATGTAACCCGCACTAAACACTCTCTCTCCCTCCACGCCTGGGACCGCCAGGAATGGACCTCAGCACTGACACGTCACGCCATATCAAACATCAAACACACACCAATCAAATACCATTCCTACACAGGAAACCTTACATAGCAAAGCCTTGATGAGCTCATGTATCCATTTTATAATTGAGGAAATTCTGATGTCCGGTGTTCAAGACGAAACTCCTGTCCTCACCAGCTGACTTCCCGTCTGCCCTCTGACCTCTATCACGGCCCGACGGGCCCACTCACACTGTCTCCCAGGGAGCGCAGTTTGTAGAAGGGCTGGATGTAGAACCAGGAGCCCTCGTTGCCGGCCGAGTCCAGAGTCACCCTCATGGCGTTCTTCTCCAGCAGCGCCGGCAGACGCTTGTTCACAGTCAGGTACTTGTTGCTTTTCAAGTGCAACAGCTGGAACGCGAAGGAGAAGGCAGAGAGGAAGTCGTTACGGTACGGTATGCTTATGGCCAAACATCTGCGGCCCAACAGTGACCCTATGGCAAATCAAACTAACAATGATGTTTTGTTTTCAAACCTGGCAGAAATCTGCTATCCTTGGCATATGATGGAGGGGTACAGGACTATTCAGTGTGTCATGAGTGGAAAAGTTTAGAATGTAGAGACTGAGGTGGATAGATATCAAAGGATGACAGTCAATATTTTCAGATATCCCCAAAGGACGCTTTCAAAAACATCAGAGAATAAATTCTTTGTGTCCATTTCTCTTTTTTTAACCCCTGGAATGTTTTAATACTCCACGGCTTGATTCACATAATAGTTCTCATGACCTCCACTTCTCCACAGTTGAACCCGGAGATTAAAGCATGTTTACGTGTGTCTAAATTAACCATTGCACTGCTGATTTAGGAAGAGTGACAAACAACTAACGGTTAGCTTTGGAGAGGGGAGAGAGCTGGGACTTGAAAATGGAAAACGATAAACGTTTTAGACGTTCAAAACCCTCACACCAACTGACAGGGTGCAGTAGTACATATTGAACTGAATACTAAGCCTTTTTTTTTTTGTTCAGATCAATCTTGGTCAAATGTGCAGAGCGTGATAAGGCCTACAGTAGGCTAATTGGGTCCAGTGTGCAGGAGCTGGCTCTGCTCCAGTTTTAACACTGATGTTAGTGCTTCCTCCCCAACCTCATCAACTCTGTGACACTGCCGTATTGTGCCAGTCCCACTCATAAAGCAATAACTCTCCTGGACAGCTTATCAGCGCGCCACCTCCCTGTCATACCTGAATGACATTTCCATACTGGATGACCGATCCTAGCAGCTTTCGGTTCTCCGACTCGTTCTGCTTCTTCTCCAGGTCAGCGGCGTGCTAGAGCGCGGGGCAGAGGAGTCGGGCACGTTAGAGGACACAATAGAGACCTAGACGGCGCCGAGTGTCTCATAAATTACACATCCAAACGATGCCTTGCCCGGCGTTCTCTGGCATGAGGCTTAATGGGAGAGCATTTCACTGGGTGTGCCAAGTATACGTGTGGGCAGCGGTTTAATGGGAGAGGAGACAGGGGTGAGGTGACGGGTGGAGGGGGCAGAGGAGAGGCTACCCACGTGGAGTTTGTTGAGGAGAACTGTGTCGGTGGTGCTGTTCCCTCCTGGCTTTGCTGCCTTCCAGAACTGTTTCTGTGCCGAGTACCTGTTCATGGGGCACAGCTTGAAAAGGCAGTCTGGAAAAGGAACAGAAACACAGGCGGGTGACCATGACTGACCGTGCGATCCAGATCTCAACACCCGGGAGGTGTTTCTGACCTGTATAACCCTGGTCCCTTCAGTTTTGATTTATAGTGATAACTTGACTGTCTGCATGTTGGGGTAATTTGCCTTCCACCAGGGAAATGACCTTGTGGGAGGGTGCATCAACTGATGGGTCGAATATTAGGACAAGGGAAAGAAATCATAACAGAGGCACGATTTACAACTAATGCCTGACAGGGCGTGGGATGGTGATTTCCGCAATTAGATTCCCTGGGTAGGTAAACACATTGGGGCGTTCGTATTGAGCGCAACTCTCTTTGATCTGATATCACTGTGTTTCTCGAGGGACGACGTATTCTTGGTGCGCCGCAGGTTCCAAGGTCACCAGCGAGCTACGGTGAGAGACCTGATTATCTGGGAGAGGCGTGAAAATAGCCTCCCAGGAGAGCGCAGGAGGGGAAGGCGGGCGACGCCGCAGCGTTCGGGGATTAGCTGTCATGGAACGCAGGGTGGAAGAGAGGGATGGGCTCGCGGAGGAGGGGGAGGGGGAGGAGGAGGAGGAGGAGGGGAGGAGGCGGAGGAGCAGGGGAGGAGGAGGAAGTGGGGTCAGTGGGAGACGGCGTTGGTCAGATGAGTGAGCTGAGAGAGAAGGAAGAAGGAACGGGGTTAAGGGGACGGGGGCTGGAGGAGAGACGGCAGAGGGGAGAGGAGGCGTGTGCAGAGGAGGACGTTAGTAGGCCGGGCCTGGTCCGCTGCATTGGCCTACATCTTCCAGCACGCTTTCTCCTGAGACCCTCTGTGATCGTGGTTTAACAGGTCACATATTTCAAATACCGCAGCCCGCTCTCCTTCGCGACTCACAGGATCCCGGAGAGGCGCGTTAATGAGCTCTCCTCATCACCGGGAGAAACATCTCGCGTAGCACACGCTAGTGTCGGAGGGGACGCCAAAGCGATCACCACTGCATGGTACAACACAGCTCCCGGATCAGACAGGAGGAAGCCAGGTTACACTGAGCTAAAGCTCTCTGGAAAACAGGCCTTTTAAACAGCTTAAGTAGGCTATTAATACCCGCAAAGCATCCTAGGGTTTAGCACTTTTCGCTAGCTGAGGCTGAGATGATGGGTAGAGTCGGGGAAGGGGCAGTGGGTCTGGGGTCTGCTGGCCTGGCCTCGGAGAGGGTGGGCCAAGCTGGTTATTATAATTACAGGATCCAAGGGGAGGGGGTCTTTATTAGACCACACAGTGAGAGGGCGACGTGGAACACAACACACACACATGCAATTCTCGGGTGTCGCCGGGTGGAAATTGTCCAGTGCATTTATCCCATCCCAGCTGTCCTCCTCCAGGGGCAGCCAGGAGCAGTGGGCAGCCATCGTTCATGGCGCCCGGAGACCAATTACAAGTGCTCAGTCCAGGTCTTGGTCAGAGGGGAGACTCTGCTCCACAGGTAGGAGCGGCCTGGAGAAGACATTTTGAACCATTTGCCGTCACTGTTCTCATCTCATCGTGCAGGTGAACTCCAGGAGGTCTTTAGTATTTTATTAGGATCCCTGTTAGCTGTGGCTATAGCAGCAGCTTCTCTTCCTGTGGTCCACCCAAAAGGTGACCTGGTAAAGTATATAAGTGTTCCTTTGTTCTGGGTCTCCTCGTGATCACATACAGTCAGAATAACTAACGATAATTCCAGGACCTCGAAAGTCGTTTATTAGCTACACCGCAGTTACACACAAACACACATGCGTGAGTGAGCGGCGACACAGGACACACACACACACACACACACACACACACACACACGGTCGCCGGTGGAATTAATCCTCTGCATTTCTCCCATCGAAGCTGTCCTCCCCCAGGGGCAGCCAGGAGCAGTGGGCGGCCTCGCCGGTGCTCAATCCAAGTCCTGGTCAGGGACAGTGACTGGACTGACGAGCGTCTGTTCATATGTGGAGGGAACCCGAAGGAGCACAGGGAGAACATGCAAACTCCACACAGAAAGGCCCGGGAGAGGTATAGAACCCAGGACCTTCCTGCTGTGAGGAGACGGTGTAACGCACCGAGCTACCCTGCCACCCGTTCATTTGGTTACTCAATAACACAGCCTACTTCTTACCTACTGTACACAGAGTCCAGACAGTCCTTAACAATGAGCTTGATAGCAGTGAACAGTTAATGTATTGCAGACAGTTTACGGTTGTCTTTTTTGAGTGTTAGCCACCGCTGTCAGTTTATGGTCGAATGCACTGGCGGATGTGAGACTTTGGCTTTGCATATCATTTGCATAGGTCAGTTACGGAGACAGAGCAGAATGGACTTGTTCTTCTGTTACCTCGAACAGAAATGTGGTGTACTGACACATTTCTGGAAAACGTTGTCATGTTACCTCTCCTCCACAAAATGCTACACTACTAGTCATTGACTGTAGGCCTTCGATACGTCACAAAAATATATACATATATGAGCTCACTGTCCACAAAAACACTCTAGAATCATCTTTCCCTCAGCATACTGCATCAGTTCAAGCTCCAGCCAGGCCCAGAGTGCTGCTGCTGCTGTTGTTGTTGCTTCAGTTCCATCAAAATCTACCCCACTGAACACCTGCTGTCCTATTATAATACAATCATGCACTGCCAGAAATAACCAAGAGTTCACAAAGAGTGGGAGAGCGCTCTCCTTATTCTACAGGTGCACAGTGAACCTGTCATCCCCCACCCAGGGATCAAGCTTAAGGATGGTAAAAATAGAATTGGGGAGGATGTAAAATCATTTCGGGAGGAATTTGGGAGTTCGGGAAAAATGATTTGCATCAAGGATGTCAACGGTGAACAGGCAATAATATTTTGACCGCGTTGCGCATGTCGGTTAAAGATAGTTGGCAACACCTTTCATCGATTTGTTGGGTCTTATGTTGAACTGTGTATTTGAAACGGTTTTGATGCTGCACTTTCTCGCTCTAACTCTCCTACAGCCAGTTGAAACACACACACACATGCTGCAGGGACGGCAGTGCCCACATAGCCCCTCCTCTCTCTCTCTCAATTCAATTCACTCAACGTCTTCTCGTCACTCTGCTCGTCTCATTCATATACTGAGCTGTGTAGCGTTTCAGAGCGGTTGTAATTCCAGACTATACATCCATGTTTCAGACAGTGACTGTTGTGTACGATAGCTTCTACAAGCAACCTAGCTAACTAACGTAACACTAGCAACTATCTAGCTAGTTGACCTCCTAACCAAAGCTAGTGTAGCCAGCTAGCTTCTGTGGCTGCAGCTATGTAGCTATAGGCCCTCATTAGCCATGACTTTCAACTTAGCTATAGGCTAGATCAGTGTTTCTCAACCAGGGTCCATGGACCCCCTGTGGTCCCTGGCATAATTACTGGGGGTCCTTGGGAAAGTGTTTAAAATATATTTTTTAAGTGATATTTTTGTTTAAAGTAAATAATAATGTATAAGCCCATCATATTTAAAAAAAAGAATAATATTGTTTTAAAATGAACCAATAGGCTAGGCATATTCACGTCAGAATGTGAGGTCGTTACACTCGCTGAAATCTTCAAGAGTCAGTCACCTTGGGTGGAGTGGCCGTATTTGAAAGTCTGGACCCAGGTTAGGGGTGGGGGGTCCTAAAGGATTTTTCAAAATATGCCAGGGGTCCAGAGCTCAAAAAAGGTTGAGAACCACTGGGCTAGATAGATACTTATATTGTCGTCTTCATGAATCAGTCACTGACTGTCTAAGCAGCTTGCTATGCATTTCCTAGTTAGCTAGCTAGTGCGAAAGCTTTATGTATCTGATGATAAGGCTATCTTAGCATTTGCATTACACACATTGTATTAATTGCCATCATTTTATCAGCCAGCTACTATAGGTAGTTCTAGCTTAATTGATGATTTAAGAGCTTGGAGACAGGACATGGTTTAAAACTCTACATAGGCAATGCCATCCACACCTCGCTCTGATAGACACAGGCCGTGTCCGAAATGCATACTACCTACTATATAGCAGGCGAAATGTAGCATGTTACATCAAAACTGTACATACTGCATCTCGCCCACTATATAGTAGGTACTATATAGCAGACGAAATTGGCTAAAAAACGGAGGAAAATGTTAGGAAAAGGCAACATTTTTGTGGATAATACACAAAATGATCACAGAAAACACCAGATAATTCTACCACAGGTTCGCGGTCTGAGTAAACAGTATCGTACCCCGTCGTAGCCCCATCACTTCCGCTGGATGACTCGAGTAGCATGCTGTATTTTCTCGCACACTAAACGTGTTTTGTGGAACAGTACGTACTATATAGCATGTAGTATGCATGCTATATAGTACCTACTATATAGCATGTAACAGGTAGTATGCATTTCGGACACAGCCTAGTTGCTTCACTCTAGTTCATTCCTCACTACGCTGAAAAGACAATAATGCCCCAATGCCATGGAGCACTCACACAATAAGTATTATTATTTACTCAGTCACACTTTTTCATTTTGTTTTATTTAGGCTATATCATATTGTGACTGTATCGTATTGTGAACCATGTATCGACAAATACTGTACATATTATCGTGCAGTGAGTGTATCATTCCATCCCTAGTTTGATGCTCAAAATTCCATGGGGGAGGAATACAGTACATGCATGGGGGGACCCCCAGACCCCCGCTTAATGGGTGGTACTCCAAGCCTTTCTTCAAGGTTCGCAGGTCTGTGATAATGTAGAAAAACAACGATTTTAAATGCAGGACAGTCCACATCCATTTCGGGACAGTTTAGATTGTATTTTGGGACGGTTCCGGGAGGATGGTGAAAAAAGTTAATTTAAGAGCCCTGCCCCCACCCATGTATGTCTACTAATTAGTGGATTAGCTGTGGTGTGGGCTATAACAAGCCGATATGGTACTGGTGTGCAAATGTTTGTGGACATTTTTGTGGACCGACCAACCGACTGACTGACAGAGCTAACTATAGAGCAGCTGGTCGCAGCTAAGAAGCTCATGAGTTCACATGAGGATATGCGTGAGGCGCAGGAAAATTAAACACAATATTCACAATATAATGTTATATGTATGTCATGCAACGCTGAACCTTTCAGTCAAGGTGCGAGCAGTCAGACGTCACATTTGCAGAAACAGTCTGATATGTAACCCTTATAGGCAAATATGCAAATCGCAACACTAGCTCATTATGGCCAGTAGTACTGTATGCATAGATATGTTAACTGCAGATGCTTCGAATGAGATGCAACCTAAAAAAACACAATAGAAGTCTGAATAACGGACTATAAAGCTAAAATGGTCAAACAGTTAGTAGCAATGTTGCTTATCACCAGGGCCAGTAGTATCTGTTAACAGCAACATTATCACTACAATGAACAGTTACCATATCAGATTATGCATCAGGGGTATGCAATTAAAGATCAAAGAGGTCCAGATAGAGAATAATTCCTGAAAAAAAAGTCTGGAGGGGTGTAAATCGAATTGAAGTGTTTTTTTGTGTCCTTAAATTCAAATGGTTTATTTCACAGATTCCTTGTGTATTCCTATCAAATGATTGCGTTTCCTGTGATGTTACAGTGCGATACTCAAGTCGAGTATGTGAAGTTGAGTAGGCTATCCCATCTCCTTGGGATAGACAGATAATCCTGAAACTGTGATCCCAGTGCTCGTTTTGTCGTACTGACATTAGTGAATGAATGTGTCAGTATTCTGGTAGATATCGATCATATTGGGCTCTATAGTGTATTTTCTATGGTTTGAATTTGAGTGGGTAGGCTTGCTCAAGCTTGTGCTTGCTCGAAGTGACGCTTCACATTAACCTGACGCGCCAGATGGCTTTGCTTCGCATAACGATCTGGGAACTCTCTGAAAACTGCGTGGAAAAGGGCAGGCACAAAAATACTTGGCAGGTGATTGGATGAACCATCTGTCAATCACCATCTATCACGCGCTTACTTCAACCGCTCCTCGCTGTCATCACACCTAAACCTGTAGCTGTTTGTATTTCAAATTCCTCATAACCAACACTGATTGGTGTGATCGTTTTCTGATCTGGCATAAACGAATCCCAATGGAGAGTATCCAGACTAATTTGCGAGAGAAACAGAATGTGAGCTCACAATATCAGGACGGTCTCGCAAAGCTAGCTTCACATTGCTCCTTTTAATAATCGCTATGGTCTCGGAACATATACTGCCTGTGGGAAGAATGAACATATACTGTAAGTGTCTGTACATTCAAGATTGAAGATCTGTTTATTTGGCCATGTACATGGTTTACACATACTAGGTATTTGACTAGGATAATGGCATACACTGATGGAGACGACATAGGACAGGGTGCAGTACAGGACAGTGCAAAGACATGACAGATGACAGACTTGATTAAAAGCTCTATTTTTCTCTTTCAGCATGTGAAATTACTTTCCTCTCTAGCTGCCGTCTCGTCTTGTCTAGTCCGTACTGTGTGTGTAGCTTACTCGGAATGCATATATATTTTTTTTTAAAGGCATTTCTGCTTTATTAGGATAGGACAGTGTAAGGACAGACAGGAAAGGTGGGAGAGAGAGAAAGGGGAGGACATGCAGCAAAGGTCATGGGCTGGATTTGAACCCACGTCACTGCGGTAAGGACTAGCCTTTACATGGTACGTGCCCCAACCCAATGAGCTACCGGGGCGCCCCCAGAATGCACAGATTTGATTGGCTAAGTACTGTAGCATCACCTGAGATTATTTCCAACAAATTCAATGGTCTGCGAGTTCTTTTTTTTCTTTTTCTAAACATTGTAGTTTTCATTACGTATTTTTTGTCCAACAGAAAGTTACAATTTCTTGAGGTTATATTTATATTACATATTTTAATCACTGATATTTTAATTCACTACTTTCAAATAAATGCTTACATTTTAGGCCAAACCAAAAATATGATGGGCCTGTATGCCAGCTGTATGCCGGCTCTATAGATGACACATTCAACAACTGTACATGCTGACGACATGATGGGTGGGGGACAACAGGTTCATTGTGCACTTGTTATGTATACATACATTAAGAAGCAGTAGAACTAGAGTATGATACAGACTACGATGCAAAGTACAAGCATGAGCTCATAGCCTTAACCTATTCAAAGACTGATCGACAGATAGTGTTTTAAATGGAAAATTAAAGGTGACCATCAATACCTGGTATTGGACAGCAGGACACAGTACAGATTTGATGTTGTTTGTTCTACCCCCTAGAATCCATTGTCACGGTCGTGCTAAATATAGGCCTTGAACAACAGAGCTGTTCCCGTCTCAGGGATGAAAAAAAAGGTAAATTGAATTTCCTCGGACTTGAAGAAAGTTAAACTTACATTGGCAATTGCGTCATTTCACTCAAGAATTCATTTACAAAGACCATAGCTCTGGAGGCCTTCCAGGTTCTCATTTAGAGAGAGCTCCATTACAGCGATCTGGCAAACAGCAGCCCCTTCAGGAGCCCATCAGCTAGCCCCTCACACACTCACAGACTGCTGCTCCCACTGCTGCCAAGTCTCCAGTAACCTTGAGAAAGAGGGCTGCAACACTCACTATGGACAACACCACACTCCCGCTCCTATACTGCATTATCACAGATCTGCATTGTTACATCATTTGTATTGTGGTACAAGGGATGCTGCAACAAGAGGACAAACAGAGAGAAAAGCCAGATTGATGTTACAAACTGCAGCCAATCATACAAACCAGCTGGTACATATGTGTATGTACTGTACATATGTATATGTGGAAAAAAAAATCCTTCCAAACAATCAAATGTAAAACACTTAGCAATGAGCTACAACCAAAACCTTTGTGTTCAACATGAGCTAAAAAGAGCCTTACTGAGAGACAAACAATACCATGTTTTCTACAATTGACATCTTCATCTGGAAAAGGTGTAGAAAAAGTGAAACACTGTTACTGTGGCAACCAGATGGACCTAGTGCCCGTTCCACATCCATGTCATCACTGACAGACAACTCTGGCACTTAAGGAAGACTGCAACATCTTGAATTGCCTTGTCTAAAATACCAATGCATGAAGCACAATGGGTTTCTTTGAGGACAGTGTTGCTTGTGGATTCCGAGGCCGGAAACACTTTAGAACAGCTATCCCTTATAAATAGTTAATAGATCATTTGCAAACTGTTAGCTGATTAATCACGATGTGTTAAATGTTTAATAGTCAGTTAATGATTTAAAACTAAACCTTATACATAGTTAATACAGTATATCATTAACAAGTTATTAGTAAACTACTTACTAATGACTTGTTAAGTCATTATTAAGTAGTCTCTTAATAGTTGATCCACCTACAGTTGGCCCCATCTGGTCTTCCATCAGGGGACCCATATTAACCTAAGTATAGTTCCTGCCTTTTTACACAAATAATTAGCTGTGAGAACCAGTGGCTCTCAAGCTTAGTGGCACATAGGCTCCTGCCCTATCTCCTAATTCCTTAAGAGGGGCCACGTTCCTATTGGCCAGTCTCTTGGGAGTCGAATTCAACTGAATCATTCATCCACCATGGTCGATTCACCGGCATAGATGCGCTGCGTTATTTGGGAGCGGAGACTCCAATGTTTGGGTAAGATGATGACACACAATTCGATGGGAAGCTAGCTGAGCAAGTTGGTTATCAAAATCATTCCTATAATGAATCCCTTTTCTCAACTAACGTTATTTTACCAAGATTGTGTTATTAACTGTACAGAGTCTTTGACACTAACTTTTAACCAATTCTTAACAAATATATTTACTAACCTCTACATAATGATGTGTTACTCACTTGTAAATATTTATTAATTTGTATTTAGATAGGTCCCATGATAGAAGTAACCTGACGCGCCAGATGGTTTGCTTCGCATAATAATTTGGAAACAGCTCTTTCAAAAATACCTGGCAGGTGATTGGATGAGCCATCTGCAAAAAATTTGAAAAGGTCTATTACACGCTAACATCAACCGCTCTTTGCTGTCATAAATCCGCCCAGTGTAGTTGTTTGTGTAAAAATTCCTCAGAACCAATACTGATTGGAGAGATCGTTTTCTGATCGGGCTCAATATTTCTCTATCTAGAGTATCCAGACTGATTTGCGAATAACATGAGCTTGCAAAATCAGGATAGTCTCATAAGGCTATGATGGAAGGCCTGATGGGGCCAACTGTAGGTGGATCAGCTGTTAATATATACTGAATATTTAACAAATCATTGGTAAGTAGTTTACTAATCGCTTGTTCATGATCTATTAACTATTTATAAGTCAGTTTTAAATAATTAACCAACTATTAACAAACATTTAGACAAACATAACTAATTAACTCATTAACTAACCGTTTGTGGATGACCTATTAACTATTTATAAGGGGTAGTTATTCTAAAGTGTTACCAAGAGGCCTCCTGCAATGATAAAATCTCAGAGTAGGTGAGGTAAACGTGAGGTTCAAACACATATCAAACTCGTGGAACCCTGGAGTCTGCCTCTGTCTTCTCACACGAAAACCATCTAGCAATGTGTTATAACTGAACCTCATTGAAACAAAGAAATTCTGACCAGGGGGTTGGTTTGAGCATTAGGCCTAGAAATGAGCAAGAGCACCCTATAGTGAGATCTCATAGTTATCTCATAGTTATAGTAGCAGTAGTAGTATCAGTAGCCCTGGTCATAGGGTTAGAGGTTGTAGTAGCTATAGACAGGTAGGCTAGAAGTAGCCAGTCTCTGACCCACACACCTGCTCTGGCCTCCCCTAACCCCCAGCACTTAGCTCTCTAGCTGTAGTCCCAACTGCTTACATTGGCAGGAAATGGACAGCATAGTTGTACGTCAGCCTCAAGAGCTAAAGAAACATGGCACACTGCCAGAGTGCTTTACACGTTTCACGGTTTGGACGGCCATATTTGAACATTACAACTTTAAAAAAATAAATGATGTAATGACAAAAAATATCTTTAATGATGGAGAGAACACTTTGCATTTCTCCCACTTGGGTTCAAAGACATTGGCAAGTTTTAGCTGAATAGGATCTTTCTACCACAGCCAGTGCAGGATACACAAATACAGTAGTGTTGGAAAGGTAACCCTTTATTTTATGCCAAGGTATTTAAGCAAATATGCCAGAAAGGGTGTGATTTAATATTGTATTATGTCTCAGTCAGATACCTAAAGCCAGGAAATTTTAGTCCAGGTTACATGGTAATTAACTTGTTCTTGTACTAGTAGTAGTAGTAGTAGTAGTCGTTGTAGTACTTGACAGCATATGCTTCAGAATCTGTTATAGCATCAAAACACAGCAAAGTAACAGACTAGAATACACATTTTAAAGACTAGATAAATACTTCTTGTTAGTACTTAATTAAAAGGCCATCAAATAACCTATCTCTAAAGCAATGCATCATGGTGCCACAATACGGTCGGGGGAAGGGCAGGTGAGTGCAAGGTTAATTAGCTGGAAGAGAGCTTCATTTCCACTAAGACATCAAAAACAAAGTTCACATTTCATAACAAAGGGGGTCACGGCACCATGTCTCAGCAAACTCTGCACATCATGTACTGCTCTGAGCAGAAACCACGCATTTGTGACACCATAGAAACATTGACCTCATAGCTGGAGCCAAATCTTTAGTCAACTTTAGAAGGAATGCTGACTACCATGCTGACAAAAGATATTACATCAGACAGATATATCCCCCAAAAGACTATGACATTACAGAGTACAGTGACATCCAGGACTACAACATCCCAGCACTGTGACATCTCAAAGGACTATGACATCATGACATCACAGAGAACTGAGCCATTTAAATGACTGAGACAATAGCTGTGTTTGAAACCGTTCCCTATTACAGAAATAGTGGACAATAGTGTGTTCTCCATTTTCTTTTGAGCTGTGTTCGAAATCGTTCCCTCGTTCACTCACTCGCTATTCCCTATGTAGTGTTCCCCATACAGTATAGTGAACTACATAGGGAACGATTTAAAGGTTTTTGGACACTACATGGAACGTCGCGTTGCGTCGGATATTCATGGATCACGTAAACATATAAAACACAGAGCACATAAAACAGTCAATAATTTATCAACAAATATGGTGGGCGTTGAGGCGACAGTTATTTGGCAACCTAGCTTAATGGTTTGCGGACATTGTAGCTAAATCTGTTGATGGAAAAAATATATATTTTAGCAGATATCTTAGTTACATCATGAGTGAACTAGCTATCAGTATTTTTTTATTATATGTGTGGTAATTATCAAGTTTGACGAATTTACGATGTAGCTAGCTAACTAACATTAGCCCAAGTTGGATGCTGCTGGTCAGCGATGAGAGACGGAACTCCAGCCCGGCTGAGAACTGTCATAGAAATTTCTCAGCCTTGTCTTTTGTTTTACAGTTTCACTCTACCTCCTGTATGCAATCCCTCACCTTTTCACAGGCAAAACCCCTGCCTGTGCTAACCTCATTTATAACAGGATAACATTTCCAGGAGGTCGATACACCCAGACTTACTGTCTCCACTAGTGACTTCCCATTTTCTTCATTGTCTGTTCATACCCGTTTGTTAATTTTACTGCCCTTTTTGTCTGACCATTGTTGGCCATTGTTGGTGACGTGTGACACTAAGATGACGTGCACGTGGTTTTGAACACAGTATGGCATTGCTATACTGTACATGGGCATCAGAGGAGGCATTAGCCAGCATTGTTCGTAAACATCCAACACTGCCTTCTTGCACACTATTATGACTGCCAAAGCAGAGTTCTAAAGAGTTACATTTCACAGTTCTGAATGCAGTTCACAAGACACAGTGAGAGGTGCCATCATGTTCCAGATTCCCTCCTTACCTCTGAACTTTTTGGGTGGGTTGTTGAGGTCCCCTGTGTCTGGCTGTACCACGCAGCGGTCATCCACAAGCCTATGACAGAAGGAGCAATGACAGCTGTCAATCAAAACCGTAAGGAACCAATCATTTTCACTACACATCAATCTTACATAGCTCTCTGTGCTAAAATCCAGATGCCAGTGATGCAGTCACAGAAACATGTTTACCCTTTTGATGTCTGTGCATAAACAACACATAAAAGGCGTCATGCACATTTCGTCTCAAGCAGAAATATAGCCTACTTCTCTCTCAATTTCCGATTGGTCTTTCTGATTTGACCTCAAATACAATGCAAAACTATAACAATTTAGAAGATAGTATTTTTATTTTTTTTAATTCTACCACATCGCATCAACAACTAGAATTATGTTGAAGAGATAAACTGTGGGAACTGCTCATCAAATGTAGTGATTCTGTATTCAGAAGCTGTATCATTTTGGCAGAGGAGAGTACACAATTTTTGCAGAGTACACAAGCCATTAGTCTCCAGAGAGAAAATCTGACAGGTGTCACTGCGTAGCTCGTCAGTATCGCTCACTTGACAACGCTGGGTTTGATCTCAGGTCCTCTGACTTGCCAACGCACATGATCACCTCTCATAAACGCCTCTTTATGCCGGGCTCACACTACATGATTTTTGGACCGATTTATCCCCGATTCACCACTCCCGACAATCGGAGGAGAAATCAGGCCTGGAACGTTGGTCGGTACCAATGTTCGACCCAGATTTTCTTGTAATGTGAGGGCTTTACAGATCCAATCTTAAACCTCCCAATCGGTTCGCAGACCCATTGGGGCGGCCCCGCTAATATCAAACATGTTTGATATTTAAGATTATTACATCACTACTTTACAAGCGAGGTAGGGGTTCGTTGCTCCCTCGGGCACGATAATATCCTGTAGTGTGTGATGAGACGTTATTTTCACATCTTGTAGTGTGTGCATGTTTGAGATTCCAGTGAAGAACATCTGTGCATCTCCTTATGTGCATGATGCAAGCCGTTTTTCCAAATCAGTTAGGATTTTAAATATCCTGTAGTGTGAGCCCAGCATAAGCCAGCTACACCACCGAAAAAGCTAGCGATTCGATGGTGCGGGTGGGCGGTATTTATTCTGAGGAGTGAGTTTAACCAATTCAACTCGGTTACGCTCGCCCCTCTAAACTCACTCCACAGCGACCCCCAGCTGGTCGAGCTGAGCCCAACTGTGTATCCGGGTCACGGCACCACTGTAACGGGTGTCACTGCGTTTGCTCATCAGAATCTCTCCCGCCTTCACTCGCCAACGCACATGACCACCTCTCATAAGCACCGCTTTAGCCAGCTACGCCGCCGAAAAGCTGGCAATTCGATGGCGCGGGTGGCCATCGGTGTTTATACTGAGTGAGTTTAACTAATTCACCTTGGCTACATACGAGTAAGCAAAGCCATTGTTGTGGGAGACAGCCTGCGATCTAGCAGTGTAAACAGCGGATCATCCCAGTCTCAGCTCCTCTTCCTGATAGAGCTGTTGACAGCTACATTGAGCCAGCCTGCACAGACTTTAAGCCAAACTTTCCGAGGCTAAAAATAAATGGAGCAAGAACAGCTTTGGCTGAGATTTCCCCTGTATTCCTGTCGGAGATGTGTATATTCGGGGGGTACTATGAAAAGAAACACTCTGTTTGGGAGTAGCTGTCATAGATGAGCAATTTCAAAGGATGGAGATTTAGTAGTTAGCTGCGTAGCGATTTTGCTGGTCTCAGGAGCAGATGACTCAGAAGCAGATTCCTGTTTCGGCCTTATGATTCGCTTAATTACTTGTATTCGATTCGCTACTAGGACATGGATATAGGGTTCCCCAGGTGTAAATGATACTGTACATACAGTGCACCACAGTCTTTAATATTTGCACATCATTATTTTCCTGCAAAATGCAGCAGTTGGAAGAGAGTCGGGTGGGTAAACATCACACCTCAATGGGGAACGGGAGTCAGCAGTTTCCTTTTATAGCTGTATGTGTAGGGTACTGAGTACTGGGTACTGGGATGCTGTTCAAAAGACGCAAGCAAGGCCTTTACAGCATCATGAATTGGGTTAAAGGGAAAGTACTCTATTTACTGTAATTCCACAGAATATGCAGCCCGCCTGCAAAGAGAAAAAGTGTCAACCGAGCTCAGGACAGCGGCCCTGCCCTCTCTGCTCTGTAGCCTGTCTGTCCCAGGACTGTTTCTAGACCGGGCCTTTGGGTCCAGTCCTCCCTGAACCAGCTGTCCCTCAGGGGCCGTCACATGCACAGAGACAACAGTAGCGCCTCCTCTACTGTATGCTGCTGCTAAATATAGCCCCCCCCCCCCCCCCCCCCCGTACGCTCATCTCTCTATGTTGCGTCATCGCGGTGGGGATGGAGAAATATGATTACCTGGCCCAACAGTGCCAGGTGGGCAACTTGACAAATGGGCTCTGTCAGGTGCCGGCCTTGAAAGCCACGCGTACTTTTGTTGCCATGGCGGGGTGACGCACAACATCAAATTTGTGTGGGGGGGGGGAGTGAGGTTTTGCGAGGGACCCGTGAGGGTGCCAGTTTCTGTCTGAGTGGGACATGGCGTGTTTGAGAGGCAAAGAGGAGAGAGGGAGGAGAGGGCGACGCGGTTGCCTGTTCATGTTCACTGTGGGAGAAGAAAGACAAACACGCACGAGCAGAAAATAGAAGAGGGAGCTGAAGCGAGTGCCCTAACAAGGTAGCCCGCCAGACACAATACATGTGTATCATATCCACCCAGATGAGCGTATCAGACTTTGTGAATCCGGTCACGCTTACCCAGAATCTCCCATCTCCAATGCGGCTGCCACAGATGCTGGGATGCAAAATCTGATAAATGGTTATGAGAACTTGAGAGCTCTCGGTGTGAATTAAAACACAAGGAGTCTCTCTCTCTCTCTCTCCCTCTCTCCCTCTTTCCCTCTCTCTCTCCCTCCCTCCCTCCCTCCCCTCTCTCTTACCGCCCACCCCTCTCTCAAAGACTACCTCATCTTAGAAAATACAGTTATGTCCATCCCACAAACATGCCTCCATCATGAATACCAATCACTCTCTTTACACTCACTTCTTAACTCCCTCCCTCTCTCTCTCGCTCTCTCTCTCTCTCTCTCTCTAAAACACGCAAAACACGCCTTCCTCTTTCCCACTCTCTGCTACCCAGTCTACAGCTGTTCTCTAAAATTGCCTGTGACCCTTGTTGCGCCTCGCACACCACTCCAAAACATCCGCTCACGCACCATGTCTCAGAATGCCTTCTAAGGGCATGATGCCAGAATATCAATTCCAGGACAAGCAGCCTATTATGTAACCTGACTCTTCTATTCCGCACTCTACTTCCTTTGAAAACGGTATGACATATTTTGTTTCAATAACAACAGAATGATAAAGGGTTTATACGGCTTATACCATGGGGAAACAAAGATTATCTCTATAACAGCCTAAACTGTTAAATAAACCCAGTATACCACCTTATCCCCTTGGATAAGGCTCCAGCTATCTTCCTGGCCACACAACACCAACATAGTAAATCAGTTTATATGGCCAATGCCTCATTTTCCATTAGGTGCTTGTATGACTGTATGACCTCACGTAGCCTATAGATCATCTTAACGAGAGAGTCTACACAAAGTCTAGTTGAGAATTGAGTTTCAGCAGAATGCAGAATGCAGCCATACTTACCCTAAAGTACTGATAAATCCATTGGTGGACCCCTCTGCGTACAGGGAACAAATGTCTCCTATGTGGAGGAAACTGGACATCTTCTCTGACATGGCTCCTCACACTTGACTGTACCTGTGGAAGATTGAGCATTTGAGTTAGCTTGTGCAATATTATAATATAATCTCAGTTTCACATGTGTCAATAGTAAATGAGTGGCATGTTCTTTGTCACAACACTGTATGCTATTTTAACTGTGTAATCACAAACAAGACATACATGTTTGAGATAACATTATGACATGGTCTTGTACAGTTCAAGGAATTTGTCACAAAACTATTCGGCATAAAGGACAGGAGTTTATCAGGGGAGAGAAGAATGTGCTCAGGCTATGTGGACTGTTTAACTAGATCAACTGGACTTGATTGGAATGCCTTTCCTGACAGTAGGAATGGAATGTGAGAGAGGCAGTGTTGGATGTGTATATGGTGCAATTGTGAGATCAGCGCTCATGTTTACAAAGAGAAAAAACAAGGATCTCTTCTGCAGAACGTCATGTGCATGGTGCAACCATCTCAAATGCAGGTGTAGGCCTATCAATATTATGTGTTTAACCAATTCAATACGTTGCGATGCAGAAGAAGATAACATTAACATTTGTAATTTACCAGACACTTTTATCCAAATCAACTTAAAATCAATAAGTACATGTGTCAAGAGTAACAACTGTACATCCCAGTCATTGTGAGTAAAGCATTCTAGAAGAACAAGTGACACCGGTAGTCACAGTGCTACAGCTAGGAAGATTGTTTTTCCCCACCACACATAAACATGATGTTGGGGGGGTTGGCCCAATGGATACGAAGCCAGTTTAGGGTTAAGGGATGCGGTTTTCATATATGGCCTACGTGTACTGACAGTTAAAGTGAGATAGGGTATCAGTGAGAAACCATATGGGATAATTACGCAATGGAGCGGTCAGTTGAACAGGAGCCCAAGTGAATTTTGGAGACAGCAGGATAGGAGCCCTAGCCTTAACATGGGGAATAGAAGTAATGTCCATACAATAGCGAACCCCAGAGAAATTGTACCAGAGCCATCTAAACAGAGAAGGGCCCTCTTAAGGAACAACAAACAATGCAAAACAACCTGCAACTACCTGACACTCTTTAACCTTTTGTACAGCACTTCATCTAAATGGTTTTTGCTCACATTATCACCAATAATACTGCAATATGTATCCTCAGTTCATTCAAATGACCCCACGCTTTAACATGGGCAATAGATCACAAGTCCTTTTATTGAATATGTCATACTCAAATCCTTCTATGAACCTATGAACAGATCATAAGACACTTCGGGAATTAAGCAGTCACTCACTCAAATTAATGATGAAAAAGAGAAGTAGGCTACACAACTCTTTCCAGTCATAGTCTCAATAAATGTTATGGAATAGGCAGCATAATGATCAAGTTTATGGCAACCAAAACAACTTTAATTTCTAGAAATATCCAGATGAAAAGGGAGCATACATCTCAATCATTAGGTATACTCAAAATTCTCAATTAGCTAGAAAAGGCATTGTTACACAACTATCCAATTGCGAACAAGTTCATGAGATAACCTTGCAATAGCCTAAACAGCTAAATACATAGGCCTACTGCAACTCTACTATCTGAACCAATGTGCCAAACCTCCTTTTAGGCCCAGGTGCTATTCAGATGAACCACGACAAATAGGCGCGGTTGATACATTGTTACAATGTCCACAATGACTACCTGTCATCTCTCGCAGCTCATGCAGCTCATTACACGACAAGAGTATTGCGAGTCTGTCTACCCACTGAACGACAGTCCAATCACGTTTATGGTTTAAGTCTAATTCTACGGCAATTTGGACGTCCGTGATGCAATAGCAATGCTCGAAAGAAGGCAACAAAATGCATACAAACTCCAGAATGTCGGTGAGCACGCGTGGGCTACAGCAGCTTACTTCCTATGGATGTCTGATGTCAGCTACTGACGTTAGATGCAATGACAGATGATGCTTCGCTAAAAACTACGGACTGAGGTCAGAACTTTACCTTTCCAGGTGGAAAAAGGCAGCTATAACAGAAGCTATAGCGAATGAATCAGCAAACGTGAATTTCCACTGGCCCTTCCTCGATTAATTCCATGATATAGAAAGTCCAGTTAGAAGCCGCGGCGTATCTCTTGCAGATTTGTCCTCAGTGGTACTCGCAATCCTCCTCTTACATCCTCCACATGCTCTTTAAAGGAACGCCCCTTTCGTAAGTATATACTGCAGCAGTGGTTTCTGGGAAATGCGGTTTCAAAGTGAGAAGTTGTTTCAAAGTGAGGACCAAAGTGTGTGATGCCCCCCCCCCCACACACACACACATACGCACACATGACAGTGTGATTGCATGAGATCAACTGTACCCTACTTTTAACTGATTAGAATAGAATAGAAAATAGGGCATAGGGTTATGTCCGTGCAAATTATTTGTACGGTGTGTCAGTGTTATTTGTTATACCCTATGCTGTAAGAAAGCTTTATATGTCTGTCATGATCTGGTCTAGCATGTAAAACCCTGTTAGAGTTGATCAATTTACGACAGAGAGAATGTCCGCACACTGTGAGTACAGTAGCTCCCACAGTGAGTTTAAATAGGGCATAAGGTTTCCACACAAGCCCTCTTCAGGTGCAATACTGAACATGTAATGGGACAGGGTATATACAATGTGAAAAGGAAGTGGGTGTGACCATAGTGGGGTCAAAGTTTAAAAACAGGTACAACCTATACATCTGCACTGTAGTGCTATTCAATTTCAAAATTACAGATGTAGTTGTGTACACAAATACTTTACATAGCCTACTTCTAATACATTGGAATAGTTCACATGTTACATATGCAAGTATACTGTATCTTTAACCATAAGTCAGCAGGAAACTCAGAACATGCGCTATGACACAATTTGAATAACACATCAAAATGGTTTGATGTCAAATTCTTCATTTAAGCCGTGAGGGGACATCGTGTTGAGAGCATAAATGTGGTACAGGAGGCTTATGTCTCACGTTGAAAAAGTAAACATACATGGTTACCGCCTCTAGAAGATCTGTCCACTTTCTCAATACCCATGTACTGTAGCCCTTGGGTTGATAAATGTCACAAATGGCATATTCTATGAATGTAATACAGTGGATGAACCAATCATTGCCATGATCTTGATGTTTTTGATAGTAGCTGAAAATGTCTGTGTATTTGTGTTGAGAGGGCTTTCCATGTAAAAACCAGAGAAACACACACTACCCTATAGTTCGGTAGTATGCTGTGCATGCCAGTGATTGTAAGGAGATGAGTGAGAGCAAGGAGGCTAATTGAGAGGATATCCAGCTGTCAGAAACACCATGGTTGGAGACCTCTGCTACCAGTGAGATTTCAGGGTATTATAAACCCTGTTCATTTGTTAATATACATGCTGAAGACCTGTTTCTCATAGATAAGACAATGATTCGATGCTGTCGTATTCTGTCCTCTCTATATTAACTACAAACTTTTTGCAAGAAAGAAAGAAAAAAGAAAAACCAGAGTGATCTAGTTTATTAGCATTTGCCCCATCAAAGCTGTGCCACATTTTTTTCAGTGGCTCAAATTGGAACACAGATCCATCAGCATACGTTATCAGAAAGACTGAAAAGCATCCACTTGCGTTACTGAGTCACTTAAACATCTCCCAAATGAAGAGTGTGAGGATTGGAATGGAAGGATTTAAAGATTTTTTATCAAAGTTGTGGACCAAACTAAGCCCACGATCCACAACTTACGCAACATGCTTCAGTACTAATGCTGTATGACTATTACAGTCCTTTGATTATTGACTGTCCTATTACTCATGCATTAGTCCTTTAATCTTTTAAATGATTAAAGCAGCAATAAGTGCATACATACATACAAACAAACAAACACACACACACACACACACACACACACAAACACTCACACACAGATAGTATATCTTGCATGTTTCAGCAAACTTGGTGCCAACAATACATCTTGTATTAAGTGATAATTTTAAAGAGTTTCAGAAGGGATGTTGAGTGAGGCTTAGGATATGTGGGAGCTCAGGAGTGTCTATTAGCATAATCTACCACTGCCCCCTACATTCCACATCCACCGAGGAGTAGTCTCGCCCCAAGCTCAATACAGAGGTCAGAATCTACCACAACCAACCGCTAACAAGGCACAGGTCCACCACTCTGCTTGTCTCCATATACCTGTCAAGAAGTGATTCTAATGTGACTGATCCTAAATTACACTGGAGGTGTAAACTTGGTGTGATTTACAAGAGCTTACATTCAGATCAGCATTGGTGTCATGTCGGTAGACTCTTATACTGTGTCTACAAGGGATTACTGTACTGTATCTTACTGTGTCCAATTCCATAGACCCAACAATAGATACAGACTTGACCTCCCATATAAGTGTATACGTGTTTAAGATTGAAGAAGTTTATTATCATATGCATGGTTAGACACAGTGGTTACACCACACAATGACATTCTTACTTTGCTTTGTCCTCCAATGCACACATCCTAGGTCTACTAAGTAATAATACTATAAAACAGTACAACAGTAATAACAATAAAATAACAATAAAATAAAAATAGCAATAACTCAAAATGTAAGGTGCAAAAACACAATACATATTGTATTAATGTACTATGGAAATATAACTATAACTGTATACTACATTATGTAATAAGTATGTATGTATAAGTGTATGTTCAAATCTGCAAGGTTGTAACAAAATCATTACAAGTTCTCAGTTGGCATGGATACAGTGTATCAGGGATTTGCTACATGTTCTCAAATCCATTCTAAACCGAGTGCCCACAGTCAACGGAGCGTACTGTTCGTCTTGGATGTGTGTCCCCATGACCAGCTTTATTTACCTGTGGCTACTGTACAATATCTGTAGTGGTCTGCTATATAACTACAATTGATGAATTGCATGGCAATCATGTAGAGTACAGTATTATTATTCTGAAGATACATAACATGGTCAGCCCTAGCCTACTGTATTTCAGAGTTCTTGCTGGTGCACTATATGAGGAGCTGGTTCAATGGATGAAAACACCATATTAGACTAAGTGGCACACTCCTGCCAGAAGCCTAGGCCTCCCACACAAAGCAGCTAATTCACAGTTCATACAGATAGGCCATGCATGGACACAGATGGCCATGGAGAGGTCATAGACAGCAGATAGACAGTGGGAAGCAATACACCATGTTCTGGTGGTTCTAGCTAGTGTGGATATGGACTCTGGGACTTTGGGACATGGGTCTGTTTCTGATAGGATTTTCTGTTCCTCATCCGACACAGACAAGAATACAGCAACTATGCATGCTCAGAATGTTAAACAGAGAGTGGGTACAAAATGCATTGACCATCTGCATGGGTGTGTGTATGTGACATTTGTGTATGTGTGTGTGTGTGTATGTGCGCGCACGCGTGTGTGTGTGTGTGTTCCGCACACTCATGCCTGATGCCTTTTCTCTGCCAATCTTGTGTGGGCTTGATGGATGATGGTTGTCATCCATGCAAAGTGAATTTAAACAACAAGCACTTTAAACAACTACTCTTTGTACATCTGTTATGCTATACTCATGTTTTATGAGTGATACGATTTAACGTTGAAACTATATTATTCCATAATGGAAATGACTGCCTATGTTGAATGTCTGAGTTTGTTAATCCTCATTTGAAATGGGTGGTTTACTACAGTATTTATGTGGATTAGCTATGCTAAATCATATGTTTCCAATTCCTGATGCTAAAAATCCCCTGACATGAGCAAAACAGTGTGATGCCTGCTGAAAGCATGAAGAGGATGTGGTGCTGAAGTGTCTCACACAGCTGTTCTGGATCTGGGACAGTGAACCACAGCAGGCATGACACTGCTGAGGGCAACGACTTGAGAGACACTGCCTCCCTTCTCCTGCATTTCTCAGATTAAATAACGTCTCAAGGAAACTATGTGCTGCCTGGTTATTCTAGTTCAGTCTAGTGCATATCCCATGTTCTACACCCCCCCCCCCCCCCCACACACTCAAATAAACTAACTTTCCAAAATAATGTCAGTTTCCCGGAATAACTTTGTGTGAGGGTCTTTCTAGACCTAACACTGAGGGCAAACCAGGACTGGCACAAGAGAGAAACACGCAAGTGTGTCATTTCATCAATGGAATTTTGACTTGGCTTTGTCATTAAAAAAACAGACCTTGATTAACTGCCTCTGACAGGCTGTACACAGGTGCGTAAATCAACAGTCTTGATCTACTGCTCCCCCACAGTCCCTCATCTCAATGAACGGTTGTCAGGCTACCACTATCTCATCTAGGGGAGGGTCCAGACTTCATTAGCCTTACGGCTTGAGGGTAAAAACTGTAGGCTATTCGGGCCTGTCTCTACCTGTGGAGGAACAGCTGCATTTTCAAAGCTATTAGAGTTTTGTGACTCCAGATGCCGCCCAGTGAGCCTTGTCGTCCAAAAGAGCACAGAAACCAGCATGAGCAGCATGGCCAGTCGGTTCTCAGAAGTGCCCCCTCCACCAGCAGAGCCTTGCCCGTCCGGCTTCCATTTGCATCCCATCAACTGAGTGGGAAATATAAAAAATAAATGCCAGATTAAGAAGAGTGCCACCACTGATAACGTCTGACCATCCGCAGTGCTGTGGGCAGAGTTGTCTTTGAAATTTGACATCTGTAAGTAAGGCAAGTGACTGCTGCTTTTTCAGTGCCAGCTTCTGACATAGCTTTTTTTTCATGAAAACCACTACCCTCCTCTTCAACGTAGTTCTAGAGTTCAGTTTCACTTGTCTCCTGTACGATTGTGAAGAGTACATGTACCGTTGCAGCGCCCTACAGGGTAGACTTCTACCGCACTAAAAATAAAAGACAATTACGCTGATTTAATGGCCTTTGTATCCCCAATGGAAATGTGCTTATTAACCAGCTATTGATATATTCTAATTAGGCCCAGCGGTTTGCACTAATATACTGCATATGTTCAAGAAATAAGTCACACATTTCTCACTGAGGATGGAATCTTGAATTATATTACTGTACTTTTAGTTAAGATAAATACCTGGGTCATTTGAAAATAAATCATGATGACACTGGAATTGTGTTAGGGATGATGGGATGATGTCAACATTCATTGTCAAATATTGTGAAAAATCATCCCTTCAAGACCAAATCATTGGAACCCAGTGCGAGAACCCTTCCGTCATAGTGCATCTCCTCATCCTTCCCCATGATTTCATCTTCATCAGAATGACAGCCAGTATGATGCGCCGGCTCCAATCATCTGCCGAGGTGTGCTCTTCTGCCAGGGGGATATTTCAGAAAGCGGGTTTAGTGAAAAGTCTGAGTTTGCTGAGATTGAATTGAATCTCAGGGTTAGCAAACTCAGTTTGGAGTCTGGAGTTTTCCATAAACCTGCTTTCTGGAATACCCCCTGGTCTCCTCTTCTCCCAATGACAGTCTCCGGATCAGCGAAAGAAGGGATGGCAGCTCCTTCTAGACCAGAAGAACATACCAGGTGACCAGAGGTGATGCACCTACGTACCTATTTTACCCACATCCATCCATCCATCCATCCATCCATCCATCCATCCATCCATCCATCCATCCATCCATCCATCCATCCATCCATCCATCCATCCATCCATCCATCCATCCATCCATCCATCCATCCATCCATCCATCCATCCATCCATCCATCCATCCATCCATCCATCCATCCATCCATCCATCCATCCATCCATCCATCCATCCATCCATCCATCCATCCATCCATCCATCCATCCATCCATCCATCCATCCATCCATCCATCCATCCATCCATCCATCCATCCATCCATCCATCCATCCATCCATCCATCCATCCATCCATCCATCCATCCATCCATCCATCCATCCATCCATCCATCCATCCATCCATCCATCCATCCATCTTCATCCGCTTATCCGGGGTCGGGTCGCGGAGGCAGCAGCTCCAGCAGGGGGCCCCAGACATCCCTTTCCCTAGCAGCATCAACCAGCTCTGCCTGTGGAATCTTTAGCCGCTCACAGGCCAATGCGGAGATGTAGTCCCGCCACCTAGTCCTGGGTCTACCCCGCGGCCTCCTCCCAGCCAGACACACCTGGAACACCTCCCTAGGGAGGCGCCCAGGAGGCATCCTCACTAGATGCCCGAACCACCTCAACTGGCTCCTTATTTTACCCACAGGACCAGTTTATTCCCTTTGACTGCAGGCAAATAGCATTGCAGCCTCACAGTGTCTTGATGTTTGGAAACAGCATTCATGTATAAATACATACTGTACAATAAATTATTGCATTCATGTACTTTGGGGGAGGATTATGTTCACACCAGAACCACAGCTCTGATACACAAACATTTAGATAAGTCGGGTTCAGCCCGATTTGAATCATTCTATTTGTACATAGTCCACAACAGTAGCACCAACAGATGCCACAAGCAACACAACAAAGTTTGAAGAGATTTTTTTCTCTCTCTCTCTTTAAAATTAGATTTGTTCCTGCATGTGCCAGCTGCGGCAGCAGTAAATGGAATCTCTTTAATCTGGGTTTAGATTTGGTGGCATGGACATCCGTTTCCTCCTTAGAGGGGCGCTCTACTTATGTGGGCTGTCAAACCTAATTTCTTCACTTGTCACTCATCCTGAAATAGACTTTATATTTCCTTTTCTCGTTGTCTGTATCATGTGGTGTATGTAGGTAGCCCTGTGTGCATCATGAAGTATAGCACTGTGATGTGATGGTGTAACCATATTACACCTTCATGTTACTATAGTGTCAGAGTAGATTGATGACACCTGTTGACAATTCAGATCAAATGGCTATGGCTTGTACAGGTACCAGAGAAGTATCACATACCAAGTAAGTAGCTAGAGCCAAACAAATATTTGGCCGCAGAAATGTTAGTCTTGAGCGAATGCAACTGGTTAAAGCAAGTATCTAGCAAAACAAGACTGTTGAGCTGCAAACATTCATGATCCTGGCACCGTGGCATGCATACATACAGTATTTCACACAGTCAACTGAGACAGCATAGACTGTAGCCTGCAGACCTGGGCAAATCTAAAACTCTCCAAAGTTCACTTGATTACATTCATGAAGGGCTGTGGTAAACACTGATTGTAGTAGCCTAATTATCCCCCTGCAGCAATAGGCCTAATGAGAGTATAGTATTTCTTTGAACTGGTAAATCCTGTCTGTTTCCTAGTGTGACTATTGCGAACCTCACAGGGGGAAGTTTGCTTAATGTAATTAACGGCTGGTTGCTAGGTGACTATCCTGGGGAGGAGGCATTCGTCCAACAGTGTAGAAAACAGCATGCACCTGCTCTCGTATCACTTGTTGTACACATCCTGTTGCCATAGGGATTTCATAGGGGAGTCACAGATTAGGAGGATTTGATTTGTTTTGTCTCTGTCATCTCACTGTCAGTTCACAATTCACTGTTGCATTTGTCTGAGGGATTATAGTAATTGTTAACTCATATTGCAGTTAACCCTTTTAACCCTGAAAGTACAGTGACAACATTTTGAATATTAATTGGATTTTCCCTATAATACTAGAAAGCGCAGTTTCTCAGCTTGCAGCAAGTATTGGAGTGAGGAATTTTTTAGATTTGTTAGATATTTTCTTTAATATTATTAAATATTTGTTCGATATTTTTTAAAATATTGCCGGTGACGTGGTCGTATCGAAAGGATTAAAAGACACAAAACTCTGATCACAGAACAGTTGCTACACCTCCATCACCACCTCCTGCTGGGTCCCCTATACCATAGTGATAAGACCGCATCATACCCAACATCCTAATCATAATCAATTTCAAAATGTATTTAAACCAATATAAGCAGAATAATATTTTTTTTGCGGTTTTGATTGCAAACACTTTCACACCAATCACTGCTAAATGCACATAAACTAAACAACTGGAGCAACGGAAACCCAGCATAAGAAAATGGAGGTTGATGTTGTGTAAAGTCCTTCATAGTTCATATTTCTTACAGATATATGGTCTCATTTCTGGATGGAACGCTGGTCTCCCTTCTAATTAACCCAGATGATGTGGATATTAATAAGGAAGCACAGATGAAAGCAGGTCTAGACTGGAAATGGGTCAGTTTGTGGGGAGAGGGTCCTGATTTCAGAATGGTCACAGTAAAGTGGGCCACCTTCGCCCCTCCTCTGACAGGGGAATGAAACCCTGTTACTATATAAAAATACCCTCTGGCCGTTTTTAATTGCTCTCCCCTCCTGAGATTTCAATGGAAATCTTAAGATACTTTTCTAGGGGACACAGTGTTGAAAGAAGACCTGGGTCAAAATACTATTTGCAATCATTTAAATGACTTACCTGAGCTTAATTGTCCTTGTCTGGCACAATGGAACCAATGGGCTGTTCACAAAAATGCTAACCCCACCCACCTGACACTCCAGGCAGACTCAGGCAAATGATAAAGTACTTTTGTAACTGAAAAGACTGTAAGTAGTATTTCGACCCTGATCTGGTTGGAATAATACAAGATATATACCACTAACCTTGTGAGACCATCCTGATCTTGCGTGCTCACATTCCGTTTGTCTCGCAAATCAGTATGCATACTCTCCATAGAGATACGTTTATGCCAGATCAGAAAATGATCTAGACAATCAGCGTTCTAAGAGGAGATAGACAGCGATAGACAGATGGTTCATCCAATCACCTGCCAATAATTTTTGAACAACAACAGTTTCCAACAGATAGTTCCCAGATGGTTATGCTAAGCAACCACGTCCACCGCATGTGCACCCTGGGTCAGTGCTGTGAGGTGTGCGCAGCAATATACAAAATGCATGTGATTTATTGCGATCGCACGAGTTTAACGTTGCTGCAGTGTACTGCATGTGCCTGCCCCTTGTACTAGACAACATCTGAGTGAGTAGAAGGATCTTAAATCCATATCCTTGTTTTCTGTGAAAAGTGGGACAGGGGGCTTATATAGGCCACAGGGAGGTGACACTGTGGACTGAAGTGTTTTGATAGCTGCAGGTCTGAAGGGTTGTGCCCTATTTACCAGTTACTTCCCTGATAAATGAAATAGACAGTAACACAAGGAACAGACTTCCAGCTGGTCTGCTCCTCTACACAGATGGAGTATGGTTGTTTAGTGAATGACTGGAAATGTCTGTACATTATCTCAATTCAGCAATGCCGTCAAGGAGGGGACAGTGAGACAGTGGGTTTGGGTGACAGAACAGTGAAGGCTCATCAGTGAGCCAGATGGGCCCACTGTGACAAGAACAGGGATGACCAGACTAGCAGACTGCCACCAGCGTGTCATACTGTTGATATGAACAGGCTGATTCTCCTAGCAGAGAACTGAAATGCTATGTGTATGTAGGAGCGCTACAGTTATATGCACAATAAATAAAAAACTGAGCACCATATCAACATAAAGTGTGTCAATAATACAGTGCCTATCTTTCATTTCACAGTACAGCAGGCCTAGATGTTCCACCATGAGCTTCAAAACATCACACATGAAAGCCAGTTCAAACTGTGGTCCTCTTAACTGCCGAGAACAGAAATGTCCAACGGAAGGAATCTGACACAGTTGTTCGCACCACAGCGGCACGGTTTCCTCTGTGGTGTACCTGTAGCTGTGCCGCTAGCTTCTGCCCCGGGGTCATTGTGCACCAACGTTTGCCTCTCAACAGCTGTCTTGTTGCCATAGCATCCTGAGTAGTCAAATGTCAGTTCCTCTTGGGCGGCGATGTCACTCCCGGCGAACAGAGCCAGCCTGGGTACAAGGGAGTGGACTCGGACAGGCACCATGACCAGGTTAGGCTGGCAGGAGTGGTTCAGAAAACGGCCCACATTCCCCACCATCGCTGGGTCCACAAATGTCTCACTGACAGGGCCTTGTCCTGCGTGCTCCCTCACAGCGATGATGTAGTTGTTGTCCTCGGGGCCCTGTGCTAGCTGCCTGCGTCTGGCCTCCTCGCAACCTATAACCTCTCCTGCATATTCACAGACAAAGGTGCCACAGAGGATGGGTTCCAGGGCCTTCACCCCCCAGCCCCTGTGCTGTGTTGGGTAGACCCCCAGCCTGATCCAGAGGCCTCTCTGGACCACCCGGTTACAGCAGGCCTCGCTGCAGCCGCACAGGGCGTTGCACTCAAACACAGGCCTGCAGTACCCATGGTCTGTGCTCCCCTGGGCGGGCAGCCGGCCATGACTGTCATATGTCCGTCCATATCTCTGGAGGCAGGAGCAGCTCTCTGTCAGACAGGAGTGGGAGTGGCAGGAACATCCAGGAAGAGCACACTCACTGGGATCTATGTTGCATCCTGGCCCCTGAATGTTCTCTGGAGAATACTGAAACAAAAGACAGTTAGGCTACTTTTCAGATCTCGTCTATGACTCAATGTGAGTACTGTGCAGCGGAGGCACAAGAGAAACATAAAAGTATTGAGTCATTATTTGGGATGATCCATCTCACTTTACAGTAGCCTATAGTTTAACACTGGTCAGTGGTAATGTGCTGCCCTCAGGTGGCAGTAAGAAGTTCAAGCATGAGACAAGACAAGCATGAGAAGTGTCATAGAATAAACTGGCTACCAGTGTCAATGACCAAATCCAATTCATCCATTAAACCAGAGTGTGAAAGTGCTGAACCCAGCACCTCTTATGTACTGTTTCAGGTCTCGGTTATATTGCAGAGCCCTGTGAAGTTGCCTGGGTCTAGATCTTTGACTACGACATTTCTGTCTGATTTATCAGGCAACGGAGTGTGGGCGCACTGGACTGGTTGTATGCAATATCACTGAGGACTGAGCCCTAAAACAGGTCTACTGTCCACATAGTTAGCTAAATTACTACGTTCCTACCAGATGGCGACCATACTTTTACCTGAAATGTAGGATATTCCTCTTTGGAGATATTGCCCTCTATTATAACGGGAATATTTTCAAGACCTTTGCACAGATCCCGATCCACAAGCACCTGTAAATTCATGTTCAACTATTCAGAATATATTTTTTTACTCAAGTTTTGGACTCTCAATCGCTATCTTACGGAGCAGCCTACTTCCTGGTCGGGAATCCTTCAAAGTAAAAGTAAGCCTAACCTAAAATGTGTTTAGGCTACATTGGTTCATCGTCGATACACATAATTGGATAAGTAAACACAATCCGGGCATTGGGAATATATGTATAGTCTATCTTGTCATTCAGATTCTATATTTTTTTCTAGATGGCTCATTGATTGATTAGATAGAACATTAACGGACCATTCACACGCATTAGGTGCATTCATACGGCAGATTTTGTCAACGCGTTTGCGCGTTGCTTTTCATTGTTGTCTATGGAGCAGCGCGCTTGGAGTCTGCCGAAGCGAGGCATCTCGCGTTTTATCAGGGCCGAAAGGTTGAAAATATTTTAACTTTTCCGCGGAGGACAAGTTAAAATAACCCTAACCCTATGATTGTTGTGTTCTATCGATTGGCAACGAATAGCGCCGGCCGGGGACAATGCGGTGCGCCTCGCGTTTTTAGCAGCTTGCAAACTCTGTCGTGTGAACGCAGCCTGCAGCGTTTAGCTTACACAAGGTGGCAGTAGTGTCATTGAGGTGAAAAAGGCACTGCTCACATGTAGCATATCTGTGTACCCTTGTAAATAGTTGGGACATAATGAACTACCCACCTACAATGGGTGGGTAGGTAGGTAGGTAGGTCGGTCGGTCGGTCGGTCGGTCGGTCGGTCGGTCTGTCTGTCTGTCTGTCTGTCTGTCTGTCTGTCTGTCTGTCTATCTATCTATCTATCTATCTATCTCTGTCTAATCAGTGTGTGATTGACTGGGCTATGAGCTAATAAAAACATGGCCATGAGTGAGTGTTCCCACATTTTAAGAGCTCGGAGAAACCAGGCCTGGCCCAGCTGGGGGGAGAGGGGGACAGCCTGACACAGCAGTGCCAGTGAAAGAAGGGGGGCAGGCAGGGGGTGGGTGGGTGGTGTAAAGGGACCCTCCCTTCCACTGCAGCAGGGGGACTTCTGTACCCACGTTACCTAGGTGATATACGCCAAATGGACAACAATGGGAGTGAACCTAGCGTCCTCCCAGTGACATCATCTATCTGTGTCATACTGATGGGGCTCTGGAACCTCCATGCTCCATCTGCTCCTCAGAGCCATGGGGAGAGAGGAGGGAACAGGGAAGCTACAGAGGGGAAGCCATGATCAGGCTTTTGACTACACCTCCTTGCAGGCATGATGCTGAGGAGAAAAACGGATGATTATAGCTTCAGACAATGTTACAGCATCAATTTAAGTCATTTAAGGTTCTCTGGAAATAGTGCTCTCATGCTGTAGGCTATTGGAGTTTGGCAAGACACGCTCTGGAAATATCTTTCTAAATAGTTTTCTCAAAATGAATGCAAGTTGTGTTTTATTTGACATTAACAACATTTGACCATGCTGGGATGAACTCCTTATCACATGTGCAGTTCATGGGGAAAAAAAGTTAATAGTTTTAGGAATGTCACATATTGCCTGGGGAGCTTTTCTAGGCTCAACCTTGCCGTGATGTTGTTTCCATGTTGTCATGTATAATTGATGTCCAGAGGTTGATTCTCTGATGGCCGGGGGAGCAGATGGGGGTGGGTCACATTGTCAGCTGGTATTTCAGCAGCACACAAAACTGACCCTTCATTATCTTCCTCTGAGAATACCCCCTCTATCCTCATTTTCACAATGTCCTTGTGCACATTTTTTGTCTGGCATTCCCCTGTGAATACACACACAATGTTTCCACTTAAAAGAAGGAGTAAAGAGACATCTAATCTGTATCTTATATTTCACATTTAAAAAACATTTTTTGTGCTCCTGTATCACATTTTATATTCCTTCTTTCTTTCTTTCTTTCTTTCTTTCTTTCTTTCTTTCTTTCTTTCTTTCTTTCTTTCTTTCTTTCTTTCTTTCTTTCTTTCTTTCTTTCTTTGCTGTGCATTATTGGTAAGTGATTAGTGCTAATGAAATATGTTGCTTTGAAGTGAGTACCCCTTTAGTGAGCCATCTCTTGACTTATATGATTTGACAGTCTCTAGCTCTCACAATGGTGTCTGACAATGGAATGAAGCATGTCTACCCACACCACTCCTCCTCTCTTGATGAGACAGGTTGTTGGAGGCCCTTATTGGCTGCTCAACTCAAACATTCTGTGGATTCAGTGAGATCACAGCAGCACAAAATAACTGAACTGAGTGGAAATCAGCTTGAGAGCCAATGAACCAAGGCATGACAGAACATGTCTTAAGGGGTGATAAACTACACCCTGGAGTTCCCACTGCTCCTCTGCTGTGGGACTTAAACTCAAATTGAAAAGAAAAAAAACAAACTAAGAAAAAAACAGAGAGAAGGAAAACAACAAATAAAACTATCAACCAATGCCAAAATAGCGCATTCGCAAACTTTCCCCCGCCCAGCTCTAGTGAAGTGACATCCACGCTAGAATGACTTCCGCTTGCATTTGCACGCCCTGGAGCAAGCATCAGCTCCCATGGGACTGGCAGGGTGACTTCTTCTGCTGCTAGGCAACTGCAGTGGTAGCATGATTTACTCACATGACAAGATTCCACAAAGCAATTAAGAGGAGTCAGGGATGTTCATCCACTCAAGTGCCAAGGAAGCACTTTTTTTTTTAACCCGTCATGTTCGATTTGGAACACAAACTCCATTTCCCTCACACATTGGGTGTGACATCTGTTAATTACATCCAGCAAAAGTAGTTTAGAGTTGAAAGTAATCAATAGCTGATAAGAGTGTATTTTCTATTTGATTCGGCATACCACTTAACTTTCATTGCTGCAGAAAAACACAGAGGAATGATCCTTTTTGGAAGAACCAGCCAGGGTTGTTATTATGGTTTTGTAAGTCTGGGCCTACTGAAAGACGACCTGGTGGTGATACCGTGTTATCCACAGCCCAGACCTAGGGTCATAGTAATCTTTTAGCTCAGCAGTATGATGGATCTCCAGTCTGACTGGGTGCAGGTTAGAACTACCTGCTCATACCCTCACCCTGTTAGACTGGCTGTGGCTGTACTTATCAGATAACGGAAACATTGTGATGGGAAAAGGAGGCATTCCACTGTGAATTAAGAATTGCCTCTTCAAATAAACAGCATACAGAATTTCATAATGTCCTTGCCTTTTGATTTCCGCAATTGATTACAATACAGCAGACTTACTTTCTGGTACCAACTGAATAGGAATCATTCCCTTGCTGTTTCATGGGCACAGTTAATCAATGACTTGAGTAGCATACAGCCAGGGGCATCACCCTGTAAAGAGCTTTATTCCCTCAAGAGGCTCTGCTCTCTGAATCCAATCGATTCACTTTGTCTACTTCCACTTACCCTGCGATAGGTCAGAATCCCTATTTCAGATGGGATATAATAACCCCTGTGCTGTACTTAGCCAAGCAGTGTAGAAATAGCAGAGTTCTGAGGAGATAAATAGACTATTGCCTCATCTGTATGTGTTTGACCTTACATTCTGGAAGGATTCTGGAAAGATGTATAGACCGCGCTTAGTATCTTCAATGTGGGATGCCAAATGAGTTAATATTCTGAATAAAGTCATCCTTACAAACATCATATACGTGTACGGGTATTTCAACATTTTGAAAACGCTGTTCTTCTCAGGTTCTCCTCCCATGTTGCTGGAGTTCCACTATTTCTCTCTTTTGTATTTGGGAATTTGGTCTAAATTGCCCAGGAAGTTTCTGCATGGCTGCTGTCCATGGTGCTGAACCCCTCAGAAGAAATGATGCGCAGATTTTGGGCTGGATCAAGATGAGATGAAGATAATTGTGAGCACTGCGAGCTATCGTGTGTGATTGGGGTGCATAACACACAGAAACTCCTTTCAGGGACCCTATATGTTCAGAAAAAAAACAGACATGGTTTTCTAGACATGGTTTTGGAGGACAATATCAGATGACGGTTCTCTGGCCTCCTGTTTTGACAAAGGAAAATAACATTAATGCACTAAGGGACAGGTCATGACATGCTCATCTGACCCCTTTCACATCATCGCTTCTAGCCCCTCACCCACATGGCTCATTATAAGAGGCACTCAAGGAGGCAGCCATCTAAATCAATACCTACCTACACTGGGAACTACACACACTGAGCACGGTTAGGAACCAAGGTTTTTAATCAACATTTCTTTACTCATATTTTGTATTTTGGGCAGTGGCTGTGGTGGATGAAGCAAATTAATGCTGATGCATAGCTACTGTCTGTCCTTTGTGTACTGTATGCTGAGCTGAACAGGGGCCCAGCCATTAGTCAGTAATCATCTTGCAATCACAGTGGCTTCATACTGCTCAACAGGGCTGTCACCTGCACTCAGAAATCACATAAGCATGAAATGGCCTGTCTGGGACAAGTTCATTTATACCAGTCACAGAGGAGAGTGAGATGAGTGTAGCACACAAACACTGCTGAATGTTGTCAATTTCATCTGTACACACACTATACCAAGCAAGCAAAATCAACAACAACCCCTACCCCTGCCTCTATCTGGGCCCAGGCACATTCATGCACACACAGACATACACCAGTGTTTGCCATGTCTCTCCTATGATGTTTTTAGCCTCTCTTACTCTGAAAATGTAATTTAATGTAATTTATTGCTTTATAAATGTTCTTAGCCGGTAGACAAACATACTCCTGGAGCTTGCTCGATCGCCTTGTTGAGAGGGGTCAGGGAACCGGATGATACTGTTTTTTTTGCTTCCCTCTGGAATATGTAGGGGTGGATCGTATGCCCACCTCCCTTGTTCTCTGTAAAGCGCATTGTGTTGCCTCTGGGTATGAAATGCGCTATACAAATAAAGTTTTGATAGATTGATTGATTGATTGAACATATATTGTTAAATAGGACGTGTTCCATACAGTACATCCTAGAACCAATTTTACATCATAGATAGAACTCTTTTATACCCAGGATGTGCATGCCCTCCTGGCACAAACAGTGCGATTAAGATTGAGCTGTTTTTAAGACAAACAAAATTGTAGCGTTATGGAAGAGTACAGCACATAATGCATTCCAGGGACTTATCTATGAAAGTGAATATGTTGCTCTCAGCATACAAGACTAGATATATTGTGATTATGAATGATAACGTTTGCCTCTTCCTTACCCTGTTGTTATGCAGAGGTGAGTGAGTGAGGTGCTGATACACACACACACACACACACACACATACACACATGCACACGTACACCACCAACAGGTATGCCATCTTTGATTTTAAATTTCAGTCTATATGCCATATCAGTTGCCACTTTGAAAACATTTCCGACGAGAAAGGGGAAACAGTTCATGACCTGGTTGTCAAGGCAGAATGGGAGAAATTAATGAGTTTTTATCTGGCGGTTTTAGAACCTAACACAGGTTGCAGTGTGCTTTAGCACGCAGGCTACAAGCCAACTGAAGCTTTTAATTAGGCCCTCGGAGAGAACAGCACTAATAGTACAACTAGTCCACCAATTCATTATGCATTTAGCACATGATTAATGCTGACGAAAAATGATTCTGTTTCCATATGTTCATTTAGGTCTTATTTACTCTATGAACTGTTTAACACAACATGGAGAAGATACAGTTTGAACTTCATATCACTGAAACCTTCTAAGTCTTCTGAGCAAGAGATAGAGAGAGAGAGAGAGAGAGAGAGAGAGAGAGAGAGAGAGAGAGAGAGAGAGAGAGATGTGGGGGCAGGGTAGAAGACAGGTGGCCTCTCTGCAGGTCACCATACTGCACTCTGGGCTGACACCCACGCTGTCCCCAGGATGGAAGAGAGAGATCCAATCAAACATGTTTTTCATCAAGTAAATATTTGGCTTAGTGCACGGACCAACATACTGTACTGTATCTGATATAACCAAAACGTCAACATGGCTTATGTGTATTAGACCTATGTGTTAGTAGTATTGATGGAACCCATCACATGAACTGTATCTATGGTCAGTTAGTCTCAGTCACAGGCTGAATCAATGCACCTTACTGCCACTGTAAAATCGGCAGTGTTGCTCTCCACTGTTATTGCTGTAATTTCAGAACACTTAAGCTGTCTCCGCCTGGGTTTAGGGTCAAAACCGCACCACGGCAAAGCTGGGTCCCTGTTATTCCCACGACTGTCCATTCCCACGCCATGCTTTAGATTGATTTTACAGAAAACTGAAATGAGATGAGACTTGTTTATTTGTTTTAAATCAATGAAGCAAACCTTTTAAAAAACGTACCTTCTTCTTCTCCCCAAACAAATGCCTTTTTCTAGCGTTCTACCTTTCAGATCGAGCTGAAAAAGTAAATAGACACCAGCCTGTTGACGCGAGCATAACTGATCATGGCTGGATCATGGATGTATTATAAGAAGTGGATAAGGCATGCAAAGATGGCGGCCCATTCAATCCAATGAAAGTTGCTCAGTGGCGCATGAAGCAAGCCCCCATGGCCAGGAATAGCCAGTTTTTGGCGTAGTGGCCAAGCTCGGTATTGCAAGTGGCGCCAAGAACCTGAAACCTATGAGGAAACTGGAACCTAAATCCCCCACTACACTGAAGTTACAGTAATATGGGTACTGTAGAGACACCTAAGAATGAATCATGGTCAACATTTAATGGTGAGTTCCTTGGCCCATGATGCATCCCTCCACCGAGTTTCATGCATATCGGGCCAGTAGTTTTTGTTTAATCCTGTCCTCATGCAGACATACACACACACACAGACAGGGGCGAAAACATTACCTTCCGCCCTGTGGGGCTTTGCCCCTGGGGCGGAGGTAATAAAATGTCCCTGCATCCTGGGAAACTGGGTATTGATGTTGCCATATTAACCCCTCCACTGGTAGTGAGGCCAGTCATGAAAAAGAGCCGATTAGCCGCCAGTTCTGCTGTGGTAGCCTACTGTGTGTCAGTCGAGACTGGGTCATTAGTGTAATCAGAATTGTAAAAAAAATACATTGTCTGTCTCTATATATTTGCTTGAAGGCACTGATATTTTATATTATAATAAAGAGAAACTATTTATATATCTACACAGCATAAAAACCTCATTCAGATGTGAGAGTAACTGAGCTGTCGCCCAAGATTCCATGAAGGTCAATTTGTTTTTTATAAAACATTATATAATGACATTGTGAAAACAAATGAAAGCATAATGCTTCACACAATCTTATGTAAGTGATTGACATGATGAAACACATCTGAATAAAACACGTGTCTTGACTTTAAAAAAAAAAAAAACATAGACAAAGTCTTAGCGTTTTGATGCACAATGCTATCTGCTCTCTCTGCTAGGGGTTCACTCATTAATGGATAAAATCTCTGTCTGAAGTTTAACCTTTAAGTTCTACTCTGCCTTTTGACAAAGTAGATCCCAGTCTTAAGAAAGCCAGCCTAATGGAGAGTGTCAGGTCTGTGCCGCACGGCTCGGCTTCCCCTTCACGCTGGGCGGGGAGATTAAATTCTGATTAATTTCTCTCGGCACAGTGGGTCTGATAACTCTGCTGAAGGAGGGGGTGGTGACAGAAGGTCACCCTGGCTCTGGGCTGCTGGGAGCTCCACACTCACACCCAGGGGCAGCCACCTGCAGAGACATGGCCACCAGCCGGCCAGCATAACGGGACCTGCTCTGGGCTGGAATATCAGGAGATGACAGATCTCTCGACACTTTCAAAATTAGTCTCATGTTCCAGCTAGGGCACACTGCCTGCGGAGAGCTTCACCTGATTTCAGCTATGATTCTTGAGTTACTTGATGTATCTCTTAAAACCTGATCTCAAATTGTCACCATGGTTTTGGGGTGGCCCTGTGAGGTGTGAGAGATGATAATCAGAGACCAAACTCAGCTGTCTGCTTGAGGCATCTGAAATAGCCTTCTCAGTGATTCACTCTATTTCAACTTGTTTCCATTATACAGCACCTTTGGTTTAGAAATGTGCTTTATAAATAAAATATACTTGCTTACAACTGCTTACTTTGACCGGTCAGTTTTTTTCCCTCTCCACTGAATTTAGGTAGGATATTGACTCCAACATGAAGAGGTATTGGTTTGTTATTTAGTTAATTCATTGCCAAGGCAAAATTAGCCCCCTCTCTCTCTCCCCCCACACCTTTGAAAGGGTACATGGTGTTTTTGTGGTTTGGTGCCTGCGGGGACTTGACCTTGTCAGTGGTATTTCAGGCACTGTGCCTTGGGGGCTTTTTTCAGATTGCTGCCAGCTTCTGCAGGTGGGAGCAGCGCCGGGTTGTCATGGAAACAGGCCGCTGGGATGGCACATGGCACTGACTCCTTGTACACAGTCTCAAAAGCCTCCATTGATTGGCATCCAACGAAACAAGTTCTCTTCCAAAGATCTGAAAGCAGCCGTGGACACAATAAAGAGGAGGGTCCATGGCTTTGAGATTAAAGGGGAAGTAATGACATGGGCGAAGTATAATACCAGTGTACAGGGTTTGGGAAAGGCCAGTTCCTGCTCTATCTGCTCATCACTTCAGCACACAGGACCCCATGTCTCCCAAAAGGCTCTCTGACATTCAATGACATTTTCTCACATCCTCTCCTGACATCTCACAACTCAGGGAAAAAGAACAATGTAGCAAAGAGATTCACTTACAACACTGTCCAAATGCATTATATAACACTATTTAACATTAATAGCAGTTTGTTGCTGCAATTCAATGATGAACAGCAGTATAGCCATTTTGTTTCCTCTTACAAGGGTTTGAAGTCAGCTACAAATGGTGTCACTGCAACCTTCCATAGCAAACTAAACAGCAGAATGAATAGCTCTCTTGTTTTCTTCCCCGTCACCGTAATAGATCAGCTTCACCCATCCAGGGAGGGAGGAACAGAACATGAGAGAACAGAGTACTGAATACGTTGTCGGGGGAACATACACAGAAGGTCTGATTTCCCTACAAAGCCACCAGCCGTCAGTCAAACATCAAACACAAAAAGAGCCTTCAGCCAATAGAGACTCACTTGCCAATTGAGGAAGATAATAAAACTGGGATTGTGTTGAAGTAGAATTGTGGTTCTCTTTGGAAAAGGTGTTGGGAGAAACCATCGATTCAGATTCATGCTCCTTCCCTCTCACCTGTTGTCTTTAGCATCTGTCACTATGCTTTTCTGAGAGAAGTTGGGATGGACACAAACATGTCTACTGTTTGATTATAGGCTATCGAGACTACAATGATTCATGTAAAAAGCAAGTGAGGAAACACACAAGTAAGCTTATTGGTTCCCCCTAAGACTTGTGTTCTCAACTCCACCAACAAAGCAAGTGCAGACAATTTGGATCTAGAAGCACCTGGTTGATTAAAGCAGAACTGCTGACTGTCAGATAATGCAGCATCTGTGCTAAGTAATAATGCCCCATTATCCATAATTACTCCCTTCTTTTGCACTCATCTGAGACTGTTGGAATGCATGCCTTTAAAGACAATGGAAAGCATGTATCGGTTCCCTTTTCCCAGAAGATGTCAGGGATTTCTTCCAATATCTTTCTCCTGATTTCCAAAATCTGTCATCTGTGGTTTGAGTTTTTATGTGCTCCTGGTGTTTTACAGCAGCATTGGAGACTGATTCTATCTAGTTTGAATATCTCCCTCTGTCCCTTTCCTATCAAATGATCTGTTGTGTCAATGCCTAAACTGAAACAGAACTGTAGTTTTTAATGTCTGACACTAGTCTGACTCAACGGATGTATGTTTTGGCAATAAACCTTGTAATTCGTTGTCACACTGCCCAATCAGTGGCGAGACTGGCAACTCAAATTAATCTGATTCGGGCCGAGATTCTCTCGGCACCAATCAGATTCGATCCCGATTATTTTGCAAGAGCACCGTCGCTGCGTCCGGGGCTGGCTCCGCCCAAGACGACTGTGATTGGTTTAAAGAAATACTGTGTTTTTTTCCCCCCTATTGCAGAATGGTAATATGTCCAGCCAGACCTGTCTCCAGCGCTGGCACAGCTTAAACGAAGTGTGGAGATTGGTCTGGCTATGCAAGACTAGTCTGACACAGACATTGTTTGGAGAGTTCCCACACGTCCTATGGGAGATCAGGCTTCAATCCCAATTTCAGTCACATCTTCATTCTTACAAAGTTCGTTTTGAAAAGTTTGATAAATGCAAATAAAGACACATGACCTGAAAATCATAGTGTAAAAAATAGGAGGAAAAAAGTAGTTTATTTAGCTTGCTCCTTAATATACAATGTGTGTGTTGTGTGTGTGTATAAATCACAACAAAACCAGTGATTATTGACAGATTTTATCAAAATAAAAAATAATATTTAGATCATTAAAAACGCCTTAAATCTACTGTACTTACCTAATAATTACACGTTCATATTCCTATTGCTGGTTTACAGTATGTCCTCTGCAAACTGAAGTTCTAAATCAAAATGACTGCTTGTTAATGTCATAAAGTAGGCCTAGTTCAAATCATAGTTGATAAAGTTACAACATTACAGAACAATCGCTAACTTTATTCAACAGACTGTATATCATCAGCTTATACTGAAGTCAATAGACATAATCAATGTTGTTTATATATTTTTGTGCACAACAGTTAACAGTGGAACTGTTTTACAAGATAAGGAAACATTGCATCTCTAAAGAATACTGCCATAGATACAAATCAAAAAGGATCTGATTTCAGCTCCTGCATTCGTCGCCTCACACTGAATCCATGACAATATCCATGCTGTGCTATCAAACAGGTACTAAAAATAAAGCACAGTGACTACCAAGTCCTGGAGGCTACACAAAGCTGCCATACTGAGTGTGAGAAAGAGGGGTGAGAAAAAAGGCAATATAAAGTCCTGCGATATCAGTCTATCGTTCACCTCGAATGTGCAAAGCAGAAAAATCAAGATGTGTGTTTGTGCTCCTCAAAATAACCTTTTTGCATTCATCATGGGTAGCGTCTTTCACCACATGTAGTAGCTCCGTGTTGTGTCCACCTGGCTGGGTTTGGTCTCTGTGGACCCCTCTTTGTCCTTCTCGCTGTCTGCCTCCCACAGGTTGATGAGGGGAGGGTATAGCTCATTTAATGGGATGGAGGAGGTTTTCTGCATGTACTTTTTCAGAGAGTGATGATAGTTCTTCCTCTTCCACCTCTTGGCAGTGTATACGGCCATAGAGGCCAGGCTGATGATTGCAAACATTGTTCCCATCACAGCTGCTAGAGCAGTGTTAGTACCTTGATCAGATATTTCCACAGCAAAGGTAACATGCTTTGTTGTGACATTAACACACGACTTCTGAGTTTGCTGGTGAATGTTGGAGACTGTGAGACAGACCTCGTACTCAGTCGCAGGTTGTAAGTGTGTGAGATTATACTCGTGTACATCCACTGGCACCCTGGCTGTGTAGGTGATGTGGGGATTGTCTATTTTCATGGTGGCAGATGACCACTTAAGATTGGAGGTCATGACATTTGAGTTCACCTTCCAGGAGACCAGGATGGAGTGAGACTCGGTCTGTTTCACATATACCTTCATGAGCTGGGTGCTGTCTAAGAGAGTCCCATTCACCCTTATGGATGTGACCCTGGTATCTGCCCCCTCTGTATTCTGGGCCACACAGGTATACCTGCCAGAGTCCTCCACCTGGATGTGAGAGATCCGCAGTGTTCCCTCCTCACTCAGGCTGTACTTATCAGACAGGGTGTCCATTATCACCTTGTTCCCCATTGGAGTGACCCAGTAGATCTCAGGCTCTGGCTGGGACATGGCTCTGCAGTCCAGGTCCACGGTCATGCCAATGTCCAGGTTAAGGTGGTTGGGGAAGGTCTCATGCGAGATCATGGGCAGGCACTGCTCAGTCGAGTCCCGCTGCAGCAACTCCCTCACATGTTGACCTCGGACCTCAGCTGGCATGGCGCAGAACATGGCCAGGGGCTCCATGAAGCGGATGCTGGTCTTATTGGAGCTCATCCACTGGATGACACAGTCACAGCGCAGGGGATTGCTGTGGAGGCTGACCTCCCGCAGGTTGGGCAGAGAGTCCACAGTGGCCTGGTAGAGGGCATTCAGGGCGTTGTTGTTCAGCATGAGGCTCTCCAGGGCCGGGACATCGCGGAACGCCTGCCGGTTGACATATGAGAACTTGGGGTTGTTGGTAGCTTCCAGCTTGGTGAGCTCAGGGAGGTTGTCAAGGGCATAACGGTCAATGGACACCAGTTCTCCCATGTTGTTGATGCCCAATTCTTTCAGTCTCAGCATGTTCTTGAAGTCACCCTCTTGGATCTTGTGCACAGGGTTTTTGTTCAAGTCTAGGAATTTCAGGTTAGGCAGCTTTTGAAGGGATTTCTGAGGAACTCTGACAAGCTTATTGTCATAGAAAGAGAGACTTTCAAGATTATCAAGTCCCACAAATGCATTTCCGGGGACATCAGTCAAATCCATTCCAGCCAATACCAAGCTCCTCAAGTTCACTAGAGGCTTGAAGTTGAAGTCTAGGATACCAATCACAGGGTTCTCCCCAATCATGAGGATCTCTAAGTTGGGGGTGGACTCAAACCAGCGGCTGTCAATGATCTTGAGCTTGTTGGAGTTGAGGTGGAGCCTGAGCAGGTTGTGAAGCCCAGAGAAGGCATTGGCAGAGATGATGTTGATCTGGTTGTGATTGATATAGAGCTCCTGCAAGTTGCTGAGATCCTGCAGGCAGTAGTCAGGCATCTCAGTGATTTGGTTCTCCTCCAGGTGCAGGGTTGTGAGTTGGGACATGTTGTTCAGGCCCACATCACGGATGCTGCTGAAGTTGTTCTGGGAGAGGTCCAGCTCGGTGAGGTTGAAGAGTTGCTCCAGCTCCTCGCCGGTCCTGGCGATGTAGTTACTCTGCAGGAGAAGCACCTGTGTGTCGCTGGAAAGGTTGCCTGGGATGCGTGTAAGGCGGAGGTCGTTGCAGTCCACGGTCGTGGCCTCTCTGTAGGTGGACTGGGGGGTGAACCAGGGTCGGATCTCACACACACACAGCTGCGGACACTCATTACTCTGCACAGAGGACAGTCCAAAGGTTACAAAGAAGAACAGCTGGCCTTGCAGACAGAAGTTGAAGCTCCCTGTAGCCATTTTGTCTGTCTGTTTTCACCTGCCCTAACCCACAGAGGATGGGACAGCAGCAGAGAAAGATTACTTTGGAGGATGGTGTGATATTGGCCTCAACAAGATATTCTGTTGATTTATGGTTTATCCCCTCTCAAATGGTCAAGATGTGTAGAGACCAGGGCCTTCTGAGCACAAGTGGAGTGTTTGTATGAGCGTCCAGGTGTTCTGTACTTCTTGCAGCAATATCTTGGGAGAACGGGGAGATCTGGAAAGAAAGACAAGAGGATGTCACTGAACAGTTTTCAGTTGGTATCCTGAACACACCAAAAGGTAAAATAGTGATTTGACATTACAATGGTCAGGTGGAGGAAGCAATAGCTTATCTACTTAAATCTTGATAAAACTATCACAACTTCCTACAGTATAATACTGAGCGTTACAGTACTTCTGAGAATTGTGCAGTATCATCAGTTATGAGAAAATGCAAAAACACAGACTTGGACTGAGATCAAATTCAGTTGAGTGCTTTCATCTACCCAACAGACCCATGAGGACAAGATCATTAGCTTCTCCGAATACCATTAAATATGATATTTTAGTATTCTCTATGCCTAGAGAGAAAAAGACCATAATGCGCCAGTATTTTTAACGGGTCCACTGCATTTTAAAGATGGAACTGCAATATGATGTAATCACCACACATACTGTAGTAGAGGTGGTTTGTAATCACACGCTTGTGATGAGGTAGCCCTGCTTGAGACTTGATCATAATGATATCCTCTTGGTCTCATGGTAAGGGTTGTAAAGTGTAAATAAACCTATGACATCTGAGCTATGGTGGTTATGTATCAAGGACGGGGCACATATGTTGAAAGGTAATCATCTCAGCAGCTAATTGCATCACTCAGGGCAATATTTGTCCAAGGACAGAGTTTTGAGGAGAGAACCAAACTATACCAGTTTACCATTTGGCTGAGCTGTCTAGTTTGGAGAGTGATCTCATGACAGGTCCCCAGGGCGTCTGCTACCCCATATGGCACTAGTACCAACTCCACTGACCAGGCAGAGAAAGCATTGACTCTATTTATCACTAAACATCACACCTAAACCCAGCAATGATTGGAACTATGGTAGTTATTGCAGATGTTTAGTGTTGTTTTGTTCCCCTTCGTTAAAATAGTGTTTTTCCGATCACAAGGCTTTCAGCGTTTACAACCTTGACCTGCACATAATGCTGTGAACAGTTCCAGAATTATGTGCAGGCCATCTGAGCTAGACTTCAGAGATCCTATGATCCAATTACGTCTATTTTACAGAGGGAGGTATCATTGACAGTGAGAGAGATACACACTGGTATTGCATAGCAATAGCCTTGTCAACCAAACTGTGTTGTGATTAACATTCACTTCAGAAGAAACAGTAGCACTTAAGTGAATTTAAAACAAGAGAGCTGGCTAATTAATCTGACCACAAACTGCCTGGCAACAGAGAGTGAGGGCTGTGAGACAAGCTCAAACTGCTGCTGCTAGAGGGATGTCCTCTGGTAAAGGATAAATTGTGGGTGAAATAAGGGTAATACATACGGTACAGTATCTGCTCCCTGAGAGAAAGCAGGGTGTGTGGTTACTTGGCTCATACGATTTAGTGTACAGAGAGGCTCAGGTGGAGATTAGCCTAAGGAAATGTAATGGGTTCAAAACTTGAGCAGATACAGGTCAGGGTAATTTTTAATTAGAATTTCCTAATTGTGTATTTCGAGAAAATAAATATTGTTTGTACAAATCACATATTTTACATTTACTGTACAACCTACTGTATGTTTATAGCTTAACAAATATTCCTAAACTGGCCTTACACATCTTTCAAATATAATATTCACTTCCATAGATTCACAGTATTCACTCTAATTGATCCCCGTTTCACAAAGAATTATCAGTCATGCCAATGGGATTATATTTCCAGATATTGTAACTTTATGCACTCTTCAATACTACTAATTGGACTGGTTCCATTGGGAATATACCAATTTTCCACAGGAACTGACAGTGTAGACATATAATATGTCTTAGATAGATTCGGTAACCAACTGGATCCAATTGAATAAGGGGAAGTTAAAAGTACACAGGACACAAATTGACAGCTTGATTTGCTTTCCCCCTGGCTAACAGCAGGTCTTTGAAATGCACTGAGGAGTGAAATTCTTTTTCAACAGTAAAAGAGTGTTTACTTTTCCAATCCTGTGTAGTGTGTACAGAGAGAGTAATCCTCACAGAGATGAGCTCCCATCACACAATTGAGACATCTAAATAAACAAGATAAGGCTTCCCCCCATGAACACCCACGTGGTTGTCAAGCTGGGCTCAATCTAACGGGCACAGGTTCCTTGGGTTCATCAACAGTTGTGTGTAAGTAATTAAAAATGAGGGTTTGGCTGATAAAAGCAATGGCACAAGAGCATCTCTTATGTCCTCATTGTCTCATTTGACTTCTAAGATCCAGACCTTCAGTAAGGAGGGTTATGATGGGTTGTGAACTCATTCATGCAGTGCCATGGGAGAGGCTTGCTATAAAATAATGTTTGGCTGAGATAAAATCTTTACTTCTATGTAAGAAGTTCTCTAGTAGCCTATTCTCACGTTATTGTTGAAAGCCCAAGACAAAGAAGAACACCAGGGGACCAACCTGGAGCTTTTATGAGAAGTCTAATTTTGAAAGTCACATAATATACACAAAAAGGTAATTCAACATGTATTACAGTACATAACCAACTTCTGCTGTCTCCGATGCAATCTAAGACTTAATAAGTGGACCTTCTGATAACTTTCTGGACAACTACAGACAATCAATCAATTGATTACACTGCAGAAAAAAGCAGGTGGAACATCCCTGTGGTGGGTCAAAGTTGACTCAAACTTTATAGGATTTAAATGAGATCTAGCATTTTGAGGTAATTGACATCCAACAACTCTACAGTACCTCTATTTGTGCCAACTTTGTTCACTATTAAAAAGTTAATGTGCTGCTCACAATGATTTAATCTACATCTTAAAGACAGAATTAATTACTCCATCTTCCAGGAAAAAGTGGAAGAAGCTTGAGCTCCAACACCCCCCTGCTCTATTCCCCTACCCACCCGAGCCCCCGTACACCCAGCCCAAGCCCCAGCCCCTAGGGGACTCACTCCTCACTGGTAGAGGGTGGTGCAGCTTTCTTTTGAATATGCTCATTACAGATTAACTCCAATCCTCAATTTACAAATTACGCAAGAAGGACCGGATAAAAATAAGATAGATGCCAGCCTGGATAGATTATGACCATGTTATACAGTAAATATGGATTTGGATATATATGGATGGAGGGGGGCGTGTGTTATGTACATGCTAGCTACATAATAAATAATCCCAGGGTTGACATTTGCATGTGTGGTTCTGTTCTGTAGCCTACACTAGATATTCTGATCCACTAGATAGAGTGGTACTGTACATAGTGGTACTATATGTTAGATAGAGTAATTCAGGTGCCAGATGGCTTGCGGAAAGAAGCTCTTCCTGAGTCTCTCTGTGCTCGCCATGTGTGTGAGGTATCTTTTCCCTGACCGAAGCAGAGAGAACAGTCCGTTGCCTGGGTGGCTGGGGTCTTTCAGGATCCTGTTGGCCTTGGTCTTGCATCTTCGGGTATAGATGTCCTCGAGATGGGGGAGTGCCTCCCCCAGGGTACATTCAGCTGACCGTACCACTCTCTGTAGGGCCTTGCGATCCGAGTGCTGCTGTTCCCGTACCAGGTGGTGATATTCCCAGTCAGGATGCTCTCAATCGACGTTGAGGTACTTGAAACCGTCCACTCTCTCTACAGGGGTCCCGTTGATGATTAAGGGGGTGTAGTTCCTCTCCCAAAAGTCCCCCAGCATCTCTCATCGTTGTTGGAGATCAGGCCTATGTGTCGTCAGCAAACTTAACAATGCCATTGGAGTCAAAGGTGGATGTACAGTCATGCGTGTACAGGGAGTACAGCAGTGGGGATAGAACACAGCCCTGGGGGCTCCCGGGTTGAGGGTGAGGGAGGATAAGGTGTGGTTGCCTTCCTTTACCACTTGGGGTCTGTCTGACAGGCAGGAAGTCCAGGATCCACTTGCAGAGGGTGTGACATTGCCCAGGACCCTGAGCTTGATGTTGAGTATAGGTGGGGTTAATAACTGACCTTCCATGAGGTGAGCAATAGGCATACAGCCATTTTTTCTCCAAATGGTACAGTAATCTTTATTCTTTAGGATCTCTTTGGTTGATTTAAGTCAGAGAAAATAGTGTTGCGCAAGTGGTAGGCCTATATTCTAAATCTGCAACAATAAATCAACCCTGGACAAAGTTTTGGTTGAACAGAGTGAATAGAAAACATACCATCTATCTACAATAATATATATTAACTCTTACACGGCTGCTACAAAGACAACAGCTGCAACAGAAAAGGGTTTTCCTTTAATCACAACAGCCCCCCCCCCCCCCCCATAACCCCGACGTCTCACAACTTCTTGAAGCGAGCTTATTGTCTGGACTTCTTGGGGATTCGTCGCCTGTTCGACTTCTGCCTGTATAATGAGCGATCCGAGACATCTGCCAACACGCTTTCACATTGATATGCAAATCACATGTTGTCATCGAAGCGCATAGCTACCTTGGCAACGGTGCCGCAGGACTATCAAAGTTTGTTACATGCCATGTTATTTGACACAATGTTATTTGCCCACACATGACGAGGAAAAAGCTATTATTACCATGCTTTTACCCTATGAATTAAGTTATTTTCTGCATTTCTTTGCCCTTGCAGAGATATGCAGTCTGAAGCAATAGCCTACTGGTAGACGTAATGTTAACGGCTAAAACTTAAAACACGTTAACAGATATGACTGATATTCTTGTATTTTGCCATTATAAACCTTATTGTGGAGGTAAAGTCAAACACACCCTAAGGACTTCGAGCTATACATCCACACACCCGTGTCTTACACCATGGAGTAAATAAAATGGAAAGAAACTCATTAGTTTATATACATTTTTGTTGTTGTTTGTTTTAACATCATATGGAAACGGTTGTTGGAAGCTCACCTCTTTTGCATGCCAGCCTGGTCCTTTTCTGTCAACACCAAGGTTTTGAACAAATAGCCATCGCTATGCGTCAATGTATAATCAAATAAGACATGAATTAAATAGGCCTTAAAAAATAAAAGAAGTCATTAATATTTCTAAATGACAGAATACCCTACATCGATTTCCGTCGGATTAAATCAATTTCTCGTTTCTACATCGACTAAAATGTGTTTCCCATGTAGCCTTCCCGGAGAGCATGGTGCGGTTTCCAGAGACATCCACACGGCACCTGCAGCCTACGCCGATAGTAGTCGATTCCGTACTTCTCGCCCACAGTCTCTCCAAGGGGAAAATTATAACACCTGGCGCTGTCCGACGAGTCAGCTGATTCCTGACTACGCCATTGGTTGATAGCTGCTGCCTGTCATTCTCACCCAAGCGGAGCACCATCTGCTCAGACTTGTTGTGATGCGAACAAAGGCAGGCGCGAGGGCTGCGCGGTGGGATAACGCGCGCGGGGCGTGGAGAGAACGCAAAGGAGGACACATTACATTACATTACATTACAGTCATTTAGCAGACGCTTTTATCCAAAGCGACTAACAATAATTGCATTTAACGTAGGAAGAGCCAATGTACTACTACTTGCCAGAACTCACAAGTGCATCTTCTTTCTAAAACAAGAAAGAAGATGCACTTCTCCCCGCGCCCCCCTTCTCAGTCCAAGACGTAGACTACTCTAGGGTCCACATGCCACGGTGCCTCTCTTGTTCCAGCTTGACAATGGGATTCTTTGTTTTTCGGTTGTTAATTTTCTCAAATTAAAGTTGTCCAGTGTGCCGACATTTGAGTAACATGACACTTGAAAGCAGATCATGAACTTAGGCTACTTCATATTTGTATTCTTTACAGCCCACATTGAAGACGAATTGTCCTTATGAGGATGGCAGCAGTGCTATCTATGGAGCATGAATTCCTATAATAGGCCTAACCTTGTCCTTTTGACTCCACGCAAAAAATAATTATTAAAGAGCAGCATTTAAGCAACGTGTTGCCAATATATTCACAAAATAAGGGTATGATTAATTCACCCTTTGCATTAAGCCTTGAACATGATCACATTATCCAGTACTCATTTGGAAATCCATTCATCTTGCTTCATTAACATTTATGCAATGCTGTATAAATTGTTTAACCTAAGCACTAACATGATAGGAAGAATCAATTTAGCAAGGGCTGCATTTACACAAGCAGCTCACACAGGCTGGTGAGGTCTGATGGCCTCATAGCTCTGTTGCTACAGTGCCTCAAAGTGCATGGCAACCACACAGGAGCCAAATGAGATGTGAAAGGGTTGAAGTGGAAAGTCCTGCATGAATAGTTGCTCCTTTTCCACCTCTATCCATTTCCTACTCTCCTAAAAACCTGGCAGGCCTACTTCAGAACTTATTATTATCTGAACCAAATCAGCCTGTACATTCTGAGCAATACAGTACATGTAATTCATCATTAATTAGAACCACAACACTTACAATGTATGTATTTGTGGCTTTTCTGTAAATGTTCAATGATACAAGAAGGACCTAACCATGATATTGCACTATTCCATACAGTTGGCAGAAAATAAGCCTTGGACAGAGCATGCCCCAATATAAATCTTTCCAGATTTTGCTTTCCAAAGCCAAACTTCCTAAGATGTGCAGCCAAAGGAGGTAACCATTGTAGTCTTTGCAGGAGCTTCAAAGCCACCCTTGGTGAGGTGCAGGGAGGGGCGAGCGGTTGGAGGCAGGCGGAGAGAAAAGCTGTTATCATCGTTCCCACTCCCAGGACCTCGCCTTGCATCGTCTCGCCTCATCCAGGGGGAGATGAAGACAGATGGCCCCGCCCGTCCGCCTACTCTGACCCCCGTCACCCTGAGGATGCAGGGGAGGAATCTCACACATGCCGTGTGGAGCTGGACCCAACATGACAGATTTATCCAAATAAAACTGGAGAAGTTACTGTACGCCAAGTGTCAGAAATGTCATCGTGGCAAGTTTGAGGACGTTTTTGATCCCATTGTTGTAACTTTTATTTTGATCAAATTCTAACAAAATTCTGATCAGGGTTTGGTTTGAGGACATCTTGGTCAGAAGAGGCGACTACTCAGCACGTTAAGGTCTTGATACCTTCATGTTGCCCGTTGGGCCTGCTTCACATCAGGGAATTTGCGGTCAATGGGGACTATATTAATAGAGGGATATCATTATGTCACACAGATAGTTGCTGCGGGGGTAATAGACTATTTGGCAAGCATGTCCTGCTTTAATTCCAACCATTTTGTATTCACGGTATCGAGTGTCGCTATTGATTCTTCCCATTAAATTGTGCAGTAAACACTGTGTTTTATCAGGCGTTGTCATCTGCGGCATGGATCCGACTCTGTGAATACTAAACTCCAGATCACATAACCAGCTTCAAAAGAGTCTGCACCGGAGCACCGACAACCGGCACAGTTGTGCCATGTGTCTCGGCTTCTAATACCCCTTGATCTCACAAAGGGATGGACTCTGAAATAACCCGAAGGCTCTCACTTTCACAACTGCCTGCCGCAACTGAATGAGTCCTATGTTTTATGGAGAATTAGGGAGTGAGGGGAAAGGAGAAACAGCTCTGAATGTGGAATGTGTGTGGAATGCATAAGAAGTACTGATAATACTCCTAGTCTCACTAACAAGCTAAGGCTATACGATTTGTGTTTAATGATGGCAGTGAGTGAGGAGAGTGAGTGGCTGATAGATTTGACTGTTCTGTGGTCATTTCCTGGATGGTAGCCTATGTCAAGTGAAAGATCAGGGTGTAAAGGGGGTGGGTCTGAAGGGGTGCAAGGACAACCCTGGAGTAGGATGACCTGGCTTTTGTCTGTGAGGTCCCCAGGAGGTCAGGCTGTCAGGGAGGCTGACCATCAGCCACAATGGGACCCCTGGTGCTTCTGGGGGGAGTCAGGAACAGATGGAGACATTCACTGGCCGGTGCCTCATCCTATCAGTCTCCAGACAGCCCATCTATCTGCTGCCTACAGCACTGGATGAAATACACTGTGACGGACCTCACCCTCTCATTTTGAACCAGTACAACATCTTCCCATTAAAGGATGTCCTCTTCCACCTCCAGCGAGCTGTCTTTGTTAGTTAACAAGCTGTCTTTGTTAGTTATCTTCTGGAGCTCATTTGAATGTATGTTTCCCTCTGAATTCTCCTACATCATGCAGACCAACTGTTGAGCCTTCCATGCACCATGCACGGCTATCCTTCACATGCTGGTTGAAGTCTCTTCGTGTTTTTCCTCTCAGATGAGAGTATACGAGAGGGGAGGAAGCAGCCAGTGCTGGATTGCTGGAGCATGATTTGTCTTCCTAATCTGTTACCTGAGGCAGAGCTGGTGCATACATGTATCCTAGAGATGCTGCCGTGTGTTCTTTCATCTCCCCGTAAAGGTCCATCACAGCCTGCAATAAAGCAGGATTACGTTTAGATGTACAGTAATGGCTTCAAAGCACTGGAAAATGGGGAAAAAACATATTTACATGTTCCTTGTACTTGTGTGTGTGTGTGTGTGGGGGGGGGGGGGGGGGGGTGTCGAAGGGGAGGCAGTGGAGGTGTTGGACAGCGTGGCTGGGTTAAGAGGTTCAGGGGCCAGGCAGTAGGGAGGAGGAGGAGTCTGCAGGGGAGACAGAATCTCACAGGCACACTGCTAATGCCTGCGTAGATGTGGTTGCCAGGCAGATCTGATGGTTTGACGTTATCCATGCAGCCTGTCCCCGACTGAATGAGTATCATCTGCCTGCTGGCTCTGTTTAACAGCTTTGAGAGATGTTTCATCTACCTCTCTCTCTCTCTCTCTCTCTCTCTCTCCTCTCTCTCTCTCTCTCTCTCTCTCTCTCTCTTTCTCACACTCTTTCTCTCTGGCAAGGCTGAGGAAAAATATTTGCCTGGCTTGGAGGCTAAGAGTAGGAATAAGCAAACATAACGGTTAAGAGGCTTTTGCTGTATGCTGTCACTCATTTGAAAAGGTGGTATGTCTGAACCATCCACAGGAATGCTTCCACCCTCTACCAGGAGAGCTCGTCTGCCTCTGCATCAGCAGAGATCACATTTGAGCAGAATTGAATTTACTCAGCACATGCATGCTGCTTAAATATGAATAACCTCTGCCTAGTAACCACACACCAGCCCTCCGCGGGCTGCTCTGCTGTCCTCTCTCACAGAGCATCTGAGAAATGTCAAGACTGAGAGAGGTTTGTTTCCTTTGCAAAGTACTATAGATAGAAGAGAGAGAGAGAGAGAGAGAGGAAGGATAGAGAGAGAGGGGGGGGTGAGAGAGCGGAGGAGAAAGAGACAGTTAGTGAGAAATGTGATTTGTAGGTAGGCATGAGCAGAGAGATTATAATAAGATGAAGACTGCAAATGAAAGTCAAACACCCCCACACACAGATCAAACGCTAACTGATCTAATCTTGCCCTGCCCTAGCTTTTCCCGACCAGCCACACCTCTTCATATAAGTGTAAAATATTCATCCACCAGTGAGCTATCTCAGGGCCTGCAGGCTGAGGCTGAGACTCCAGCTGTGTTGATGGTAATGTGCTCTCCATGGAATCGCTGCTCTGCGCTCAGCTACACAATGGCACATCCCAGCATGGGTCTGCCAAGATGATTTCAGTACCATGGACCCACACACAGTACCGTGGAGCAGACCCATGGAAACACTAACCCCAGACAGGCACAGGTCCTTACCAGAGGTGACAGTGTGTACTGTAGGTTTTGTCTACCTTTTCTCTCCAACCAGAGTCCTGGTACTCTACCTTGAACCTCAGGGTTAACTTTCAACCAGAGAAATGGGACAATGTGCATAGCAGACATGATAGATCTAACAATAGACCTACCAAATGTTGTGTAAACATATTTTTAATCGAAATAATCTGATCAATGAACAATTATATGTGGTGGGAGATGTACTGTTGTTGTTTTGTTTTGGGCCAGATTTCATTCAGCTTAATTTGTCCTGGTCATACTCCTTATAAGGCAGGGATATCAACAACAGGGCCACACACCACAATTACACAGTCTGTCAACCTCCAACACCAATATACAGCAATTACAGAGCATTGAATTTGATATTGGAGAAGAATGTTGTCCTACTCTGTAGTACTGTAGCTGTTGTGTGTACTATTTTCATGTCATCATTACACAGCCATGACAGAACCAGTAACAAAAGATCTGATGACAGATTAAAAAGAATGCTTGAGGCCATGCAAATTTTAATCTGAAGATGAATTACTACAATAATTTGATGTCATTTGGAGCATATGGTTATGATAGTATGAAAACCATCTTCCAAGAGCATCAAATCAACCTACTGGAGAATGAATGAAAGGAAAGCTTATAATTGCTTCACTGAGGGGAAAATTATCCACTTCTCCACAAGAAATTCTTTCTTTTTATGTTAATTCCAATTTTCTAAACACCCCAAAAAGTGTATAAAGGCAGTCGTAATAAAAACATGATCTTTTCACCCTCTTCTCTGCTTGCAGTTCAGTGGTGCTCATTACAGACTTGCTGAAAGTCTAAATTGAACAGAGGACTGATTTCCCTACACCCACAGGGTTTTTCTTTCTGCAGTGCAGCCTACTTTTGAAATATAATAGAGGACCTGAGTAAAGGAGCACAATGTCTTGCGGGTATTGTAATGTACAGAGTCCAACATTTCCTACTTATTTATTTTTGCTTCATGTTTATGGATAAAATGATGGCTTTATTGGACAAAACATGGTAACAGGGATAGCAATCCCCCTACAGTAAATAGCTTTAGTCCAGACAGTGGGAACACCACCACCACCACCACCACCACCACCACCAACAACAACAACAACAACTGACTGTTGCTATTGTTCATGGCACATTCACTTTGGAAAAATGCCCAGACATTTAGGGTATCAGTGAGCAGTGTAAGGAAGTCTGAATTGCCAATGAAGGGCGTGAATAGCAGAAGCCTGCTACCATTAAGTAGCTTGAAATCGCCGTACAAAGGAGATGATTACACCTGCTGGCCTTTGGTAGGCTGAGCACAATGCGGCTCTTTTAAACACATCGGGTGACATTTACGAAGGGGATTCAGTATGTGTTCAGTATGTGTTCAGCCCCCTCCCCTGACTGACACTTCAGACAGAAGGAGCTTACATCTTGACCCCATGGGGATCACACATAGAGAGCAGAACAGTGAGCAGCATTAAAGCCCCATGGCAAACAGCTTGAGATCTTATCAAAGTCGCCAGACAAGGCATCAGTGATTGGCTTCCTTACGCATGGAGCTTTAAAACCACTATCTTATTTTTTTTCATTAAAATGATGGTGATAATATTGATATTCTCTGTCTTTTAAGCACAAGAAAAACAAACCGCAACATAACATTGTCAGGATAATTGTAAACAACTGTTCAAGTTTGTCATAGAGTGTATGGGCAAGCCTTTATAATCACTGAGAGTTTTGACAGTCAGAGAATCTGGTGGTCTTGGTTAAAGCTGTTTTCAGTTAGGTGAGTAGTAGTACCTACAGTACATAACATGCTTTGGGGGAAAAAGCATCTTCGAAATGACGGTAATGCGCCAACCGTCTGATCTGCAGGTTGTGGATAGAAAAGACACCACAGGACTCAGTGTTACGGCTCCGTCTCCGCCTGGGCGCTCTCCAGCTCCCACCACCGTTCCCGCAGCGCGCACACCACGGCCTTCCACTTCAGCGCGCGCTCTGCGCGCCCTCCGACGTAATCACCCCGCACACCTGAACACGGTTCCGCTAACGAGCTCCGAGGGCGCGGCTCACCTGCTGCCACCACTCATCCAATCACCTCCCCTATAAGAACCCGGTCTTCCCAACGTTCGTCGCCAGTTCTTCCCTAAGATTCCTTGTGGCAAGTTGTGGTTTCTGAAGTTCCCGTATTAGTAGTTGTCATATTTTTATTTATTTTTTTTTTTCCCCCTTTTTACTCATTCTACTCTCCACTCCTCCAGATTCCGGTTTGTTTCCTGCTCTTTTCCTGGACTGACACACGGCTTCCCCGACCCATTCTCCCCTGGACCTCGACCACGGCTTGGATTACGTTTTCTGGACTTTGTTTGTTGATCGATTGACCCCTGCCTGAACTTGACTACCCTTTTGCCTTGCCCTCTGTACTGCTGCTTTATATTAAACCGCCCTCTGGGCTTGGAACTGTCCGTCTGTGTCTGTGGTCCTGCGTTTGGGTCAGCTAGCCAACCAGCCCCCTTACACTCAGGGGCAAAAGGTATTTGTGTGACCGTTTCAGTGGGGACTGTCATTACAACAGTACAGTGGCTGAGTTCAATTGGATATCAACGTGTCACCATAAATGCCGACGTATGGACTTCTAATGATGACGTGTGTGAAATCAATCTCCCAGGCCAATGGGCTTAATGTCACGTGTTGGTGAAAATTCCACCAATAGAGTTAGAGACCAGCGCTGTCTGTTTACTTTCTGCAGTGGAGCAGATGGAGCAGCCGCGTCCATATTCATGAGGCAAAGCCTGCCTGCCTGTTACCTTGACCCCGGCGCTAACCCTGACCTTGGGCTGTAAGGGAAGAGAAAGGCAACAGCCTGGGCCACTGCAGAGCTCTGTGTGAAGGCATTATTCCAGGGCTTGGGAAAGCAATGCATGAGAAATCCATTCCATGAGACTCTCATTGAGGCTGTGGAGGAACGCCGGCCCTGCGCCGGAACATCTGCCCCGTCACGTCCTCTTCATTAATCCACGCTGCCCGATGATGGATGGAGAGGCTGGAGGAGCAGGAGGACGTCACAAAGAGGCTTCTCAAGCTGAAAAGTCTGAGCAAACAAAGCAAAGCTGGTCATCTTAGCAAAGGTCCGCAGCCGGTGAGAAGCCAGAAACTACGCATGACCACGAGTGACAGCACTCTGACCATAACGCCGACTCTGACCTGCGAAGACCTCCGCATTGAGAGACGGGGGGATGGTGTAATGGCACCTCTTCATCTGGGGCCTGTCATTACCTGCAGAACAAAAGTAGCATTGGCCTACTCATAATACTATTAACCTTTTCGCCATGCTAGGCAGAGGCAAACAATCAGTGAGAAGTAGAAGGGAAATGCTCGGTAATCCATAATTCAAACGGCAGATCGGATGTGCTCTATCTTACCATCACACAGCGTTTTGTGTGAGACCGATTTTTTTCTCATGGTGATAGGAATTTGATTTCCAGTCTTCAAAGACCTCGGCGTCCCAGAATACCAATTGAAGTGACCTTTGCATACAAATTGTTTGAGGCACAGTGACATTTAGTACTGATGAGGCTGAATGAATGACCATCAAAATAGCTTAGAGAGTTTTGCCGCTTATGTCCATATCTGTCAGTAGAGATGAATACACCAAAAAGTTAGGCTACAAGTATCACACTGATTGTGAACTGATCAGGTGAAAACACTTATAAAAGTATAATTAGAAAGTATAGTAGGGTAACAAAAAAGGATGTGCAGGTATGGAGAACGAGTTTCAGAAACATGGAACCCATCTCCCCATAGGCAGGAAGTTTTTCCACAGAGGAAAAAGAATACACCGGGCCCCTGAGATCCTACTGTAGACAGCAGCTACATCATTGCATCAACTTTATTCATCTTCTGCAGCAGATCTCATATCTGACTGTGGCTTGTTGCTGTATTCCCCAACCACACTCTGACACATTACTCACAGTGACTACACAGTCATCCCCATGTGGGCTATGTCATATCTGATACCAGGAAAGATGCTTCTCACAGTCTCCAGTATATAGGCTAACCTTTTGAGGTTCCCTGTAGTGCCTGTAAGTGTAAAATGAATGTTTGCTGAGAAAGGTGGGCATGGTGCCATTGTGATGCACAGCAGAAAGTTTTGCTGAGTTTTGCCTCCTACTGTAAAAGTGTGAGAAAAAGTTGTCCATGGAGGGAGTGAAGGAGTCTCTCCTTGAAAACGGTCTGTGCTGAATCAGCAGAACACATATAGAACAAAACAGGCTGAGAGAAGACATGTGAGCTTGTGTGAGTGGAAAGGAGAGAGGGCTAGAAATCAGGGGAGATAACATCTGATAGCATCAATGGAGCAGTGAGAGGATAGAATGACTGTTATCGGAAATACGTTTTGCCTGCGTGGAGATAACATTTTCACTCGCAATAGGTGCATGCTGATCGCCCTCACCACAGCAATAGGGCCTAGACCAAGAATCATGCTGCACATAACAACTCTATTCATAACAACAGACCACTGTTCATGTCTAGGCAACAAAGATCTACTTAAGAAAATTGTGAATGTGGTGTGTATTTCTGTATGATGACTGATTGTTGCTGCTGATGAAATCAAAAGGACCTCTCAAATGTTTGTGCTATCATTGTTTATTCTAATCTTTAAATTTAATTTCTTAAACAAAAGCCTTATTAAATAACTCAATTACGCTTCCACACACTGTTCAAATTGACAAATAGGATCTCCAGTGTCTGTGAGCAGTGGGAGGTCAACCTCTCTCTGTCTCCCACCATCATCTCACAGCCAAGGGTGCTGAGTTTGCCTGAACACTCATGCTCCCACCCTCAGCTTTCTCCAGGTACTGTAGCAGGGCTGATATATTACAATCCTAAGGTTACTGCTAGCAGAACAATGTCATATTGGTCCATCCAGTAGTATTCATACTGTACCTTCGGGAACTGTAGAAACAGTTTCTTTGAATCATTTCAGTTTCAGAGAATCTCATTTCAAAGATGCCAAATATTTCTGCCTCATCATCTTATGGTCCTGGGAGAACAACAAGCTCAGTCCTCCTATCAGTCTGACTCTTTACAGAAGTGCTTAGCTGAGATGAGTCAGAAATGCATCATGCATCAATGATATGTTCAAGTTCAAGTTCAACTTTACTGTCATATGTATTACAATGAAATAATTGTGCTCTGGCTCTCTCTGCCTTAACAAAAGACACACTCCCCAAAACCAACACAGACCTAGGTACACAATACATTCATGTGTATACATTACTGTATATACTGTACACAATAACATTACAACAAGTCTGAGTTCTGCTGAGTATGTTACAACCAACATACAATACAGTAGCAGAGCTTGTTTGAGAGAGATGGCTTCCATGAAACATCAGAGAGTGTGTTGCCCCTCAGATAAGGAGGTATTCTGACACTGCAGAGAGAGGAGTCCGTATATTCGGAGCTTTATAAGTGGACTGACTGACTAAGAGTTCATTACTTTACATTACAGTCATTAAGCAGACACTTTTATCCAAAGCAACTTACAATAACTGCATTTAACATACAGTAGGTAGTCAATGTACTACTACTACTACTCACCAGAACTCACCAGTGCATCTCCTTTCTAAACAAGTGACCAAGAGCATAATCTAGTGCTAAAGCCAAAGTACAAGAGTAGCTAAATTAAATAAATAAAAAATAATAATAAAAAAAGGTGCTTAAGAGGGAGGATCTTTGTAGTACTGTTGTACTTCTTGAAGAGGTGAGTTTTGAGCTGCGGCGAAAGATGGGTAGCAACTCTGCTGTCCAGACATCAGTGGGCAGTTCATTCCACCACTGTGGGGCCAGGACAGAAAAGAGCCGTGACCACTTCGATCAACCGCAGGGGCCTCAGAGTGACGGGGAAACCACTCGGCCCGAGGTAGCAGAGCGTAGCGGTCGGGAGGGGGTGTAAGACTTGACCATGGCCTGGAGGTAGGAGGGAACTGTTCCTTTCATTGCCCTGTAGGCTAGTACCAGAGTTTTGAACTGGATACTAGCTGCTACAGAGAGCCAGTGTAGGGAATGGAGAAGAGAAGTTGAATGGGAGGACTTGGGGTGGTTGAACTCCAGAAAAGCAGCAGCTTTCTGGACACACTCCTGTTGTGGGTTCCAGCTGGACCAAAGGAATTATTGGTGGATGGGATCTAGTCAAGTATTCGCTTGTTTATGCACGAATAATGTCCTTGGTTTACAGCCAGACTCTGATTGCCGGGAAGAGCACTCCTTGTGTGGTGAACTCTTAGCTCCCTGAACAATGCGTCAGTGGCTCCAACATAAATTTGGGCTGGCACCAGTTCTCTCTTTCCTAACACTTGCGACTGAGCCTTACTCCACCAGTAGGATGATAGCAGACACCCTTTTTCTGTCTTACAATATTGCAATGTTATGAAACCATTGGAATGCCATATAAACACATGTATGCTCTCATGAGCCCCAGTTGATTGCAACCAACCCGGGATGAAGTGTTGTGTTGATGGTTCGTCAATAAAGCACGTCTTGTTATAACAACTTTCACGCCTGCCTGATGTCTTATCAAGAATATTAAATCTATATCACAATAGAGCTACATCGCTCCAGATGCTTAATGGCTGATGCCAAGGCCCCAGCAATGAGGGAGTTGCATTAGTTCAACCTGCGCTGTTTCATCAGTGAGGAAAGGGAAAATCCTCCTGATGTTGTAGAGCAGGAATCTGCAAGAGCGTGTAACAGATGTGATACAGTATGTGCCGAGAACGACAGTTGGTCAACCAGGGTCACAACCAGATTACTCGCAGTCCATGCTGGTGTTGTGGAAACTAGCAGTGTTTAGAGGGTTGTTTGGCCGTAAGATCAAGTTGGCTCATCTGAGGAGAACAACTGGAAGAGAACAGCGAGCTCAGTTGAGTTCCCTAGTGAGTGGTGCAGGTCAGAGCGTTCTAGACTGGAATGTCCCATTTCACAGTATGTCTCAATAACATGATTAATATCTACTCGTGTAAGTTCCAAGAAAAGCCATTAGCCTTATGTGACGCACACACTGTGTTTGAGATCTGCATATAAAAGGTGATGAGCTGAGTTGGACTGGGGGCTGTACATCAGAACATTGTTAAGCTGTATTGAGTGTGTTACAGTAATAATGGTGTCGTCAATGGTGATGGCCAGGTCAGGTGCGGGCAGACCTTCCCCTGGAGGAACAGCAACTCAGTCTTGTCCAGGTTAAGCTTGAAGTACAGGGTTGCCATCCACTCTGAGATGTCAGCCAAACAATCAGCTATGCGCGCCTCCACTTGTGTGTCAGAAGGGGGAAAAGACAGGACCAGCTGGGTGTCACTGGCATAGCAGTGATAGGAGTAGCCATGTGAGCGAATTACAAAATCCAGAGATGTAGTCTAGAGGGAAAATAGAAGAGGACCCAAAACAGACCCTTGTGGAATTCCCGTAGTCAGACTACGTAGTTCCGACATGAACCCTCTCATATCACTTGGTAGGAGCGACTCGTCAGGTAGGATGCAAAGGATGAAAGGGACACCTTTCCCCTCAAGGGTGGAGAGAAGGATCTGGTCAAGGTGTATCAGAACGGAGCCCTCGTGGCGTGGAGTGACTCTGTCACTGCAAGGAGGGCCATCTCTGTCGAGTGGCCAACCTTGAACCTGGACTGGTGGAGGTCCAGGAGGTTGTTCTGGTCGAGATATGAAGACAATTTAAGATAAGACTTTATTGATCCCCCCAGGGGGAAATTTGGTGTTTCAGCAGTTGAAAATTACAGAAAGTCGGAAAAGGAGAGAAGCACAAGATACAGAGTAACAAAAAAGAAAGAGACACTAGATACGGAGGTGGGGGTAGCAGCATAAAAAAAGAGATATCAGGGGCTATATATTGTACATCCACATGTACAGTAACTGTGTTGTATAGAATATATATGGACCAGAATACATTCAGTCTGTATATATATATGCTTCTGAGTTTAAAGTCAGAAATTCTGACTTTTTTCTCAGAAATTCTGAGTTTTTTTCTCAGAAATTCTGACTTTAATCTCAGAAATTCTGACTTTAATCTCAGAAGTTATTTCTGACATTTTTCTCAGAGATTCTGACTTTAAAGTAAAATAAAAATAATAAACTCAGTTGTTGGCCCTAATTCTCTTCCGTAAAAATTATTGACAGTATAGGAAGATGGATCTTTTTTATATGCGTTTTCCTCCGGCATCGCTTTGGCCCGTGCACTTCCTGCTTCGGCTACCGGGGGAGCTTGCACCGATGCAGGCTCGGGGGCGGTGCACTAAAGTTAGAACAATGTTTTTCCTGACCCGGATTCAAATCCACTCCTGTGCAATAAAAATACACAACACAGATGAGTTGAAATGGTCACAAGTGCATAATAAAGTGTTTATTAACCTTAATAAGGCACTGTTCTCACTTTAGATCTGGTAGCTGCAAAATGCATAGTAACGGGCATAATAAGTGCATAATTAACATCTTTTAAGTATGTATAGAAAACTAATAAGGCTTTTGTAAATGTTCTTAATCAGTTTATGAACTATTAAGAAGTTTCTTATATATATAAATAAGTGCATAATTAATGGATAATAAGTATGTATATGAAACTAATAAGGATTTTATTCATGTTTTTAAGCAGTTTATAAACTGTTAACAAGTTGCTTATTCATGTCTTATAGTCTAACAATAAAGATTTATAATGCTATAATAACACTTATAAATGTCTTATTAACACAAATTAATGTTAATAAGCATCTTTTAGGGATATTATTACCTATTAACTAATGATTAATAAGAGGACCTAAATATAAAGTGTTACATTGTTCTTTAACTCAAGTGTGGGCTCACCAGATGAAAGATGCATATAATACGGTCCAGTCTTCAGCTGAAGACGACCTGGAGCTCACTCTCCCTGGACACCTAATCTGCCTTCCATTCTTCTCTCCCTGGACACCTCATCTGCCTTCCATCCTTGGAATCTGCTCCAAAACTTCACTAATAAGAAATGTTCCCTCCAGCTATACAGAACACAAAACGCTGTTCTGGAAAATCACTGACATTAATGCATAAATAGCAAATTCCCTTTGCTATTTACCATTGCTCTCTGATCTATGCAAACTCCATCCCCTGTGCTCAGATCATGAAACATAAATCAAAATCAAAAAGGCATTCATATTTAAACCTACGTGCATGAATTTCCTAAGTACTTCACAGGCCCTCTAAACATCTTTGATTTAAAAAATAAATAAATAAAAAGTGTATGTTTGAGTGTGTGTGTGTGTGTGTGTGTGTGTGTGTGTGTGTGTGTGTGTGTGTGTGTGTGTGTGTGCGCATGCTTGTTTGTGTTCCGCTGGTCTCCTGCTCCTCTGATGTGTCCTTGATTCTGGGAGAGATGGACCACCGCCCTGGCCAATAAACCACAGGGGCCAATCAGTGGGACATGGTTACGCACTCATTGCTGTCTCTGTCTGGGTGGAGGTGGATGGATGCATAGAATAAGGAGTAATGGCAGAGAGGAGTCAAGACAGAGTGCTCTCATTCACGGTCCTTGATTAGGAAATTACCTGAGGTTAGAAAGTTTACTGGGCTCACTGAAACCTTGTGGTCAGGCAGAGTGTTCTGTGTGGTGTTTTGTTTACTGCTAAACTCCCTGAACACTGCTACAGGGTCACTTGTACTGATCAGAACAGCAGGCAGAGCCTACTGAACACCCATTCCACTGCACTTTAAGTGTGTGTGTGTGTGTGTGTGTGTGTGTGTGAGAGAGAGAGAGAGATAAATGATACAGTTTTTGAGGATTTTTCTTTGGGTATAATATCTCAGTATTTACTTTTCTTGTTCGAAAAAAAAAATCATGGAGGGAGATGTACAGTATACTGTTGAAGATGTAAAGAGATAAATTATAGTTTTTCAAACATGATTTTCTAGTCTCCCCAGATGGAATGCTGCTATGCTGTTCATGCCAGATGACTTATCACATAGATTACACAACTAGGCCAGGTCAAGCCTGGCTTATGTGCGTGGCTGGCTTGTTTCTGTTCAGGACTGGTAGGACGGAAGATAGTCATGCCACTGAAATAGCTGTGAATTGAAATGACATGAAATAATGTCTGATAAATTAAGATAGGTCTTGTCACCTGGACACATCAGTTCCAATGCTTCCAATGCTAACCCAGCACAATAAGAGCGGGATAGCCAGTTAGCTCATGAGTTCACAACAACTAGCATCAGCTTCCATAACATTAATGGTAGCGGTCAGTGGCTAAAGCAGTTACACTAATGGTTCCTAAGACTGAAGCATGGGGATCCGGTGCGACCCCATGCCGGAGCTGGTAGCTGCTGAGCGGATGACGCCGAGAGGTCGGGGCCCAGGAGTGATCAAGCTGGAGCTAAGTTCGGTCCAAGATAAAGTGTCTTTCTTACGGCAGAAACATTGGTTAAGAAGTGACGAAAAGCTCAGCAGGGTCTATCTCCAATCAGCTAAGTCCCATGCGGAGCGTCTCATCGATTTGAACTTTAGGACTCTTCTCCGAGAGATTCCGAAATGGGAATGGAGCGGCCAACAACTGGCAGTGGGCCCGCAGATGTCCGCAGAAAGAGGCGCTCGGATCCTTGAGACTCTCCAGCCCAGCTTACAGGTGCCAGGGAGTCGCTCTCCCTTGTGCATTGGAATGTTAACAGGTGGACTACAAGGAACTGTAAGTTGAGAACTGTTATTCTGAACCATTTGCGACCGGATATTATCTCTCTAAACGAAACTCAATTGAAGGGACAGGACTGTATTGAACTCGAGGACTTTGTATGGTTTGGCAATAATAGGATATAGCATGTAAAAGCCCCCAAAGGATCAGGGGGGGTTGGGTTTTGTGTGAGATCGAATTTATTTAAGTTATATAAAATAGAGGTCTTGGACAGAGATGTGTGTGGTATTCTAGGTTTACAGTTCATTTAATGTCAGGATACGGTTTTGTTATTTTCACATGCTATCTGCCACCAGAGACGTCCCCCTGGGGTAGGGATGCATCCAGTTTTTTTGCTCACCTTCTGAGCCAAATGTACCTCTGTTCACAAGGAGATCCTGTTTATATATGTGGAGATTTCAATGGTAGGGTGGGTAACCTGGATGATTATCTTAAAGAGGTTGAGGAGGTCCCATTGAGAGTGGCATTAGACGAGTATGTCAATAAACATGGTGAATCCTTAATTTAGTTTCTTAGGGATGCTAAAATGTGTCTTGTAAATGGAAGGATTTGTCCTTTGGATGACAACTATACCTCTGTGTCTACAAAAGGAAAAGCAGTTGTAGATTATATTATGGCTGCACATAACTGCTTAGAAAATTGTATTTCATTTAAAGTGATAACGCCCAATCAAATGACGGAAACTGTGGGTTGTATGGATCTCATAGGGGATTATAGTAAACTGCCAGACCACTCACTATTAAATATGACCTTCTATGTAGGAGGTAACAGTTCTCCAAGTGCAGTTTCTGTGGGGGGTAATGAAATAAAAAGGAAAAGAATATGTAGAAAGCCCCCAGATGATTTTTATGTTCAGAGTTAAGACGCACAGCATTATTAGATCTGATAGATAGATTGCAGGCTTGTCATAGAACACAGGAAGAACTAGACAGTTGGTATGACAATCTTTGTAAAGTGATACATGACGAAGTGAGCAAACATACTCAGGATAAATGCTCTTCCTCTAAATTAAAGAAGGTTCATAGAGTGCATAAACCATATTGGAATAAGGAGCTACAAGATCTCTGGTATGATATGCACAGGTCGGAGCAATTATTTATAAAATGCAAAGGGGTAGATAGACAACATCTTCTGAACAATTTCAGGAAGAGTCAACATGCATTTGATAAAAAATATTGCATGTTCAAACGAAGGTATGAGAGAGGTCAAGTGCTGCATTTAGAACAGATTCAAACATCGAATCCACAGATTTTTTGGAATGAGATTAACAAATTGGGGTCCAAGAGGTCTAAGAAAATACCAATGGAGGTATGGGGGGAAGATGGAGGTTTGGTGGTTGACTGTGCACAGGTGCTTAACAAATTGGAGAAGGATTTCTCAGGTTTATTTTTTTATGAAATTAAGGGGTTTGATGAGGGGTTCTTTGAAGATGTGTGCCGAATGAAAATCAAGCTAGAAGCAGAAATGCTGGAGGAAGAGTTTCAGGGCAATGAGGATCTCAATACAGAGATCTCCATGTCAGAGGTCACGAGAGTGATTAGCAGAGCCAAACCAGGGAAAGCCACTGGTATTGAAGATATCCCAAATGAGGTTCTGAAATCACCTCAGTTGGCTCAAATTCTCTTAGGCCTGTTTAAGAACTGCTTTGACACCAGTAGGCTGCCATCTCTCTGGCTGAAATCCATTATAAATCCCATTCCAAAATCTCAGAAGGAAGATTCTAGGGTACCCCTTAACTCCAGAGGGATCAGCTTAATGAGCACAGTTTATAAACTGTATTCCACACTCCTTAATGAAAGGCTAACTACAGATGTGGGAAGTTAGAAATGTCACATGCTGCAGCATTTCACCTCGCGGTATTTGGCAGGGAAATCCCGTTGGAAATCTCGTGGGATTTCAGACGGGTGTTATTTCGTTTTAGTGATGCACCACCGCCAGGTGGCGTCTTTGAGTAGATTTAGCAGGCTGGGCTCAGTGTTTTTCTCCTATAGTCCACGAATGAAGCATCATTAAATTTCACATTCTTTAATTTAAATGCTCTGTTGTAAAGTACTTTGAGCCGAATTTATCTGTATGAAAGGGGCTATACAAATAACGTTTAATTGTTATTATTACCTTGTTCTCAAACCCATGTTTTCTCCATCTCGATGTAATTTAATTATTACGAACACCTATAATATATCTAGGCCTACAGTAGCCTATCTATCTCGGCAACTGACGTCGGGTCAAGACGTGGTGTCTGTTAAGTCAAATGCGCAAAATAACAGTATTGTAAATATATTTGTTAGTAAAGATGTGGTGAACGTGAGGGTTTTGCGTTTTGTTTCTGGAACGCATTCAACTGGTAGGCTACTCGTAAACCCCGGAAGTAAATTTGAAGACAGGGCACCAGCTAATGTAGCCAAGTCTGAGCGCAGTAGGCTATATGGCTTCAGCACGATACAAAGAAAAAATAATCTTGATCGGAGGTGTGGATCCATACAAAATTGAAATAGTCGCCATGAGTAAAGATCACTCATTGCCAATCATATCCGGACATTAACTATCTTGTGCATAGCGGCAGGTTTGACAGTGAGACATCAACCGATAATTGTAATAATGCGATTATTGAAATGGTCTTGTGAACGCCTTTATCTGATTTCCAAAATCGGGGTAAGGTCCATAGGACGATTGTGGGTTTTCATTTGCACATAACTATATTTTAATAAAACATTGAAGTCCGCCTGTCAATGACTTTCCCTAAAATTGTGTTCTGTTGCACCCCCTATTGTTAAATTATAAATGAAAAAAACATCATCATCATCATCATCATCTTCATCCGCTTATCCAGGGTCGGGTCGCGGAGGCAGCAGCTCCAGCAGGGAGCCCCAGACATCCCTTTCCCTAGCAGCATCAACCAGCTCTGCCTGGGGAATCTTTAGCCGCTCACAGGCCAGTGCGGAGATGTAGTCCCGCCACCTGGTCCTGGGTCTACCCCGCGGCCTCCTCCCAGCCGGACACGCCTGGAACACCTCCCTAGGGAGGCGCCCAGGAGGCATTCTCACTAGATGCCCGAACCACCTCAACTGGCTCCTTTCGACGCAAAGGAGCAGCGGCTCTACTCCGAGTCTCTCCCGGATGACTGAACTTCTCACCCGATCTCTCAGGGAGACCCCAGCCACCCTCCGGAGAAAACTCATTTCGGCCGCTTGTATCCGTGATCTCGTTCTTTCGGTCATGACCCATCCTTCATGACCATAGGTGAGGGTGGGGACGAAGATAGACCGGTAGATCGAGAGCTTTGCCTTTTGGCTCAGCTCTCTTTTCGTCACAACAGTGCCAATATATATTCAAGATCATTCAAATAACAAAATATCGTGTATGTTTTTATTTATTTATACCGGCCGCCAGCTGTTCAATGAACGGCTATAGGGAATGCACAGTTTCGCGCTGGCTACAGCCTATTATATGCACAGTTTCGCGCTATGTAGGCTATTATAAATAAGTATTATTCATTGAGGGAGCTTGGACTCGCTGGGGAATGGTGGAGAGACACAGAGCCTCCCCAGACGCGACATCCTCCAGTTGGCTGAAGAGCTGCGCGCTCTGGCGTCCAAACAGCCACCTGCGGCGACCCTCGCAGTGTTCACAGAAGAATACCCCCCAAAAAATACTTGCATGGTGAAGACAAGCTGCAGCAAGAACAGAACTGTCTACCAATGCATGAAGTGCACCTAGCTGTCTGTGAGAGGCTATAGCAGAGGATATGTGCAAAGTGTATTTGAGCTGCCGCCTCAACCGTGCGTATAAGAGCAGAGCGCATCATATAGCTACAACTAGTAGCCCCTAGCTACGATCGGATTGTTGCTGACGAATGACGACGACAATATTCTCGGCACCAACAACGATCGTAGCGCAGAGAATGTGAGCCGGAGAATAGCCAGTCTGCGCGCTGGCCTGTGCGCATGCGTGCTGGAGCAAGTGGGGAAAGGCGTGTAAAGATCATATTACAGAGGCTAAAGACCCCGTATTTGAAAACTACAACAATGGCTCGCGTTGAGGAATCTCAACTGTCGATTCATCCAATCTGATTGATGAAAACAACCGTTTAGCGGCCGAAAATAGATTTTGAGAAACTGCATTCTCGGTGCCCCGATCACCGTCATTACATGGATATACTGGCTCGCGCTGGATTTAAAATTTCTTCTACAGGCCTCCGAACTACACCAAAGTGATCTCGGTGAGTCAAACTTCTTATAATATATCGTAAATAAGGTCCAGGTTGTCAAAAACGAGCATTGCCCTTTAAGTTGTAGCCTAGGCTACAGTACAATCACAA
>NC_140240.1:5769065-6004065 GCF_949987555.1 Borostomias antarcticus
AGGCTGAGTTATGGGTAATGAGATCATTCTATGACTGTGAGCAACCTGATAATACCAAGCAATTTTATCAGTGTGAAAAAGCATACAAAATTTGTGAAACGTCAAAAGTTGTATTGTACAAGCAAAGTACTGTAGACAAAGGCATTCTATATGTGATGAAAATTGTGCATGGCACAATGCAGTGACAGTTGATTCCTCAGTCAGTATAGCATCATGAAACCTTCCCTCCTCCAAGATACTGGATGAAGGGGGACTGGGATGATTCAATCGGAAGGCACACTTCTCATAGCGGGACCTTTGCTGATATACGTATTCAATGTCTTCAGTCGGGCCTTTGAAAATTCAAATGTCATCTTCCATTTGGTGTCTCGCCGATAGCATTGAAAGCCTTTCAGGAAGGAAAACAACAGTGATAGAACTGACACATGAACCAGCCGCTGAGGAATCCAAAGGCACATTGACTTCCTCCAAAAATAAATCACTGAGCTTTAGTGGAAAGACCAAAATAGATTACAGTGTTGTGTGTCAGTGTCGACATATTGGACACAAACAGGTTTCATACTAAGAAGCCCCAACTAATCATGACAGATATGTCATAAATAGTTTGAACTCAAAGCAACTTAAGCACATTTCCAGACATGCTGAGTGAGAGTAATACTGCGAAGTCAAGCAATCAATCCGAGCTGTACAAATGAAAAAGTAACTTCTCTGTACAGCACTTCCACATCCAAACTGGGAAATGCAATACAAGAAAATAAATGGGAACGCGAGAAATGCAAGAATGCACAGAGGTGGAAAAACTGTGAAACATACAGTATCATACCCACAAATCCTTGTTCTTTAGGGCAAATTAATTAGGCCTGAACTGCTTCTGATTAATTATGTCATATCTTCGGATTAGCTACATTTTATCCAAGTGTGAAGTGAACCACATTAATCACAGACTGTCAGATTATTTCACTTATACTGACACAGGCAGTTCCAAAGACACATTATTATGAGGGCATGACTGATATAGTTTGACAGTGTTTACCCTTGGTTAAAAGCACCCTAAAACATGGGAGAGTTTTGAACAGATGCAGTGAAGCAAACATGCAGATAATGGTACGAGCACAAAAAAGAATGGGAGCTAATTACAGTACTAAGCTCAAATGAAGTGAGCAAAACTGAAGGAGCTGAAAATGACAAAGAGGAGTTGTCATGTTTTTTATGAGACAAAAAAAAAACACACATCAAGAAATAGCTATAATGAAAAAGGCATGAGGACCATTAAAACCTTGTCTCCTCTCGGATCTGGCTTTTTTCCTTAATCTGGTCAGCCCTAGTTCCCGTTTACACGACATCCTCTCGCTCAGCTGTGTCTGGGGAGAGGTTTCCTGATGCACGCAGATGTTGACGACCGCAGAGGGACAGAGCAGCTCTCTGCTGACTCTGCAGTAACAGAGCATGGCTCACCAAAGATTGCTGTACTCTCCTCAACCCTTGAAAAACCACTTGATACAAGCCCCCGTAGGAGGGAATGTGAACATTATTAAAGGATAATGTTCGTTTTTGACAACCTGGACCTTATTTACGGCAAGTGGGGAAGCTATTTTGTTTCTAAAGACGTTTCTAAAGATCATATTACAGAGGCATGTGAAATCCACAACAAGCCCTCGCTCTATGTCAGCACAACTAGCGATTCATAAAAACAGATTGATGAAAACAACCATTTCGCGGAAGAAAATAGATTTTTTAGAAGCTGCATTCTCAGTGCCCCGTCTGCCGCCATTACATGGATATACTTGGCTTGCGCTTGATTTTAAATCAGGCCTCCGAATTACACCAAAGTTATCTCGGCGAGTCAAACGTCTTATAATATGCCGTAAATAAGGTCCAGGTTGTCAAAAACGAACATTATCCTTTAAGTATTGATGGACAAGACCCACTTTGCTGTATCCCTATTCTCTGTCAGGTGGAATTGCATTCAATGAAAAATCCCCACCCATATATGATATTCTGCAATGCCCATTGTAGCCTACAGCAGTCAAGCTGTCTAAAAAGCAGAGGATAAGGGCTTACATTTCTGAAGGGGAAATTCAAAGACAGCCCACTCTCCGGCACTCATCAGAAGTTCAATTCTCTTCAGTCTATTTTCATCAGGCTGAAAATCTCCTGTACCTATACCTTGTTAAATCTGGTTCACAGTTCAGCATGCTTAGAAGATACATGTACAGTAGATATGCAGGAGACTTTACTGTACAGAATCATCATCTGATGGAATGTGAATAGTCTTGTGTGGCCAAACTCGACACCGACTACACCGACACCGACTGAGAAATGAAGTATGGCCCAAGGCATCAGTGACAATGGACCACCCAGCTTATCTTCTGTAGACATCCTGTATTGAGTTTTGTCTTGCTGAGACGGGATCCAATTGCAATTGTGAGAAGAATACAGATAATGATGTTAGAGATTATGTTCCTTTGCTTTAGGAATGCAATTTGTTATTATACATCTCTCTCTCTCTCTCTCTCTCTCTCTCTCACACACACACACACACACACTTTCTGTGGTAAACACACACCATATGTTTGTGTCTGGAGCTCCCCACAGTGATGGACAGCAGCTCAGACAGGATACATAGGGATGGTGATGAGTGCCATAAGGACACAGTTGAAAGGCCTGCAGCATTAGGCACAGGTGGCTGTGGCAGTGTTTGTGTGTGTGTGTGTGTGTGTGTGTGTGTGTGTGTGTGTGTGTGTGTGTGTGTGTGTGTGTGTGTGTGTGGGTGTGTGTGTGTGTTTATGTGTGTGTGCATGTTGTGTCTTGGCCATGTGTTTGGAGGTTAAATTCAATTGTGGATCTGTCAGTATTCATACGGTATCTCAACACCGACCACCCACAGCTGCTTCAAGACTCCACTCTTGCTGTTATAACTGCTCCTCCACCACCAGCACTCCCATTATCACTGAAATGGCTGCCCAATCTGACTGCTGGTACTAACCTTAACTAGGACCCCATCATCTTGTAGTAAATCGCTTTAACAAGCCTTTTTCAGTTAAGTTCTGCATGTTGCTGCTTGTATTTAGGCCCACATGCATCCCATCTATGTACATGATGTGAGGTCAGACAGGCTCACACACAGATCTGCCTCATTTCTCCGGGGTGAGTGCAGGCAAGCAGGCAAGCTTTCGCACGATTAATAATTCAGAGTGCGATGGAGTAATTTGTTTGCACAAAATCTCCTCCAAGTGTCACCCTGGGAGAGCTGAGAGTGCCCAGGCCCACACACACACACAGCGTTGATGGAGACATGTCCAGTCGAAGGGTGGAGAAAAGTAGGGTTGACCATGTTTCGTAAGCAAGACAGGCAAAGCTGTACACTTCACTGAACAACAAGTCGTGGGATGTGTTTTTGACGAAATATCCCATTGCCCTTGTATGTTGTCATTTGTATGTAGACCTAAACAGAAATCAAGATTAAAGATCCTTTATTAGTTACATCCACCATACAGGTATAATGGAGTATAATGTGTGGGTCCTCAGCCTTGCAACAACAACAGAATCAAATACAAGATAATAATAATAAAATAAAAAAATCCATACTAAATAATACAATAGAAAAATATGGTTTGTGTATAGTGTGTGGTGCGTCAAAAGTGCATTGTTGCATGTGTACTTGTTCAGTCTGAGTCTGAGTGGGTCTGTATGTGTGTATCACAGCCAGGCAGGCAACAGGCCGTTAGTGTCCATTGTTCAAGAGCCTGGTTGCCTGGTGGAAAAAGCTGTCCAGGAGCCTGCAAGTCCGGGCCTTGAGGCTGCGATACTGTTTGCCAGATTCATTAGCAGTACGAAGATCGGATCCACCATATTCCCTGTCATTGTTGACCTCTTGTGCAATTGAACAATTTCATTGCGAATCATCATTTCATACAGCTTAATGATTGGGGTGCAGCCTGAGCAGAGAGCTATAACTCAGAGGTCAGCCTCAGACAGACTCACCTCTCGGACCGCTAGGCCTATAGTTAGCGTTTGTTAATGAAATTTCAGTCTCACTAATGTTACCCACACCATTTGTTCCTTTCTGTTTTCCTACCTGACTGTTCTTCTAACTTTGTAGTTTGTTCCCCTAGAATCAGTCTGTTAAAACTACAATTTGTTTCTGTGTGACATCACTTCCCTGTCCTCTTCATCCTGAAACTGCATGTCACTTCCTTTCTCATGTTATACTCCCGAGTCAGATTCATCACTCTGATCGAGGGAAACACTTCCTGTTTTCAGAGTCCGCTTTGCAAAACGTAACATCAGAATAAACCTATTGTCTCTGTTTGAACCCAGCTTGACCGACCACTCAGCATGTTCTTGAAATCTAAACTAAACCAAGTAAGATTTTCATTCATACGTTGCAGTCAAAGGCAGCTGCAAGAGAGACAGCTTTGGTGGCAGTAGGAGAACCCATTAGTCTCCCCTCTCAGCAATTCAATACACAGAAGAACAGCGTTCATATATAAAGCTCACAATTAATTATTAATCCAGCCCCATGTATTATGAGCTTGGCTAGATGGGAACATTACTGTGACGTTGTTGTTGAGTGTGTGTCTGTGCTGTCAGAGGAAGCAGCAGTGTCAAGTGCCTGCAGATAATACCCTCGTGTTTCTAGAATGACTGTTGTGGGGCTGAGAGTATTGCTGGGGGTTGGGAGTTCTGGTGAGGGGGGGTGGGGTGGGGAGGTTTACAGAGCTATTTTTTGCTGTGTTTCGGCAACTCTAAATTGTAATTTTTCTCTAAGTGTTAACCCTTGATTGTGTTGAACACAAGTCTATCAAACGAATGTGTTTCTCTCCCCCACTTTGAGTTCCACTAGCTTGGGGGAGGATCCAATCCATAGAATTGGGTATCATCATCATTATGCATACTACAGTATGTCTGTCTGACCTCGAAGAAGCATGTAAACAAAACAACGTCCTGTAAAAAGCAAATCAACAAACAAACTGCAAGAACAGCAACGTTTCCTCCGGGGCATGGTGTGACAGATGCACTGCTACATACTGTATAGGTGCTGTGACACAATCCGCTGCAGTCACTGTGTAGTCTGGATCACCCGGGGTTCTGCAGTGCTCTTCGGCAGGGAGTTTCAAGAGTTTCTAATGAGCGAAACTCTTCTTCACGGTGAATCAGTGTAAGCTGCGGACACATCAAAAGAGGCGTCGGTGTCAGATCTGAGGCAAACTGAGGCAATTCAAATTTTGACAAAGCTGAAAATGTGCCTTTTCAAGTAAGCTGTGTCTGCTGCACGTCAGCTTCACAGATAAGCTCATCATCTCCAGTATTTATCACCAAAGAAGACAGGACTGTGGGCCCAGTGGAACAGCAGCTCAGATGTGTGAGAAGGCCTCAGAGAGTGGAGATGTGCTGCAGAGCTATTATGGTTCTCGTGTCCTAACAGGTAGTGAGTTCTCGACTGGATCTTTCTACTGACTTTCCAAACCTACAGCATGCGAGCGAAATGATGGAGGATGCGTGGATGGATGCGCCTATAGTCGAGAGAGAAGAAAGTGCCTTTCTCTTTGAACAGCAGTGGGCCGTTCACACAGCCACAAACAAGTCATTCATCACTTTGACAGGGGAAAACCTCCACAAACTGTACTAGGACAGAATCTTACAGAGAAGGGGAGGAAGAGAGAGAAATAGAGAGAGAGAGGGGTGTGTGTGTGTGTGTGTGTGTGTGTGTGTGTGTGTGTGTGTGTGTGTGTGTGTGTGTGTGTGTGTGTGTGTGACTGATCAGGTCACACAAAGGCCTTAATGAAATTCCTCTGTAGAAAAGTTAATCACACTGACCACCTGGAAAGGAAAGAAGGGGTGATATTGAGGTAATATTCACAGAGCTTTATTCAGATGTGATAAAAGTGTCTATCGCGTGTCACCTTTGTCACACTGTGTCATCATCATCTGAGTAAAGCACTGAAACCAGACAGCCTCAGGTTGACGGAAACAGCAGTGTCCTGTAGAATGATGTTCCTATTGAAAACGTTGAAACACACTGTCAATTTTGCACACCATGTGGGTCACGCTGAATCACACAAGGCAATTTCAGAGTTGACTTCAATTTAGTCTATGTTTCTGTGGGTCTACATGGATAAGCAGTCTTCTGGGGACTAACAATACACTTTGGAGATACCTGCCCCAAACAGGAGGGGGCCAATATCTTCCCTGGGATGGTAAATGCATGCGCAGTGTGTGTTTGTGTGTGCGTGTTTGTTTGTGTGTGTGTGTGTGTGTGTGTGTGTGTGAGAGAGAGAGAGAGAAAGAGAGAAAGGGAGAAAGGGAGAAAGAGAGAGACATAGAAGGAGTGTTAGACAGATGGAAGAAGAGAGAGAGAGAGCGATGATTTGAATCTGACGTTTTAACTCTGGTGATTTATGCTCGTCGATGTTTTTCACCAAGACAAATGATGTGTCAGGTGTTATTCTCTGGCCATATTCATTCTCTGTGGGTCTGATAGGTGGACAGCATGACTCAAACCAGATGAGGACAGGAAAGTATACATCACTCACGACAGGTTAGCCTGTTAAGAGTTATAATTGTATGTTTTTAACCAGGGCAGATGTCACTCTTTATCGGTCCACATTCCCATTGACCATTACAGTATATGAGGCAATGCATTAATACCAGTATCCTGTATGTAAAAAGACAGATGATGTCAATGAACACCTGCTAGGCAAAATTCTTGGAAGTTGGAAAATGCTCAAACAAAATCTTACTGTATATTTTGACAGTCTGCTTTAGGCAACATAATGCACAAAGTCTGCATCCCTTAACGAGTGAATCAGAAATCAACGTCTCTCGAGTTGTCATGTTGTTCATTTTATTGTTGTTTGTGTTTTGTTTAGCTCAAGGCAAGCTGAGTCACCATCCCCCCAGCTTCCCTCAGTAGCACACTCCTTCAACTGCCATATGGCTCAATGGGCTTTCTATCTTTAACTGAACATATGGCTGCTGACAGATCGACTCATAACAGAAAACATTCTTGTAAGAAACAACCGCCCAGGCTACAGGGTACAGACTGCCATTGCAGGAGCAAGGGGGATTTGAAGCTCTATGTGTGTAGAGTAGGCCCACCTTACCTTCAGTTGTAGAGGGTTTGAAAGGGTATTGAAAGGGTAGCTGGGGTGATAAAAAAGAACACTTGCTGGTATATTCTTCACAGTGTGCGCACATGAAGGGGGCAATGTGATGGCAGAAGATGATGATGTAGCGAATGAGCTCTTTGCGTCCACAGGAGCCCGAGGCAGGGTTGTGCAGGCAGAGAAGGTCGTATAGGGGTGAGTTGTACCAACCACTACGTGATGATGCAGTCAACATTTCAAAAGAACCGGTTTTAGGGCCGGGACGTGGGGGGAAAGCTCTCAGTCATGCACATCATCCGATCCAGGACACCCTCCAAGGTGCCCACCTGTCCTCTTTTCAAGCAGAAAGGTGAGACACATCCCAAACTGCAGGTGGTACTGTAGCACCGCTGGCCTGAGTCCACCTCCCTGACCCTATGTTTTTGACCACTGGCCTGCAAAGCAAGGACACCGGTAAGCGGATTAACCAGGAACTTGAGGAGACAAACATGTTGTCCTGTACCCCAAGATTTCCTCCTCGGCCACCATCTTCAGCACGAGCTATTGTCACTAATCTGGCCTATCGGCACACCTCCCACCGGCCTCGCTCCGGGTTCAGATCGCCTGGGAGCCAAACCAATTTACCCACCTAGAGAAATCCAATCACTTGTCCAATATATCTGAGTCACTGTCAGAAGGAGGGGAAACCAGTGTCTGATGATCCTGAAATCCAATTGGTGCTTGGAAAGAATAATAGAATAGAACACTGTAGATGGGAAATCCGATTGGTGGCATTAAACAGCTGTCGGAAGATTTGTAAATGACCTCTGTCCTTTGAAGCACACATTATCAGTTGATTTATTTAAAATGACAACCAATTCTAGGCCTATTATTTGTTTAATCGTCATAAACTGTTTGTGATATGAGTCATGGTACAGTAGTTCCATGTATAACTAGAAAGGTCTTGGAACATGCCACAGAGAAGGAAAGCTGTATTGATGCTTCATACAATAGCTTAGCTGCCTGAGGTGTGTGATGTAATACCAGCCTTGGGTCTGGCACAGTCACACACATATGCACGCACACACTCACACACACACACACGCACACACACACACACACACATCCACGCACACACACAGACACACAAACAGATTTTCAGACGAGTGGTCTAGTCTGCTTGGTCTGCTAAATCCCCAATGGCCCTGCTAAAGGGAAGTGTTTTTTTGCCCCCTGTAAGAAAGCCCTCAGGGCCAGACTCAATATGGTGTTAGGTTGCTATGGCTCCCTATGGACTTCTACAGTACATGACAGGGCAGGGACAAGGTGTGAGAACTGATGAATATTCATGAGAAATATCAGGAAGTGCTGTGGCACATGGCGTAACATGACACAGCTGTGCCAATCAACAACTCATTCGTACCAAGAAATAACCTCCACGCATCCAATAAATAGTTCATCCATAGATGGGAACATATTCCTTCCTTTATTGATTTTGTGATTCTGACATAATGATGTTCTTCTTCAGTGCCGTACGGTCTGTGACTTTCATCACAACGTAAACGACAATGTTTCTGAACGAATTTCATCACAAATGCACACAGTATGCAGATGAAGTACTTTCATTTCATTTCACCACCAGAGCTCTGCCCATTTCACATTTGGCAGTGCTGCATGGAATGAGTGAGCATATTATGTTATGAAATTCAAACCTGTGTTTGCAATATACTGACAGGAATGTCATCAGCTCGACCTCTCTTACTATCGGAGCGGTAACTGGCAACATTTCTGGCCCATCAAAGATTTTGAGTGATAGTATTCCTCTTGCCTACCTATGAAACATTGGGAGCAAGGAGAATGCAAATGTAGATATAAATATTTATGGCTCTGCTTTACTGTAAACAGAACAGGGGAATCATGGAAATTCTAATGCAAGGAATTTTCATGTGGAGCTTGCAATGAATTTTCACAGAACAGCGGTTTGTTCAGAATCACAGCAGGTTATGCAGGAAGTGTCGGAGAAACAACAAGTCATGCTCTGTTTGATCTGATCAGCTTTCCCGTTGCAAAGCAATGTAAATTGATGACAGGGATGTGTTCTTTCCGGCAAATCAGTTTGAGATGAGATGATGGATGGAAAGCGGAGAAGCTGGGATCTGGCAGGCCATCAGTCTTCTTGCGATCAAAAGAGGTTGGGAGGGTGGGGGGGGGTGTCAGATCCACTCACTCACTCACTCAACTCCATCCATTCTGCCATCCCCTGTTCCTCTCTGAGCTACTCCCTGCTCCTTATACACAACTCCTATCTTCTCTCCTTCTTTTCTCCCCCTTTCTCTGCACCTCTGTGGACATCATGCTGGTCGACAGCCAGGCCCTCGCGGCCCACTGCTCCCCCTCATAGCTGACTTCCTGTCATCCTCCCTCTCATCCACCCTACTCTCTCCTGCTACAGTAGGTTTGCTCTCAGGTATTTGTTGCTTGTCTGGAGTGCTGCTCCTCGCTGCTCCACACTGCTGAGTCCTCTGTTTTGCTTTAACCCATACTTGCTATGCTGTGCAGGCATCGTGAGGCTGCAGATATGCAGACTAATATATTGACTTTCATTGATAAGGCAGTGACTTAAAGCCCTGAGGCCATACTGACTTCTCTGAGGAGAAAACCAAATGAGAACGTAAGGAAATCCATACACATTAGGGTATTGGTGATCACAACAAACACATAGTCAAAGTCCCAGGCAACTTTATTTATACAGCAACTTTTATTTATATATTAATAATATACTGTCATATCAACTATTATGCCCCATCATCCACTAATCAAAAGTATCTACACCCTCAGCAAATAGATGATGTCCAATAGCTGTGTGAGTGAGGGAGATAATATTCATGATGAATCTGGTGGCCTTCAGAGACAAGGAGGTGACAGCTGATGACATGGAGGAGATGAGAACAGAGAACAGAACCGCTCTGCCTGTTGGAGAGAGAACACACAAACTATGACATTCACTAAAGGTCAATATCTCTCCCAGCCACAGCACAGCGGCCACAACAGACCGGATACCGACAGCGCAGGTACAGTATACAGCTAGTACATAATGTACTGTACCATCACAGACAGTACTCTCTCCCTCTGTCTCTTGCTAACCTCTCTCTCTCCCTCACTACCCTTTCTCTCGCTCCTTCTATCTCTCACTACCCACCCACCCCCCTCCCTCTCTCTCTCTCTCTCTCAGGCTAGTCTGTATTCCATAGTCATTGATTGACCTGGTGACACAGACAGTGCAGCTTCTTGGCAGGGTACTGCAGTGAACACCAGAACTATCTACAACAAACGCAAATGAGCATATCCCTCAGTGAGTTGAGCTGAGAAGTCCTGTATGCTGTTACTCCTCGGGAAAAGACAAAACTAGACGATAATACCAAGGTAGATATGCAAGGATGTGTCCATGCCGTATTGTAGATCACAGATATCTCAGTCATTTTGCGGTAGGGGTTGCTCTGACATCATTAAGGAGGTCTCCCGGTATATGAACGGCATTTCCTTATAAAGTGCCTCTGCGACCAGGTATGAACACTGGACTGTTAGTCCTATGTCTTGCCCTAACTGCTTTATCTCAATGGATTATGAGGATCACCACTTCACTGGTTGTTTCTCTGCTGATGTCCACTGCAGAAAAGAGCCCCATTATTCCTAAATGCATCCTAGATGTATAGTGGCATAGCTCTATGTGGGGCTCCCAGCTACAGTGGGGCGCTGATTGTGCCACTGAGTTGCACCCTGTGTGTGTGCTGCACAGCTGCATGGCCCACCTGCTCATTTAAATTCTCCTCTACCATTGGCCCAGATATATCACATTGTGAACTCTTGGCCAATAAGAGTTCACTGACAAAACAGTAACAGAAACCTGCCATGTGCCATACTAGTCTTATGCAGCATATTATTCATTTACAGACATGTTAAAGAATAAGAGAGACTAGTCTATATGGTAATGCAGTATTGAACCTTTATGACATTGACTATATTGTCTCTGTGGAGATTTTATCTTGACGTTCTGGCGCTAGTCAATTAATTAGGTCACCTTACTTCTGATCATTGATATAAGCCATGGACAGTGATAGGCTACATAGTGCCTGTAGACAACCTGCTGATTCATGCTTACAGTATTGACAGACTGTCTACGTCCTTGAGAGATGTCAACGGGCTCTGATGAATGGCAGATAGATGCCAAACACAACAAAGCCTTGGTGATCGATCCCTTTCGAGCCCCTTCAAGCTCTACCTTATTCTCACTAGGGGATAAATATTCACTGTACTCACAGAGTACAGACTGTCTCTGCAAGCTGTTGAACTTTGTAGGGATATGACTTCTTATAGCATTTTCTTTCTAACATGCATTTCCCTTCAGATTTACTTGCATGGTTTTTTTCAGGTCAGGCTGGTACAGTACCTAGGCGACTGCAAGCTAAATTAACACTACAGTACTTTAAATATGAATTAAAAGACCATAGTCAGAGTCACTTGTGTTGACAGTGGCATGCACTTAACGACCAAAACCCCTTCATTGGCTTAACACATGCATGAGTTGTATAACAGCTTTTATAATAGCACTTCTGAGATGAATTCTCAGTCCAGAGCCTGCCATGCACTTACCAAAGGAACACTACTGACATCTTCTGGACAAATAGTGAAGTTGCAAAAATAAAAGGAGAGTTTTAAAAAGAGAACGTATATTTGGTGGACAAACCTCTAATCTGAAGAGTCCAGCACACCTCCAAAGACTCATGAGGGGATATTGATCTTGTATCTGTAATCTGTGATCTTGTTATTGTATTTTAGATTGCTATTCTTGAACTTTGCCTTCAGCGCTAGATTATGCTTTTAGTCACGTTTTAGAAAGGAGATGCACTTGTGAGTTCTGGTAAGTAGCCTACATTGCCAGACATTGGCTTTTCCTACGTTAAATCCAATGATTGTTAGTCGCTTTGGATAAAAGCGTCTGCTAAATGACTGTAATGTAATGTATCTAGCTTCTTTTTCACAGAGCATATCTTCAGGACAGCATTACTTTTCCAATCAGTTTGCAATCTTCCGCCCCACCATTGTGATTTAGACATTAGCTACATAGTAGGCTAGTGATGTCAACCAAGAACTGTATTCATCCTGTTTTTTTGCATGGCTGTAAGCCAGCACCTAGGATAGAGTTTGTCCCGTTGTCACTCCCTCCCTCCCTCCCTCCCTTAGGCTACTCCAGTCAATGTTTACCTGCATTTCTCTGTTGGCACCACAAGAGGCTGTAGTCCCAGCACACCAAAATAAAGAAGGACACCAAAATCAACCCATTGAACTCCACTGCACAAGTAAAGTAGCGGGGAAAGTATTGGACTCCCACCTGGGAGAAAAACCCGATGGGGGATGATTTTATAGGACTATACCCCAAACCTCCACACGTTCATCCAACCTAGTCCTAGATAGCACACAGATACCGGACTTCCATCGGAATCAGAACTACAATCCGCTGGAGTGTTTCTACAGGGGGGTGTCTAGAGGGGCACCATTGTTAAAAAGCTAGAGAATTTCTGCTGGCGAGTCAGTAGCGGTCTCCGAGCAGAATTTCACTCGCATTCGCACACGCTGATGCCCTGCCCTGTTGCTTTTCTGATGGTAAAACTCATGTGGACCTGTGAGATAGGCCTACCGTCAGAATTCCGCTTGCATGGCACGCCCTCCCCTGTCCCTTTTCCCATGGTGGAACTCGGTTTGGATACCGTCAAAATTCTGCTTGCAACCATCACTGGAGGGTAGTCTTGAACAACCTAGTCACTGACGATCAGCTCAACACGACGCTGGGACAGGTCAGGTAAATTCTGGTTCAAAATGTAAAGCTGTATACAAACCGCATAAAACATGTTTTTTTATCTTAGCTAGCTGACACATTTAGGTTAGCTTACTAGCTAGCTAGTGTAAATGTTAGCTAGCTAACGTGACGTTAGCCTTACCACCAGCTATTGTGTTGTAGCTCTTTAGTTGTATGTCTTTTATTAGTATAGAGATGGATAACAGTGTGAGGGATAATTATATTTGAACAAGGTGATGAAAGTGTACTGGTTCAATCCCTTAATGGTGAGATTCTACCACGATGTTTTATCATTCATTGCTTAGAAAGCGTTAGCCCTCTGTTGCTAACTATGGCTTCGGTAGGGATTTTGATAGCTTCTTCATACTATTATCATTAGAGATGGGAATAAGATTTTAGCGATTCCGATTCCATTTTCGATTCTGCTTATCGATCCGATTCCTTATCGATTCTCATTGGGCAAAAAAGAGTACAAACAGGTTTATTAACATTAATTTTCTTTTATATGTACTACTTTGAACATGCCAATTACAGTGCTGTTTTTTTAGGTGTATTCACCTTGAACTAAAAATAAAACTGACATAAACAAATCAGTATTTTTTCAGACCGACTACCACTAGCCTGAACGTCATCTAAATTACATGGATGTAAATGGAGATTATTCATATAGTGAAAGCTGGTTTACACAATTAAACAAAATGGCACTAACACAATAGGGCAGGGGTCATCAACTACATTTGTCCAAGGGCCAGAATTTTTCTTGGCAGACACTGTGAGGGCCAGACGCTCTCATAAAATAACATAACATTTATATTGTCTCCTAAGTAATATATTATTATTTGATATATTAATTTTTGATCATTCATATATTAATTTTTCTTCCAAACCCTCCAAGCCCTCACGTCACTGTTACAGTAACAGACCCATATTACCTGTACTGCGGGAAGCCACTAGGGGGCGATAGCGATATTTTAGGGTTCATATTTATGAAGCTGTCAAGCTGTCTGTCACTGTCCATCACATCATGCTTTGTCGGGTTTGTGGCGGGAGAATGGCCTAACATGTTAGCTAGCATTAAAAAATGGCACTTTCAAAGAGCCTAAAGCGCAAAATTGATGCAGAAAACCGCAGCTTTAATGTAGAAGGGACTGATAAGTATGTATTCATATTGCCAACTTTTAGAACTGCTGTACCCGTGTGCCTCATTTGCAATGAAACTGTTGCGGTCGCTAAAGATTATAACCTGAGGCGTCACCACAACACAAAGGATGCAAGCTTCAAGGAGTCATACCCCGAACAGTCAGAGGCCCGTCAGAGAAAAATTGCTGCTTTGAAATCTCAATAATCCCATGCCAGCGGAATTATTAACTGAACTTCAACTGAACAAGAGCCACAAGTGCGTCTCTGCAGGCGGCCTGGATACTCTCTAAGCATAACAAGCCGTTTGCTGATGCTGAGGTTTTTAAGGAGTGCATGGTGGCTGTTCTGACGGAACTTGCCACTGAAAAATCTATGGACAGGATAATAGCGTCTGTCAAACAGATACCCATGTCTGCTAAAACTACTGCTCGCCGTGTCCATGTGTTGGCGGAGGATGTCCAGCGACTTGTAATTGACAAGATCAAAGAAGCCAAATACCTATCGCTAGCTATTGATGAGTCCACCGACAATACTGACAATACAAATTAAATTAACCAAACAAGTATTCCGGTGTTGTGATTTTCTTAGTTTTAGGCTTAGCCTACTTTATTTGGTTATTTGTTGGATCATATACTACTTTAATTTGATGCAAAGGGTAACATTTGTAATAACCAATGCGTATCGCTTTGTCATTTCTATTTGCTGACGTGCAAGGCCTGCACTTAGCCTACTCTTTTCTGTTATGTTGACGGTGAAAGTCATTGAAATCAGGCTACGGCACAAGCTACTTTTAAGAGGGCGTTTGTTTCATTTGATTAAACATATAGGCTACTTTTTTCCTCCTCACTATTCCTGAATTCAGTAATATTCGGGGGGCCGGAGTAACTTCTTTAGCCACTGACCGCTATCATTAATGTTATGGAAGCTGCTGCTAGTTGTTGTGAGCTCATGAGCTAACTGGCAATCCCGCTCTTATTGTGCTGGATTAGCATTGGAAGCATTGGAACTGATGTGTCCAGACGACAAGACCCATCTTAATTTATCAGACATTATTTCATGTCATTTCAATTCACAGCTATTTCAGTGGCATGACTAGCTTCCGTCCTACCAGTCCTGAACAGAAACAAGCCAGCCATGCACATAAGCCAGGCAGGACCTGGCCTGGTTACAGTATCTTCTCATCAGTCATAAAACAGCTTGGGGTGCAATGAAAATGTGTCCCACCTAGAGGGTGCTCCTCATTTGCTCAACATTCTCTTTTATGGGTGAAGTGATTCAGATTTATTTGTCGCATATTACGGTGTGTAGACTCAATTACAAATAATTGCAGGTGACACAAAAACAATACAAATAAAGGCATAGAGATATTATGTAGGCTACAGGCTATAAATAATCCCGGGGCGATATTATATTACCATCTGTCATAAATAAGAAATATAAAGTGCTGTTAGCAACGTCCCCGCTCTAACACATACATCTCCTGGATTAGGCCACATCATTGTCCGCCAGGCTAACAGGAAGGAGGTGTGAGTCACCTGTCATATTGTTCAATCAATCAATCAAAGCTTTATTTGTATAGCGCATTTCATACCCAGAGGCAACACAATGCGCTTTACAGAGAACAAGGGAGGTGGGCAGACATCCCACCCCTACATATTCCAGAGGGAAGCAAAAAAACAGTAATCACCCGGGGGCCAGATAAGTGAGCTGTAAAAATTCTTCCCTGACCCCTCTCAACGAGGCGATCGAGCAAGCTCCTGGAGTATGTTTGTCTACCGGCTAAGAACATTTATAGAGCAATAAATAACATTAAATTACATTTTCAGAGTAAGAGAGGCTAATAACATCATAGGAGAGACATGGCAAACACTGGTGTATGTCTGTGTGTGCATGAATGTGCCTGGGCCCAGATAGAGGCAGGGGTCAGGGGTAGGATCGGGGTAGGAAAAGGATACGGACCCGGGTTAGGGTGAGGGGAAGGGGATCTGAGCCCAGGACTGGTGTATGTCTGTGTGTGTGTGAGTGTGCCTGGGTCCAGGTAGAGGCAGGGGTCAGGGGAAGGGTGGGGGTAGGAAGAGGATACGGACCCGGGTTAGGGTGAGGGGAAGGGGGTACTGGGCCCAGGCCTAATGCCGGAAGTGGACTGTTGTATGTCTGTGTGTACGTGTGTGTGTGTTAACTAATTTGCTACGACATCTGCATTTGTTGTAATGTCTTACTGTCTTATGTCTTAAGTTATGTCTTGATGTCTGAGAGTGCCGGGCACAGTGCATTTCATTGTATTTTATAATACACATGACAATAAAATTGAACTTAAACAGAGCCATGCGTGGAGCCGAGTTGGTCAGACCATCGCTTGATCAGAGCCAAACTCAACCTGCAACTGGGTCCTCCCCTGAGGAAAACATCACCATGTAGGAAGCTCAACTGTGGTGCACTGTGGTGCAAGTCCATCGCACTCATCAACCAGCTCAGGGAACAGATTGCAGTCCAGCTGTCTATACATTCTGTTGAACACACACCTCAAAACCATGCCTCAAATTGGCTCAATGTTACAATGTTAGGCTACATACTGTAGTTATCTCCTTAATGTTACCTAAATGTCATATATGTCATGCTGGTCGACAGCCAGGCCCTCGCGGCCCACTGCTCCCCCTCATAGCTGACTTCCTGTCCTCCTCCCTCTCATCCATCCTACTCTCTCCTGCTACAGTAGGTTTGCTCTCAGGTATTTGTTGCTTATCTGGAGTGCTGAACAGAGAACAGAACCACTCTGCCTGTTGGAGAGAGAACACACAAACTATGACATTCACTAAAGGTCAATATCTCTCCCAGCCACAGCACAGCGGCCACAACAGACCGGATACTGACAGCGCAGGTACAGTATACAGCTAGTACATAATGTACTGTACCATCACAGACAGTACTCTCTCCCTCTGTCTCTTGCTAACCTCTCTCTCTCCCTCGCTACCCTTTCTCTCACTCCTTCTATCTCTCACTACCCACCCCCCCCCCCTCCCTCTCTCTCTCTCTCTCTCTCAGGCTAGTCTGTATTCCATAGTCATTGATTGACCTGGTGACACAGACAGTGCAGCTTCTTGGCAGGGTACTGCAGTGAACACCAGAACTATCTACAGCAAACACAAATGAGCATATCCCTCAGTGAGATGAGCTGAGAAGTCCTGTATGCTGTTACTCCTCGGGAAAAGAAAAAACTAGAAAGCTGATAATATCAAGGTGGATATGCAAGGATGTGTCCATGCCGTATTGTAGATCACAGAACAGCATTTCCTTTTTAGGAACCTCTGCGACCAGGAATGAACACTGGACTGTTAGTCCTATGTATTGCCCTAACTGCTTTATCTCAATGGATTATGAGGATCAGCACTTCACTGGTTGTTTCTCTGCTGCTAACACATACATCTCCTGGATTAGGCCACATCATTGTCCGCCAGGCTAACAGGAAGGAGGTGCGAGTCACCTGAGCCATGCGTGGAGCTGAGTTAGTCAGACCATCGCTTGATCAGAGCCAAACTCAACATGCAACTGGGTCCTCCCCTGAGGAAAACATCACCATGCAGGAAGCTCAACTGTGGTGCAAGTCCATCGCACTCATCAACCAGGGAACAGATTGCAGTCCAGCTATCTATACATTCTGTTGAACACACACTGCAAAACCATGCCTAAGGAAAATTGGCTCAATGTTACAATGTTAGTTTACATACTGTAGTTGTCTCCTTAATGTTACCTAAATGTCATATAAGTGAATTGTATAGAAACAACTCACCAAAATGGACTATTGCAAAACTGATTCGACAAAATTTCCCCCCCTTCTCCCTTTCACACCCTTGCCATACCTCACCTGCTGAAATGGTTGCCGGATGCTGATGAATGCGAACGATGAGTGTGCAAATGGGGGAAAGACATTGACATTGTAAACCTCACCCCCTCAGTGGTAGCTTGATGTGTTTGAACTGTGTTTGTGTCTGTGTCTGGGGGATGTCAACATCCATTCTGTCGATATCCTTGTAGACAGTTACACTGACAGATGTTTGCTTTAGAGTGATGGGCGCCGCTATCACGTCTCATGGTGGACTCAGCTCCGTAGGAGACCGGGTCGATAGTCACTCTAGAATAGAACATAGGAAAGATGACATGAATACTAGTAAGAAAATTAACACCAGACTAGTGAGTTATTGATATTGTAGGCACATTGTTTGACATTATAATTTATAAATAATCTGCATGGTCATATGACTGACCTCATCAAACATGGTTGTAGAGCACTGATGAATTTGGCTCATTTTCAGAGAAATGTCTTTTAATCTGATACTTTTATTGGGTATACTTAAGTTCACTTCAAGGATATATTTTCAAGTATACTTTATGTCAAAGTATACTAATACCAATGTACTTGCAGTACACTTGTAGTATACCTTTAAGTATACTATTTCTGTACTTCTTGGGACTGAATTGGCCCACTTTTAGTTTATAAAAAGTATACTTTTAAGTATACCTCAAGTGTAACAGTAGTACACTTTTTAGTACAAACCTCCAGGTTACCAGTATACTGATAAGTATACTATAAGTAAACTTGTTGGTACTACTTATATACTACTAGTCCACTTTGTAGTTTATTAAAGTATACTTTTAAGTATACTATTTCTGTACTTCTTGGGACTGAATTGGCCCACTTTTAGTTTATAAAAAGTATACTTTTAAGTATACCTCAAGTGTAACAGTAGTACACTTTTTAGTACAAACCTCCAGGTTACCAGTATACTGATAAGTATACTATAAGTAAACTTGTTGGTACTACTTATATACTACTAGTCCACTTTGTAGTTTATTAAAGTATACTTTGAAACTGGTCAACATGTACTAATATGAACACTACTAGTGGACTACACAAAATTCACAAGACATACTCAGGATTAAGAGCAAATGTGTTTATATTTTCGGCACGTTAAACTGTTACAAGTTAAAAATATGGCCAATAATTTGTATAAAAACAATTTGTCTAAATCTGCAGACCAGTTTCATCTATCAGTCAGTTAACCGGTCAGTGAGTCAGCCTACCAGTCAGTCAGTCAGTCAGTCAGTCAGTCAGTCAGTCAGTCAGTCAGTCAGACAACTAGTCAGTCAGACAACTAGTCAGTCAGTCAACCAGTTAGTCAGTCAGCCTACCAGTCAGTCTGAGCTGGAGGTGGGCTGGGGAGGGAGGGAGGTGGAGGTGGGCTGTGGAGGGGGTGTGTGTGACTGATTAACTCACTGGTTGGTTAACTGACTGACAGAGCGAGGGGGAAGAAGAGAGAACTTAATGTCAGTGTGTGCACAGACTGCACAGTCTGTTGGGGCAGTGAATCTTGCGAGGCTTCTGGAAGAAGCTCCAATGCCTCTTGGTATGGAAACTCTTCTGGTGCTGGTCTGTTTATGGAAATCCGCAGGCATGCAGCGAGGTGCTCCCCTTGCAGACGATTTTGCAGGTCAGTTTTGACCTGAAAAACATCAGAATCAGGTACCAAGCCTTAAAATAAAGCTTTAAAATAAAGATATTAATAAAATGAATCTGTACACTGCTTCTATGCTCTCTACGGTTTCTGGAGCTATGTAGCCTGGCTGTACGATCGCAAACTTATAAATACCACATACGAGCAAATATATAATTAAACTGTTAAAACTAAGATGCCTGGATAAAGAAATAATTTTTCGAAACGATATATTTCACAGAATCGTGATTTGATGGTTAACAATGCTAATGCACTGCTTCCTGGCGTCGGCCATGACAGCTGTCCTAAAAATTTCCAGCACGTGTCCTGCCTTCATCTGCAGCTGCTGTTAGTCTACTCGTGTATGTTCGTCAGTCTCCGTGTCAACATGCTGTGTGTCTGGATCAACTTCTACTTCTGGTGAGCCACTGTCTACATTTACAGCTAAACTGTCAGAGTCACTGTTTACATTCACATATAAACTATTGGAGTCATTCTCTACAGTCTGTGGTCTGAAAAAGCCCTGAGTTACTCTGTTATCTTCATCAAACTGTTGACAGCCTGTTGACTCTTCTGCATCCTGACTTGACTCATCTGACTTCACCGCTCTGAGATTCTCCATACATAGACTCTCCAGATCCACTAAGAATCCATGCGCCAGTCCTGTCCTCCGGGATATCTGACTCCAAGGACTCCACTCCATCCTCGGCTCCGCCAGAGCTTTCTCCATCCTCCGGTGAGATGACGGGTAAGAAGCTGATATCCAGGATGAGGTTTCTGTGCACGACTTTGGTCCTTCCATTATCATCCTCCAGTTTCTATATGTGTGTCTGTGGGTTCCTGTCTTTGATGGTATAGACTGTTCCTTCCCACTTGTCTGCAAGCTTCTTCTTCCTTCTTTCTCCTTTGTTGGCAAGGAGAACTCTATCCCCGATGTTGAGGGAAGTGCCTTTTATCCTCCTGTTGTAACCATGGGCCTGCTTTTGCTGTTCTTTAACAGTGTATCTCTGAGCGATCTCTGAAGCTTCATCCAGGTAGGACATGAAAGTCTTCACGTAGCTGCTATGGTCTACAACTACTGGATCTCTTAAGACTCGCTAAACATGAAATTGACAGGGAGTCGCGGAATGCGACCAAACATGAGGTGGAATGGCGCAAATCCGGTCGTCTCATGTACTGTTGCATTGTAGGCGAACTTTAGGTCTGCACTTGCTGCGGCCACTGATGCTTTGATCTCGGGGACAGCGCTCTGATCATGTTGCCGAGCGTCCTGTTAAATCTTTCAGTCCCTCCATTCCCCATGGGGTGATACAAAGTAGTGTGTGACTTGGAGACCCCTGACAGCTTGAGGAGTTCGGCGATGAGTTCACTTTCGAAGTTGGTGCCTTGATCGGTGTGAATGCGCTCTGGAAATCCATACACGCAGAAGACATGATCCCATAACTTCTTAGCAACTTGCTTTGCTGTCTGATTCGCGCATGGAAAAGCGTGAGCCAACTTTGTAAAGTGGTCGGTTAGGACCAACACATCTACTGAACGCTGTTTGTTATCCCCAGCTCTCCAGAAATCCAGACACACTAACTCCATAGGAGCGGAAGTCTTGATGCTTTCGAGTGGAGCTCTTGCAGACGGTTCTGGGGTTTTGGCTAGAATGCATCTCTGACAGCACTTGATGTGATGTACTCCTTAACATCATTCTCCATCTTCGGCCAGAAGAAGTGCTGTCGAGCCAAGTTAAGGGTTCTGACTTGCCCTTGGTGTCCAGCAAGATCATGGATACCAGGATTCCTGCAGACTCTGGGGCATTACATAATGGTGGATCTTCAGTTTACTCATGGGATCTTTTACTACTCGGTAGAGCACTCCATCTTGAACTTTTAACTTCTCCCATTGCTTGACGAGCCAACTCCTTTGTGTTGAATCCACTCCTCTCCCGTCTCGACGGTCTCCTCTGTCGGTTCACGAACGGGATGATTTGAGAGATCACAAGGTCAAACTCTTGGTTCTTCTGGAGCTCCTCCAGAGAGAAGACTGGGAGGGAATCCTGTCCCAGTGGAGGGTTTGTACTAGCTGTACTGCTCTGGACTCAGTAGCTACATCCCAGCTATTGTGGACATCGATGAGCCTTGACAGTGGCTGTGTTACAGGTGAACAGAGGGGTGGCGACAGCCTTAGATGGTCTCTTTGTGCGGTGGCTCTGGACTTTTAGCCGGAAGGTGTCCTGCACTCCATCTTCTCCGACTTCATCAGCGAGTAACCTCAGATTAAGATGTTACAGTAGTGATCTGTAGACCTGGGTCTGAATCCCAGACCAAGGTTTTTTTACATATAAACTGAGGTGTGATTTTTACCATTTCAACTGAGCTACAGTACACCAACTAAATGCCTTAATGCTTTGAGGCCTGAGTTTTGGATAAAATTGTTTGAGGAAAAACTGTCTTTGAACCATGCTTAGAGGCAAATTGAATGACTATTTAAACTCAGCACCCTTGTCAAAATAAAGATTATGCCCTAGGAAAAGTTACTTTGTCAGAATACAACAAGATTCACATGGTGTTATCTCTTGCAGCCAGGATGTGTTGAGATTCTCTATCTTACAGTATCATGGAATACTTAATCCTGAGAAACGTAAAACCTGGTGGAACAAAACTGCATACTGTCAATATTGATTTGTCTCAGGATGGAGCCCTGGACTCAGGAAAGGGTGAGACCAGGAAACGGTTGAAAAATGTTATTAAAACTAAAATGAAAAGTGTTATCTTGTCATTAAAATGTTATCTAATTTCTATTTACAGAACCTCTGGTCAGTGAAAACATACCCGCAAAACACATACGTGCCTGTATCAATACAATACTGTCAGGCTCCAGAGTGATGTAGCCTACAGTATGTTTTCTCTCTTCACATCGATACATTAATATTACCCCCCACAGGGTGACTGATTGCACTCCTAAGTGGGGTCCATGCAGTTAGTGTAAAACCCCAGGGAGAGGAACCAAAGCATGTGTTTGTGACTCACATGGGCACACTGGGAGGGATATGACGGGGTCAATTATGGCTGAAGAACAGAGGTGGCCTGGCAATGCCTCAGATGGCTCTTTGCAGTTCTTACTGTGATTATCCCTAATTATATTTGTATCTGGGGACGTCAATGCTGAGTATTCTGAGTATTTTGCTGTTTTTATTAACTAGTCACATGTAAGGTTTTCTTGTCTTCAGTGTTACTCTGTTCCAAAGATGAAGATGGATGAACATTATGATCAGCCCTTTTCTTCACTCATACATTAGCCTACTCTAGGCTAAGACAAATATCTCATCCTCTTTTGTTAGGACCTACCAGTAATTTGACTAGCCTTTTCATCTCCTGTGCCATTATGATATTTTGAAAGATGAAGAAATTGTATCTGTCTACTTTATTTGCTTCTTGCCTGAGGTCCTACACCTGGGAGACCTAGATAACTGAATTATAGAGATCCATTTAGAGATGTAGATCTCCAAACCCTGTCCTTAAAACTATTAGTGTATGTGTTCAATAAGAAACACTATACAGTGTATTCCCCAAGGTACATGGATTATCCACAGATATATCTGGCTTCATGCCATGTAAAGATATTGAGGCCACAATAAATACAGTTCATTCATTAATCAGTATCTAAACATCATTCCCGGTGTCATGTTGAGTTTCTAACTGACTTCTGATTGTCCGTGTCCATATAGGGGCAGAGAACAGGAGAGGGAGATACAAAGATAACATGGAGATGTACAGTAGCAGTACTGACGGCTCCATATACAGTCCCAGTGCTGTAGGTTTACTTTAAACATACGGAAAAAGGAGCTTAAAACTCCAAAATTGGTCAGGTAAATATGAATTTTTCTTTTCTTTTCAATTTTGGGAATCTGTTACAACACGACTGTGGGTTGTTTGTTGTTCAGTGATAAGTGGGAAGAGACTCTGGTATTTTGAGTATTTAAAAAAAAAAAAGTAAAACCCTTCAAACCTTTCAGAGGGAAACTACAGTGAAGGCCATGCCTGAAACGGTTAGTGAGCCTGCATGAAGAGTCTGCACATGCCTGCATGTAGCTAGGCAAGATAATTCAAAGCCGCAGTGCAAAGTATCCTCTGGGCAGTGGTCCACCAAACCAGGAATACTGTGGACATCAAAGTCTCCTAAATGTTCTTCACGAGAACCGAACTGGTCTGTGAATAGACCCTCTCTTACCAGTTAAAATGCCCTCCTATGAGAGCTCTTAGAGGATGATGAGATCTGCTTGCTGCATTCATGCTCAGATCTTTCCACAGTCTCACTGACTGAGGTATGACTACCCCTTTCAATGGCTTACACACACCTGGACTCTCACTGCCTTATGCCTACCATACACTAGAAGACTTTGAAAATACTTTTAAAAGACTAAAATCTGACATGCTCTCACGTCTAAAGTTTTTAGTCACAGACTATAAGATTTCGCAAAGACTGATCTTGCAGGGTCATTATTTGATAGATTACATTTCGAGGGCTGCAATTTCTGCCTACTTTTTGTGCGTGGCGACGCACCAAAGATAGTAAATGTCCAGTTGTCAATCCCTCCCTCCCTCCTTCCCTCCCTTCCTCCTCCCCTCCCTTCCTCCTCCCTTCCTCCATTATACCTCTTCAGCTGCCGACCTTCTTTTTGTGCGTGGCTGCAAGCCAGCGCACCTAGGATAGCGTTTGTCCGATTATCACTCCCTCCCTCCGTCACTCCTGTCAATGTTGACCTGCATTTTTCTGTTGGCACCACAAGAGGCAGTAGTCTGAGCACACCAAAATAAAGAAGGACACCAAAATCAACCCGCGATCTCCACTGCACAAGTAGAGACGCGGTGAAAGCATTGGACTCCCATCCGGGATATCGGGGTTCAAGACCCAATGGGGATGATTTTATGGGACTATACCCCAAACCTCCACATGTTCATCCTTTTACTCCAACCTTTACCCTTTGCCTTATAGGTCAGATCCTGTCCCAACCCCAACCCTTATTCTAACACCAACCCACACTAGGGACTGGAAGAAGGATACCAAAACCAACCTCCTCCACTGCACAAGTAGAGTAGTGGTCAGAGCATTGGACTCCCACTCGGGTGACCGGGGTTCAAGACCTGATGGGGATGACTTTATGTTATCATCAGTGTAACTGCTTTAGCCACTGACCGCTACCATTAATGTTATGGAAGCTGCTGCTAGTTGTTGTGAGCTCATGAGCTAACTGGCTATCCTGCTCTTATTGTGCTGGATTAGCATTGGAAGCATTGGAACTGATGTGTCCAGGCGACAAGACCTATCTTAATTTATCAGACATCATTTCATGTCATTTCAATTCACAGTTATTTCAGTGGCATGACTAGCCTCCGTCCTACCAGTCCTGAACAGAAACAAGCCAGCCACGCACATAAGCCAGGCTGGACCTGGCCTGGTTGGAACCAAACCACAACAGTGTTTTTTTAAATAATGCACACCCACCCACACGGCTGATGATAGATAATGCTAATGCACCAACGGTCACAACAGCCCCTCCCCCTGTGACACGCAGAACCAATCTGTTAGTCTGGAGTGGGAATGAAAGGAATGAAAGAAGTCCAAAGCAGAACTGCTCTTAATGCAGGTAGAGATGTGAGCAGCAGTTAAATACACATCATAAGCCATCAGGAGATCCCTGCTTTTTTTTTTCGATCTGAGGAAGAAGTGCCACATGAATGCATCACCACACAGCAATGCCTGAGGGGAGAAAGCCTAGTACTCATCGAAGTCTGGCTTTCACATAAAGTACACGCCTACTGTGGTAATTATGGCCCGAGCACTGGCGGTGCGAGGCCCTATTGAAATTGTAAGGATTATTATTCTCCTCCTACCTTCTTCTTCTCCCCAAACAAATGCCTTTTTGGCGGCCTAAACATTGATAAAATCACATGAAACTTTGCAGATATGTCAGTCCCGGTGAAAATTTGGATATTTCATGGGTGACGGGAATGGAGTGGTTCATTGACCATTTATAGGCAATCGTGGGCGTTAATTAGGGTGTGACCAAGACACCCGCTCATGTGCGCCAAGTTTAGGGTTGATCGTGATTTATAATGGCAAACTGGCGTTGAACTGGTGTAACTCGACGTGGGGCGTGACACGCACTGTGTTATAATTATGATTTTGGGGGGGTATTTTTTCAAACTTGCTTAGTAAGCAAGTTTAGTAACATGGATTCTCCACAGTTTTATAAATGAGGCCCCTGATATTTCAATCGAATAGGCATTTATTTATGTATTTAAAAATGAAAAGGCCTACAGAAAAGGGGTAGTTGCTCAAGCCCCTTTTGTGCCCATGTTGTAGTGTGATTGGAAGGCTAGAGCCTGCAATCATGACTGATTGTTTATTTTGGAGAGCCAAGCAGACTCCATCTGGAGGATATTATCTCTTGGAACTGAGGGAATTCACTTTCAAAACATAGGGATTGATGAATCTGAACCTGACACTGCTTATGAATTCTTCAGTATCTACAGTCACAAGAGAGAGAATGAGAAACATGAAAATACTCGATTTTTGTGTGTTTACATATTCGCTAGACTTACGTATTACCTTGTTGGCTCTGAGTATGAAAATAGCGAATCAACTGGAAATATGTGTTGTTTTGTCTTATTTTCTTTGATACTTTTCCATGATAAAAGGTATAAATTCCCTAGTGCCTCTCTCTCTCCCTCCTACCTTCTAACCAGGTCCAGTGGTTTCCCCACTGTCACCCGCAGACCACCCTGAGCCCGATAGATACCCCCATGTCTGCTGTGGATGTCCAGTACAGCCACTAACCCTGTCCTCCTCCCTAGTGTCTCTCCCTCTTATACTCTAAACAGGTCCTGTTGACTCCCCCCGTCTCCTGCAGGCCACCCTGTAGCAGGTCCCGGAGAACACCCCCCCCCCACCCCCCTGTCCTCGGCCAAAAGGCCAACTTATGGCTCCTGGAAAGGCCCCCTGCCTCCTCGTGACTAGTTCCTTCCCACTCTGTGTCGTTAACTGTCCCTATCCAGCCAAACCTACCCATTTTTACCTTTGGCTCTCTGCTTTCTGTTTCCCCACCTCTGCCTTGCGGCATTCTCTATGAGCCTTTTCTGCTAAGTGCTTACTGTGCTTTGTTATATGATTCACTTTAATATCATATTAGAGACTACAGGGATAGCTAACACATAATGGCCTACCATGTAGGCAACTTCTCTGTAACTATTTGTGCACTCTCCTGTTAACAGTGCTATGGCCTTAACCGCAACAGCAAACCGACCAACAAGAACAACAAAAACAGCAAGCAACCACAGGTTGTAGGTTGTAGATAGTTTTCTCTGCTGCCTTGACGGAGTTGCTACTTGCACTCATCCTTCTCTGGCAGTAGCAAATTTCCCGGATGATGGTTTGCACCTGGTCCCTTCCAGCTGTGATCAACACAACGTCCTGTGTGGCGGCCTGCTGAGTTTTTGCGGTGGCTGGCCCAAAACTCTGGAACAGCCTCCCTCCACACATTAGACATGCACAGAACCTAGGGCTCTTTAAGTCTCAGCTTAAAACGCACTTGTTTTCACTGGCTTTTGAGGCCTGATAGCCTACATCCCTTGTCCTGTTTTGTGTCCTGTCCTTTTATTGTTCTGTGATTATGTGCACTTTATTCTGTTTTTTGTTTTATTTTATTTTATATATTGTACAGCACTTTGGTGCAACTTCGGTTGATTTTAAACGGGCTCTTTAAATAAAGTTGACCTTGACCTTGATCATTTCTGAACCTTTGGCTCTCTGCTTTCTGTTTCCCCACCTCTGCCTTGCGGCATTCTCTATGAGCCTTTTCTGCTAAGTGCTTACTGTGCTTTGTTATATGATTCACTTTACTATTCATGATACTACTTTACTATTCACAACTATTTGTGCACTCTCCTGTTAGTCATGTCTCTCTTATGAAGTATCTAGCCCATGTTTACTGCTCTGTATATGTTATTGGCCAATAGACAAACATTTTCCAGGAGCTTTCTCGATCGTCTCGTTGAGAGAGGTCAAGGAATAATTTTTACAGCTCACTTTTCTGGCTCCGAGGTGAAACTGTTGTTTTGCTTCCATCTGGAATATATAGGGGTGGGACCTATGCCCACCCTCCCATTACTCTCTGTTAAGCACATTGTGTTGCCTCTGTGTATGAAATGTGCTGTACAAATAAAGTTTGATTTGATTTAAATTGTGAGGGACATGAGAGCCATAAGCTTGTGCTCTGTGATACTAATTAGACATTAAGCCAGGAATCGGGTTGTCTGCACCCATAAATTGAGGAAAACATAAACTACATGAATATTAATTCTCAGTTCGCATTCATCTTCACTTCTATTCACATGCTATACCGGGGCTTTCATTCCACCTGGTAAAGGCTTCCAGTATGTGAGCTTTCAGTTGTTTCAACATCCTCATGAAGGCTAGATTTTTTCTTTTTTTTGTAGAACATATTGTAAATATGTTCATTTTTTCATGGTGATCTTTACAATGGCATCTGATCGTGTGCAGGTCTAGAGGAAAGATCAGGATGTTCAGGTCAAGATGTACAGATCAGCATGTGTAGTTCCGAATGTGCAGGTCAAGATGTCCATACACATGAGTGGTTACATGAGCTAACAGCCAGAGTGTACAGGGTTAACTATGGCTGCGTTCCGAATTGCATACTTCTACAGTCTGCTGGCTTGCATACTGCAAGGGACAAAAGGTGATGATGCACACTCAAACTTCTTTGATGCAAAAATATGACTTTATTGAATTGTATTTACAAAAGACCAACGTTTTGGCACGGAGCCTTTGCATACTGCAAAATACAACCAGATGTAGTAGAACATCCTGGTATTTTTGCCATACTGCACGTGGTATACTATGTATTGGGACATACTACATCCTTTCTTGGCATATAGTATGGAAGTATGTCATTTGGAACACAACCCAGGCCTCAAACATCTTGCAGGCCCCCACATGGGTCACCCAGGTAAAAACATAACACCCAACAAACATACTGTACCAGGAAGGATAATGGATAATTCAGGTTTGTGGAACAAATCCATGCTTTCCTAGATGAATCAATCAATTGTATTAACCAAGAAAACGCTTTGAGCCGTAATACCAATACTTGTCACGCGTGTTCTTGCATTTTTATGGGCAGGGCAGCTCAGCTCTCTTACCTCTTGTATTTCACAATATTCTGAATCTGAATCTTCTTCCTAGGAAGACTTCCCATGCATGAAAAATCACCAAATTTTGAACATAGATCCAGTCCTACAGTATGCAAAAAGTCCTCAACTGGCATTGTGGGTTGTAGCACCCGATAATGTAATAATCAACCGATAATGTAATAACGCCTGATAATGTAATAAAAGTTTGACTTAAGTCAATCGAAAATGTAATAAAACCTGATAATGTAATAACTTAACCAATAATGTAATAAAATGTCCTGACTGATAATGTAATACCATTTTTCTGATAATGTAATACCTTATTACATTATTGGTCAAGTTATTACATTATCAGGTGGGTCTTTTTTTTTCAAAACTGGTAATGTAATACTTGACTGATAATGTAATAATTTAAAAAGTGAATGAATAATACTGTTAGGGTACTTTGTGGTATACTTTGGCGTACTTTGTGGTACTTGTGGTATACTTTGGTGTGTCTCATGATACTTTGCAGTATACTTTGGGGTGCTTTGAGGTACTTTGTGGTATACTTTGGGGTACTCTGTGGTATAATTTTCAGTACTTTGCAGTACTTTGTGGTATACTTTGGGGTACACAGCAATACTTTGCAGTACTCTGCAGTATACTTTGGGGTACTTTGAGGTACTCTGCGGAATACTTTTGGGTACTTTGCAGTATACTTTGGGGTACTTTGAGGTACTTTGCGGTACTCTGCGGAATACTTTGAGGTACTTTGTGGTGTGCTTTGGAGTACTTTGCGGTACTCTGCAGTACTTTGCAGTAAGCTTTGGGTACTTTGCGTTATACTTTGGAGTACTTTGTAGTACTTTGTGGTATACATTGAGGTACTTACCCATACTTTGCAGTAATGTGTGGTAATTTGTGGTATACAGAGGTACTTTTCAGTATGCTTTGGGGTACTTTGTGGTACTTTGCTGTATACTTTGGAGTACTTTGCGCTATACTTTGGAGTACTTTGTGGTATATTTTGGAGTACTTTGAGATACTTAGTGATTAGTAAGGCCCTTCAAAAAGGGGTTCAGTATTTTATCTTAGCCTATATAGTAGGAGACAGGAACTGATTTAATTCTATGAATTGAAAGCAAAGTGTATGAGGCAAATTATGTGAGGCTGCTGTTCATCAACTATAGTTAAGAGCTGCTATCCATCGACTATATTTCAGATTGCAATACCATAACTCCCCCATACTCATCTCCAAATGCAGGATGGAGATTGGAGATTAAACCCTTCCTGCACAGGTGGATCCTCAACTTCCTGACGGGCAGACCTCAGGGGGCGAGAGTGGGCATCATCTTCTCTCACCCTAAACACTGGAGAAAGTCACCCTCTCACCCTCAACACTGGGCTGTTTCATATCCTCTGTACAAACACGACTGCATAGTTACCTACAATTCCAGCTCAATTATCAATTCACTGATGACACAGCTGCGGTAGGCCTGATCTCCAACAATAATGAGAAGGCCTACTTGGAGGAGGTGGCATGCCAAACTAAATGTTGTCAGGACAACAACCTCCACCTGAACGTCAGTAAGATAATGGAGATGCTAGTGGACTACAGCAGGAAGCAGGAAGATGAAAGTGATTCTAGTGGACTAGCAGGAAGCAGGAGCGGCCAATTGCCTGAACAGCAGTAGGACCCCTGTGGAGACAGTGTATTTACAAGTACAGTATATTGATGTACAGATCATTAGACATGGACAACAAACATCCCCGTATATGCATGATTGAGAGGGTGTCTGACTGAGAACATCAACACTACCAACATGCTATGGAAGCAACACCATGCAGGACAAGTCACTGTAGAGAGTGTTTGGTCAGCAGAACATATCTCCCACACCTCCAGGACATCACACGGCGCTGCAGGACCAAGGTCAGGAGAATGTTGAAACATCCCAGCCACCCGGACAACAGCCTCTTCTCTCTGCTCAGGTACTGCCTACTGAAGAAGATCAACTCACAGAGGCTCAGAAGAAGCTTCTACCTTCAGACCATCCACATCCGGAATGAGTTCACTCTGCTCATCTCTGTCCTTAACTCAGTACTATACTCTGCACAACAGCAGTGTATATTTATACCTGCTAGATTATAAAAATCTACATTCTGTAAATAAACGTGAATATACATACATTTACTCTCTCTAGATCCATATGTATACTTCTCTATTTAGGTGAACTGTCCAATTTCATATGTCATCTCAGCTCATTTTATTTCATTCCATTAATAAATATTTTATATTTTGGACTTGGTTTACATATTTATATGTTTGGTGTGTATAGTACGTTTCTCCTTTTTACTTTGCCTAGTGTACATATTTAGCAGCTAGTGGAAACATCACTGCTCATTGTCAGGGTATGTTGCATGTTACCGATAAAACTTTGACTTGAATATGCTATGTTTACTCCTTCACCCTCTAAGTTCCCTAGATCATACAACATATTTTTATGCAATATTCGATGCATACTCTCTACTTTTCTTTGACTCTGTGGATGATAAGGGGAAATTTCATTGATCTTTACTTTAAGCTACTGCATGAGTTCCCTCAGCACCTTGGTCATTTTGGATTACTGTATGAGGACCATGTTTAATATAAATGTGGTTGTTTGTTTGGCTATTTCATTGCTACCTTTCCCTGTCAGCTGCTTAAGCCAGAAATATCTACTGAAGATGTCTGGCACCATTAGAATATATCTTTATGTGGCTTTGCCATACCATACTTTCCATCTATTCATATCTACAAGATCAATCTGGTGTCTGGTCTGGACATCCTTGATTAGCTTCAGGATGGGCTTGTCCACAAATCTGGCCTGAAGGTGCTGGTACTGTCTGGATTTATAGAGTAGGCTACCTTAAATTCTGTCCTCACTAATTCTGTCCTCATTAATGTAATGCCTGTGTAGGCTAGTGCAATTATGATTTTTAAAACATCTATGGCTATCCGAAAAACTGGAATAACATGATAAAATGTTTGTATAAACAAACGGGCAATGTGGCACTGAATGTCAGTTATTGTGTGCACCTCATTGGTTTTCCCCATAAACACATCTTCAGACCTCACTTCCATCCATTTGTCACATGTGCTCTGGAGAGGTAGGTGACATGTGAGGATAAAGGGTAGTTCATACTAATAAGAAGTTGGTATGGTATTGCAATCTGAAATATAGTCAATGGATAGCAGCTCTTAACTATAGTTGATGAACAGCAGCCTCACATAATTTGCCTCATACACTGCTTTCAATTCATATTATTAAATCTATGTCTTAAATTAAATCCTGTCTCCTACTATATAGGTTAAGATAAAATACTGAACCCCTTTTTGAAGGGCCCTACTAATCACCAAGTACCTCAAAGTACTCCAAAGTATACCACAAAGTACCTCAAAGTACTCCAAAGTATACCACAAAGTACCGCAAAGTACTCCAAAGTAAAGCACAAAGTACTGCAAAATATTGCAAAATACCAAAGTACCCCGAAGTACTGTATACAGCAAAGTACCCCAAAGTATACAGCAAAGTAGTACCTCAATGTATACCACAAAGTACCCCAAAGTATACTGCAAAGTACCCAAAGTTTACTGCAAAGTACTGCAAAGTACTACAAAGTACCCCAAAGTATACCACTAAGTACCGCAAAGTACTCCAAAGCACACCACAAAGTACCTCAAAGTATTCCGCAGAGTACCGCAAAGTACCTCAAAGTACCCCAAAGTATACTGCAGAGTACTGCAAAGTATTGCTGTGTACCCCAAGTATACCACAAAGTACTGCAAAGTACTACAAAGTACCCCAAAGTATACCACTTAGTACCGCAAAGTACTCCAAAGCACACCACAAAGTACCTCAAAGTATTCCGCGGAGTACCGCAAAGTACCCCAAAGTATACCACAAAGTACTGCAAAGTACTGCAAAGTACTACAAAGTACCCCAAAGTATACCACTCAGTACCGCAAAGTACTCCAAAGCACACCACAAAGTACCTCAAAGTATTCCGCAGAGTACCTCAAAGTACCCCAAAGTATACTGCAGAGTACTGCAAAGTATTGCTGTGTACCCCAAAGTATACCACAAAGTACTGCAAAGTACTGCAAAGTATACCACAGAGTACCCCAAAGTATACCACAAAGTACCTCAAAGCACCCCAAAGTATACTGCAATGTATTATGAGACACACCAAAGTATACCACAAGTACCACAAAGTACGCTAAAGTATACCACAAAGTACCCTAACAGTATTATTCATTTACTTTTTAAATTATTACATTATCAGTCAAGTATTACATTACCAGTTTTGAAAAAAAAAGACCCACCTGATAATGTAATAACTTGACCAATAATGTAATTAGGTATTACATTATCAGAAAAATGGTATTACATTATCAGTCAGGACATTTTATTACATTATTGGTTAAGTTATTACATTATCAGGTTTTATTACATTTTCGATGGACTTAAGTCAAACTTTTATTACATTATCAGGCGTTATTACATTATCGGTTGATTATTACATTATCGGGTGCTACATGGGTCAATAGTCCTGATGGTGGCGCTACAGCAAACATCTTAAGTTGAAAACATAAAAAAATCATAACAGATCAACCGTACTTGCTATGACTTTGCAACCACCACCAAAATGTAGGTTCAAGTGAGCAGAAACTTACATATTCTTTGCTGGCAGGAATTATGAAGTCCATCACTCGGTTTTTCTCAAAAGCTGTATAACATATCAAACCCTTCTCCTCCCACATTTTTTGGTCAATTGACACCCCAATTGCTACACTGCATCTTCACAGATTTTTGAAATATCGAAAATTGAACCATCAAAAACAGTGCATGAAAATATTTTACTGTAAACTGTAAAGCTGCGAAAAGCATAGTTAACTGTTGATACTGTAAGTGCATACTATAGGATTTATTAACCTTAATAAGGTATTGTTCCCACTTTAGATCTGGTAACTGCAAAAAGCATACTGTTAAATGCATAGTTAACTGCTAATAAATGCATTATAAACAATAAAGATGTGTATTATGCTATTTTTAACACTAATGTAGTCTTATTAACAGTGCTATGGCCTTAACCGCAACAGCAAACCGACCAACAAGAACAACAAAAACAGCAAGCAAAACCAAGACATTCGTCACTACCACAGGTTGTAGGTTGTAGGTAGTTTTCTCTGCTGCCTTGACGGAGTTGCTACTTGCACTCATCCTCCTCTGGCAGTAGCCAATTTCCCGGATGATGGTTTGCACCTGGTCCCTTCCAGCTGTGATCAACACAACGTCCTGTGTGGCAGCCTGCTGATCATTTCTGAGCAGATTCCGTTTCTGTGACAGCCTCGAGGGACTGGTCCTGACGCCGGCATCAACAGCTTTTGAGCCTTCGGAGGACAGAGTCAATTGTAAATTGTTTGAAAGAAAGCCTCTAATGTCACTCTTATATGAACATTCATATTTACTTAATCTAAAATGAACCATGATGGGAGAGATCTGTGGCTGCATTACTGTATGTCACATCTCACAACTATTGTGTAACTAACTGTTACGGCTGGAGTGTGGTGTATGTGGTGTCTCTCTGGTATTCTTCCCCCCAGGTACTTGCCCTTCCCCCCCCTGGTACCTGGTGGAGAGGTGTGTGCGCGCGCGGCTGGTTCCAATCTGCTGATTGTGGCCGGAGACATAAAAGAGAGAGAGAGGCACCAGTCGACGCCCGTTGCCATTGCATAATGTCGTGCTGTTTTTGTGTTGGGGCCAAGGCCTGTGTGGCCTTCCTTTTTTCTGGTTATTGTTGAGTCTGTTGAGACTGAGTCTTCTGTCATTATTACTATCCTTTTTGGATTAAATTATTCAACGCATTCCTGCCTCCTTTGTACCCCCGGTTTAGTTTGTTCTGTGTTACTCCCCCCTTTCATACCCCTAGACGCCTTTCATTTTGGGGGGACGTAACATATTTGGGGGCTCGTCCGGGATTGCGCCCTGGATGGGAGGTCCGAAAGACTCAAGCGGTCAGTTATTTTTCGGTGAAGTTTAAGAAACATCAACTGAACTACTCAACCATCGAAAAGGAAACACTTGCCTTACTCCTTGCTCTTCAACATTTTGAGGTTTATGTCGGGTCTAGTGTTGACCCTGTTATTGTGTATACTGACCATAACCCCATTGTTTTTCTAGCCCAGATGTATAACCACAATCAGAGACTGATGCGGTGGGCCCTGTTGGTGCAAGGCTACAACCTGGTGATAAAACATAAGAGGGGCGTGGACAATGTGGTGGCTGATGCCCTGTCCCGAGGGTGAGAGGGTCATGGGGCCTGCAGCCTGTGTGTCTATTTATTTGGTGTTTACTTTTCTATATTTTGCCATTAGATAGGTGTGTGCTCCGCTTGCCTGTTGTGAACGGTGAGGTGGGGTGATGCTCCAGCCTTTGGTGTCATTAATTGAGTAACCTATCGATTACTATCAAACTACCTGTTTGATCTTAAGGGGGAGGGTGTTACGGCTGGAGTGTGGTGTATGTGGTGTCTCTCTGTATTCTTCCCCCCAGGTACTTGCCCTTCCCCCCCCTGGTACCTGGTGGAGAGGTGTGTGCGCGCGCGGCTGGTTCCAATCTGCTGATTGTGGCCGGAGACATAAAAGAGAGAGAGAGGCACCAGTCGACGCCCGTTGCCATTGCATAATGTTGTGCTGTTTTTGTGTTGGGGCCAAGGCCTGTGTGGCCTTCCTTTTTTCTGGTTATTGTTGAGTCTGTTGAGACTGAGTCTTTTGTCATTATTACTATCCTTTTTGGATTAAATTATTCAACGCATCCGGTTTTTTCCTGCCTCCTTTGTACCCCCGGTTTAGTTTGTTCTGTGTTACTCCCCCCTTTCATACCCCTAGACGCCTTTCATTTTGGGGGGATGTAACACTAACAACCTCAATTTGTGGCGCCCCTGTAACCTCTCCCCTGCAGCGTTTCATGTGTGGAAGACACAGACAGCGCACACCCTTTATCAGAGAAACCTTAAGTTACCTGCTCTACTCTTTAAACAGTGTTTTAGATTCAGAATTCAGATTCAGAAAGCTGTCTGTCATGACAGAATATCATCTTAGACGTTTCTCAACAATCAACACAACAAAACACAACTCGGATTAAGAACATAGGCTACATATTCCTAACACCAGCCCAAATAATCAATACAAATAAAACATGATCCCTACTGTGTGCAGTTACATAGTGTGTGTGAGTTATTTCTCATTGTTTGTTATGTTTATGGCAGTGGGAATAAAGGGGTTTAGGTAAATGTTTTTCTTGGCCAAGGGGACTATAGCATTGGCCTGATGGTAATACTGGAGCTGGAAAGACTTGTGCCGGGGGGCAGTGGGATCCTCTGTAATGAGGTTGACTTTCCGTCCAACTTGAGTATGGAGTGCGGATAATTGAGTTTGGGTATTGCTTGTTATTCTACTTGCTTGGTTGATGATTCGGGAAAGTCTTAATTTATTCTTAAAAGAGGTGGAGTTGAACCAGGATATGATGTTGAAGGTACAGGGTACAGATTCAATACGTGATTTGTACATGGCTGTTAAAATGTCCTTCCTGAGTTTCCTGCTAGGAACATTGTGCCTTCTTGTACACTGAGTCAATGTATTGCGAGAAAGACAGAAGGCTGTCTATCTCCATGCCCAGGTACCTGAAGGTCCCTACCTGCTCCACTGCCTGCCCATTCAGCCTCAGGGATTCAAAGAGATGTTGAGGGAATCAAATGTTCGCCTCCCCCCAAGCACAGCTGCTTTGTCTTGGAGATGTTGAGCCCCATTGAGCTCTCCTATATCCAGGACGCCAGGGTGTTTACCTGCTGGTGGTATGCAGGTATCCTGAAAGAGAGAGCATAGGTGTGACTCCATGGCTCTCTCCAAAGCAACTGCCTGCATAGCATGGCGCTCGTCTCCCAGGGCTTCTGCATGCAGGGCAGGTCAGGCGTAGCCAGGCAGAGGCGTCAGGATATCAGGAGCACTTTAAATCCGCCTCTGTTTGATGTCTCAAAGTTGTGAGACGCTTACTAGAGAAGGAGATGGGAGGCACATCTGTTTTTTTTTTTCTTCCAAAAGTGGACCATATCGTTTCGATCTGTTGACGGTGGGGTGGGGAGGACAGATTATTTAGATTGTCGGGCGATTTGTTGACGGGGGAGGGGAGGAGTGCGGACTTAAATTCTGGACCTGGTCGTGAGCAGTTACACTGATGATTAGCTAAAGCAGTTACACTGATGATTCCTGTAACGTTAGCTATTTTGCTGCAATTGGTTCAACTTCTGTTTCTGGACAAAGGTGTAAGGGATAAACCCAGATAACACAAGGCTAGCGGAACTACAGCGGGTCCCCGATGGATGCTCCACCACCATTCCACCGGTAGTTAATTGTCTATACCCTAGGCCCATTGGCCGTGGGGTCTGTGGCATGGTGGCGAGACTCCACCCCCTCACGTCAGAGCGGTTCGGGTGTAAGTAGTGCAGTTACTTCCGGGCAATCTCCATACACCCACTAGTGAAAACCGTGTGCCTCTAGCCCGCTCAGGGGCTGAGTTGTGGAGTTCATGGCATGGATAGTGGCGTGGTGGCGAGACTCCGCCCACTTGGGTCAGAGCTGATTGAGCGCAGTACAGTGACCTCTGGGCAATCTCCTTGCACCCACTGGCGAAGACCATGGGTCTCTAGCCCACTCAGGGGCTGAGTTGTGGGATCCTTGGCTTGGATAGTGGCGTGATGGTGAGACTCCGCCCCCTCAGGTCAGAGCTGGTCGTGGACAGTGTACCTCTCTCCGGGCCACCCACCTGCCCCCACCAGTGAAGACCCTGTGTCTCTATCCCACTCGAGGGCTGAGTTGTGGGGTCCATGGCGTGGTGGCGAGACTCCGCCCCCTCACATCATATTGGGTCGGGGGCAGTGGATCCCTCTCCGGGCTACCCACCTGCCCCCACCAGTGAATACCCTGTTTCTCTAGCCCTCTCTGTGGCTGATTTGTGGGGTCCGTGGCGTGGACAGTGGCGTGGTGGCAAGACTCCGCCCCCTCGCATCATATTGGGTCTATACTATAATAAACTAAATAGCCTAACTCAAATACTCATTGAATTGCTGAAACTGAACAAGGAACACAGTCTATCTAAGCCTATTGCTGCCCTCCAGTGGCCGAAAACGGTAAATGCAGTCTATCTGCCTCTTGTGGTAGCAACATAGAACTGCAGGTCAACAACGGGACGGAGAAAGCCGGGGAGGAAGCCAGGCAGGAAGCCAGGGAGGGAGTGACAACCGGACATTTAGTAGTAATAGTAGTAGTAGTAGCATATTTATTTCGGTCAAAGTAGTATAAGCACAACAGAAAGTAGTTCCTATTAAATAAATACATTTTGCACTGACCGAAAAGGTGTAGGCGGAAGCCAAGGCTTATATAGCCTACCCTTTTTATATTTCAATGTCAAACAAAACAATTACATTAACATAATATAATACAATATAACATGACATGACAGATAGATACTGTAAACATAACAAAACAAAACCAGAAGTTCCTTTCATTTGAAGTCCTTTATTATAATAATAATGATTTATATCTATCTATTACCTTGGATTTATACATTCTTTTGAATTTACTATATGAGCTGCACATTTTTAGTTTATTATCTAAGTTGTTCCAGAGGGATACCCCCTTAACAGATATACATCTACTTTTTATGTTTGTTCTTGTCATAACCTTTTGGAACATACAAATACCTCTTAAATTATAGTGACTCTCTCTGAGACCAAATAGTTCCTGAATGCAGTGTGGAAGTAGATTATTGTTAGCCTTGTACATTATAATTAGAGTGTTTAGGTCAACCAGATCTTCTAGTTTTAGAGTGTGCAAGTTAATGAACAGTGGGTTTGTTGGTTCAAAATAGTCTTTCTGGTTCACAATTCGTATGGCTTTTTTCTGAAGCAAGAAGATTTTACCAATATTAGTTTTATATGTGTTCCCCCATACTTCTACACAGTAGTTAATGTATGGAAGCACGAGGAAGCAGTACAGTATATATAGAGATAACTTTGTTATCTTCAGGTGTGGTTTCCAGTTCAGTTTGTTATCAATTGTGATGCCAAGAAATTTATTTTCATACACCCGTTTCAGCATTGTTAACTTTAATTTTTAATTTTTTAGTATAGTTAATTCGTGTTCTATTGTGTTCAGGAGCAGTTCTGGATCTTTTCCCGAACAGTAGAGGCTGGTGTCGTCGACAAACAGGACACATTTCAAAACACAGGACACATCACAGATATCATTTATATATAGGCTAGAATATACAGTTTAGGGCCCAGCACAGGACCCTGGGGGACTCCATATGTTACTTTTTGCAGGTTAGAATCAACATTATTCATGTGTACGTATTGGTGTCTGTCGCTAAGGTAACTTTTCAACCACTCTAGGGCAATTCCCCTCATGGCGTATCTTTCCAATTTTTTTAGGAGTATAGTGTGGTCAACGGTGTCGAAGGCCTTCTTTAAGTCAATAAAGACCCCCACCGTAAATTCCTTGTTGTCCATTGCAGTAGATATCTGCTCCACTAGCTCCATTACTGCCATCGAAGTGGACCTGGTCGATTTGAACCCATACTGTTGGTTACTGAGTAGATGGTGTTTATCTATAAACTTGTCTAGTCTTTCCACAAACAGTTTTTCTAATATTTTAGAAAATTATGAGAGCAGAGAGATAGGTCAGTAATTAGTAAACATGTATCTGTCTCCACTTTTGAAGACAGGGATTACTTTGTCTATTTTCATTTTATGGGGAAAGATGCCTGCTTGAAATGATTGGCTATCATTGGTGCGCTGGCTTACAGCCACGCACAAAAAGCAAGTCCAAGCCACACACACCCCGGGCCCAGCGGGCAGGTCTAGACACAACAACGACCCCCCGCAGTGACCACCTCCACACCAACACAACAATGCCAGTTTCAATCGGCAGAAAGCCGTTCAAAACAAGTCAATATAACGACAACAAAAACATTTAGGCTACCGCTGGTTCGACTGATGCGCTGTCAAGCTAGGAGCCCTGGGTTCCGTGTGTGGGTGTGGGATCAATAATTCAATCATCCATTTACTCCACGTCATTATTGTGGCTTGTCCAGTCCTTCTGTGGCTCCAATCCATCCCGGTTTGTTTATTTTTTGCTGACAATTGCAGGCATCACTGCTCCAAAGTAGCCTACTGCGTTTTGTAAATTTACTGCAGGTAAAAACAAACGGTGAAATGGTAGGCTATCACAAAAACTAGCGTTCCAAGAGAATTAATCAGCGACAGTGGTGTCAAAGTGGTCAGCAAAGAGGACTTCCCCAGCCATCCCTTCATTCACCCGAATCCAACAGGTGAACAGTTGATTGTCCCCCATCCGGCGACAGCTGAAGGGGGGGGGGGGACTTTAGGTTGGCTGGTGTCACGTCGTGAGTGAGTGAGTGAGTGAGTGAGTGAGTGAGTGAGTGAGTGAGTGAGTGAGTGAGTGAGTCTGTAAGTCCCCCGTAGTACCAGAATCCACCACAAAAGGGGCGCCTTTCCAATGCCATTGACAAGTACATTTAGATTTTTACATCAAAAACTATGCTTGATGTCTCAGTAGTCTCAAACAAGTTTACTCGGGAAACCATGTACTTTCTACATCCGCAGAGAGAGCTTGAGGTGTTTAGTAGAGCTATATGTCTGTATTTCAACATTCATTATAGGACTTTAGACCATGCAGGTGCATGGACTTGTTTGCCCACTAGATGGAGACGTTATTGTACTCTTATTCACTCTACCATGGTTTGTACAGAGCTTACTTTGGTCAATCATTGATACACATGATGTGACATTAGTAGCACTAGATATGTCTGGACTTGTTGACTATTAAAACAGCGAATGTCCGTCATTGCTTTCTACACAAAAACCTGTAAGTGTCTCAGTGTAGGCACAGTCCATTCCAGCCAGGGGCCTTTTTAGCTTGACCAGCTTCCATCCACATGAACTGGTTAGAGCTCACATAGTAGTACTCGTTGTAAGTTGTTTTTTTTCATTGCCAGTACATTATGATTTGAACACTGAAACTAGTATGCTATGTATTTCAGTAAAAGTATAGTCTCTTCTACTGAGTGACACTTCTACTTTTCAAAGAAAGAAGCTAGTGCTTCCACTCGGAGCTGCCTGTGTGTTTGTTTTGGGGGGTATTGCTGCATTCTTCTGGTATTCCACTATGCGCCGGCTAGTGGAAGCCGGGGAATTATACTAGCTTAGTCTCTGTGGTGCTCCGTGGTGATCGTGGGCCGAAACATCTCCGAAGGGCCATCCAGCGGTCCCTCCGGTCACCATGGAGGCAGAGACACTAGGCTGTATCTCCTTCGGACTCCACGAAGCGATGGCCTGTGGAGGCCAGGGACTATAATGTACAGCAGTCCCCCTGTGGCGCTCTTTGACGGTCTTAGTGGGCTGAGTTACCTCTGAGCGTCTTCCCGATCGTGGCCCACTCTGATCGTCATAGAGGCAGGTTGGCTAGATGCCGTTCCCTCTTTTCTGGCCCGGCACTCTGGGCCAAGCGGGCCAGTGGGGGGGAACATCTAGATTGCCGCTTTCCACATGCGTGGAAGGCAGGGGCCCCCCCGAACAGATCACACCGCCAAAATTCATATGCATAAAAAATGTATATGCTGTATATATTGTTGCATGCTAATAAATTGGTCAATTTTGACTAAAATTTCGACTGAAATTGATTTGCATTTGATTGTGGGAATAAGTATTTGATCTCCTAGCAAAACAGTCCTCAGTGGAGAAACTCTTGTTGGCAAGCACAGAGGTCAGACGCTTCTTGGAGTTGGTCACCAGGTTTGCACAAATCTCAGGAGGGATTTTGGTCCACTGTATTGATGAAACAATCTAAATTCCTCTGAGCCCCAAATTGCTTCCAATGAGCAGGCTGGCACCTTGCATAGCAGCTGCTGCCATTGGTGTGTGAGTGTATGTGTGAATGAGAGGCCATTGTAAAGCGCTTTGTATTAAAGTGCTATATAAGTGCAGTCAATTTACTAGCCTCAAACTTTGTCTGGAACAAACTGTGTTTGGAACATGAACCTCCACTTAAATGTTTTATTTGGCTGTCTATATTGCACAAACATGAGATTGAATACATCTTTTCATGGAATATTACAAACTATCATCTGATAAGTTCAAGGTCAGCCCTTGCTCAGTTTGTGATGTATTGGTTACATTAGGAAACCCTGGAGGCCATATAGACTAATGGACATCGAATTGGAAATGTGTCTATATGCACAGTGCCCATGGAGCCATTGTGGACTACTTATCGATCTACTATCTAAAACTGACATTTTAGCTCCTGAGCGCCGAGTCCAAGTGAATGGGCGGCTTTGTTTGGGTCTTTGGTTGGCTCTGTGGTGCCCCCCTCGGGTCGGAGCAGGGAGGGGGGCACACCCCTGTCCAAATCCAGCGCAATTTCCATCAGCTGTAAATTAGGGGGGCTCTATGGAAGAAAGGTTGGGAACCACTGGTCTAGGCGAGCGATAACGTCATAACGTTAGATTTGGGTGGAGGGAGTGCCTCTTGTGGTGCTGCCAGCCAGCAACACATGATGGAGCTATGGAGTGACAATGCGACAATCCCTAATATAGGTGCTGCTGGCCTTCCGGACCCAGCCCAAAAAGGAAAACAGATAGCCAAATACAAAAATCATTGTTTATTGGCCAATATCATAGTAAACTTTCACTCTTTACTGTCAAACTGGGAAAGCAGGTATGCTGTTGCCATCTAATATGTAACAATTGATTTTTTGGAATAAAAAGTAGTCAACAAATATAATTTCATTTGTCTGACTGTTCTGCTTCAAATTTTACTATTGCTCATAGTATTTCAGGAATACACTGTGAGAAGTTTACACAAAGATGTTACACTACACACTATAGCACCGATATTTAAAGACAAGCATGACATTTTGCAAGAGTGAAAATACGTTGTCTACTTCCTGCTTCAATTGATCACAATCTTACATGTTACATCTTATCTTACAGTACACCTTACATAATAATAAGCTAGGCCTACTGATTGCTCCAACAGGTATGAGAACTAATTATATTATCAGTACATCATTTTAAGGACACACACAACACACTTAACTATCAAAACTGCATTGCAAGCAAAAATATCCCATCTTGGGCCAAATACATAAATGACCCTTCGTTACAATACTGTTATCAGGAGATCAGGACTTAATTGTACAGATCATAGCCTACTCTTTTCATGAACACAACATGATGTGCTGTAAGAATCAAGAAAGAAGTGAAAAGCACTAGGGTATAATGTAGCATTACTGTAGCATGTGTCATGGATTCACAGTATGCCTACACATAGCACTGGGCAGATACTTTCATCTGGAGTCAGATCTGGAGTCAGATAGGCTCTTGAAGCTGATGTACAGGGAGCTGACCACGGTGGCATCCTCATGAATGGACTCCTTTGTGTCTGACTGTCTGGCACACAGAATTTCCACCAGCCTCCTAGGGAGCTTTCCACTGAAGAGCAGGTAGATGCAGGGATTTGCACAGCTGTTCAAACTTGCCAACAGCATCAGGATGGTGAAAGTTGCCGCTGAAATCAGATGTGAAAGCACATACTGTAATATAAAGAAAAGTGAAGGTGTTTGTAATGTTGGTATGGCATTTTAATTGTTCAATTTTAGGAATATTTCTCTCTTAAACATTCGTAATTTTCATGAAACAGTTTAATCAGTTGTAAAATAAAAAATTAAAAGTAGAGGGCTACAAATTCATTCTTACATTCTTAGGCTACTTACTTTCGGTTGGTGCCTCAGCATCCCAAACGGACCACAGCTGGACGGTGAAGAACGGCGTCCAACAGATAACATAGGCAAGGACAATCACCACGGTCATCTTGACGGTCTTGATCCTTGCCTTGGATACCCCAGCAATGCTACTAGCCCTTGAGGGCAATGGTATAGTGACAGTTTCTCCACCTTGGTGAGTTTTCATGTGAAAGTTCATACAAACAGCGCGGCAAATGCGCACCTGGCAAACGGTAACAGTTAAAATGGGTAAGATAAATATCACAAGGGTGGTCCAAGTAACGTAAGCTTTAAGTCCCCACGGTTTGATGAAATCAGCCCAGCAGTCGTAAACACCAGGCGCAATTTGTACCCGGGAAAAGATGAACACTTGAGGGAGGCTTCCGATGAGGGATATGCACCATGCGACGCATACAGGGACATTCCAACGGGATCTGCGTCTTTGGAAAGTGACCATTGGGTTGCATATGGCTTGGTAGCGGTCCACTGTCATCGCAACAATCATGTACGTGGATGCAAACATGCCAACGACCTGAAGGTACTTCACCAGACGACACATAATGTCAGGACCGATAAATCTATCCGTTATGTCCCACATCAGCTGTGGACACACTTGGAAAAATGTGACGACCAAGTCTGCCAAGCATAGGTGAAAAACAAAGACGCGCATCCTCGACAGCTGTTTCCTATCTTTCCAAAGCACCATCAACAGTCCAAAGTTTAGGATTGCAGCACTGAGAAATATAACACTTAAAAGAGTTATTTCAATTTGAGCTAGTCGGTCGTCACGGGGCTGATCCTCGTTCATCTCTGTTTCCAAACTAAAATTACTAATATTAAGACTTAACCAAGACATTGTCTACTAAGAGTCACGTTTTACGATAATAAAATAAAGATTGAAATCCAGAAAAAAACAAAAAACAGATCCTTGGTCCACGAGTCGTTAGGCTAATGCATTTGACCTCCTACCTGACCTAAAATATAGGTTCTTAATAAGGAAGCTCAATCCAATTGATGCACAAACCTGCGTTACTCGCGAGTGTAGGTAGGCTACTGTATCATCACATGAGCACAAAGGTAAAAGTTAAGAGAAGTTGGGCTGAAAAATCAGCAGCCAGGGATTTATACCTTCGAGTCTCTGCAGATGGGAGGAGCTAGAAACACACGGACTGGTATGTATTTATGTATTTATTCTGAGAGCAAATAAACAAAACACAAGCATCTTCTCCATTTGTTGAGTCATGTACGAAAATGAAAATATTTTGAATCCAAGCATGCCAATCTGTCATAGACTCAGCACAACCTCCTCCGAGACATTTAAAACACTGTGAATTCCCCGTCATCTTCAGTTGTTCATCTTCACCATTGTTTCTCACCAGAGTACATACCAATTTATACACTTTTCTGTTTTTCTCTTTTTGATTAACTCCAAATGAGTTAATAACACCACATTGCTGGGAAGATGAATATAGAAATGGCAGAGATCTACAATGCCACAGATGCTGAAACCAAAAGCTTCTGATGATTACAACTTTTGTTTTTTTCATAGAGAAGCAGCTGCATCACTATAATATAATATCCAGACTCTTTAAGAGCCATATTGGGAGAATTCCATTTTTGCCAGGGCAGTAAATGTTAAGTCTTTGTGAGTGGGCCCTGTCTGATTGACATATTCATACCTCTGTCTTGGTTAATTGAGAGGGGTGGGTGAGCCTGAGGGAGCATCACCTACTAGCTATGTTATCCCAGTTACTGTTTCTGTGGATGACGGTCTGCATCTGACCCCTCCGGCCCCCATAGTTCCTGACCGCTCATGACTTGTTGACATAACTAAGCAGCTCCTCTTTGTCCATCTGGTAGCGATGATTCTTCCATACATCTCGGAGGTTCTGTAAGATCATGCCTATCTCCTTGCCTGAGGTGATGCCCATCTTCCTCAGGTCATGCCCACTGACGGGGAAGCGGGGGATGGACCATCTGCTGAGCTCTGCCAGGAGCTTTCCTTCTCCCTGGTACTTGAGCAGCTCACACAATTTACTCTGGGCATCCACCTCCCGGCTCTGAGAGAGAAGATGCAGTCAAATTAAGTCCTTTAGGGGCAGGGGATTCATAAAATGTCATGCTGTCCATAGTGGCTGACTACTGAAAGTGAATGAATGCAAACCTAATTATCTAGAGGGTTTATTTTATTTATCTAGCTAGTTACTAATAATATAATGGTATTATCTTCTCTCTGGATTTTCAATGGTTGTGATAGTGTTTGCTTATGGCAAATACTTGAAAAGATATGAATATTGGAGAAAGGACACCACACGCCCAAATTGAGAAGGCACTTATTCCACTTACATCGATGATGAAGTCAGTGAAAGGTTTCAGGCTGTCGGGCTCATCTTGACATTTGTGGAGATCATGTCTGTGTTTGACCAGGAAGAGACCGAGATTCTTCTCTTCCCTGGAGACCTTCAGCCTCAAATCCATCTTTTCCACCTCCTCTGAGGTGCGGAACAATGCTGTAAGGACAGTCATCGGCTTGGGAGACATGCCGGTTGAATTCTGCCAGACCCTCTTCATCTCCTCCACACTGCCCCCTGGAGGCATACCTGGGAAAAGGCGGTACAATAGAACAGAGTTGAATACCACTCTTTGCTTAAATTGATGTGAAGTGAAATTAAACTGGCAGTTGTTGGATCATACAGTAATGTTGCTAACACTCCTAAGCTGTAACAATATTCTACAAAGCTGTAACATGTAATTCTTTGGGGAGATGGTTTTATTTGAAATTTGGCCCTGTATAAAACACCTATAAAGCTGTGACACTATACTCTGGGGCTGTAAAACAATGCTTTGGGATGGTTTTATTAAATGTTTGGCCCTGTATCTCACCTATATACTGAGCAAGGCCCAGCTCATACATGACCTCCAGTAGATGGGCAGCGTGGGTGCCCACCATCATCTTCTTCAGCTCCACCCAGATGCGCTCCCCAGATATGGCTGCCAGCCCACAGGCATTTTTCTTGATAGCCTTCAGGGTGTCAGGGTCATGTTCACCTGGCCGCTCTGCCACCCGACCATAAAATCTGGGGGCATTGTTAGGGGGGAGGGTGAAGAGGAGGGACACAACATAGATTTATAATCACATCCCTTTTATCTCCTTGCCAAAACACACTGCTGTGCACCTACAAAGTTATATTCCCTGGAGACCGTCCCAAGAGCTGCAGATGGCCAGGTCCTGTCAGTGACGGTCCCATCATGTGCTGACGACTCAATATTACCTGAAATACCGTAGTATCCTCAGGTAGTCTTCCTGAATCCTTTGCTCAGCACTACCAACAAACCGAACTTTTCGGTTCTTGAGGTCTTCATACCCTTGGAAGTAATCGTACAGGGTTCCATCCAGCCCTGGAAGGACGATATAAAAGTCATCAGACGAACATACTTTTTAATGAGTACTTAAGTTTAGTGATAAAATATGTGAAAAGGTTAATTCTACAAGCACTACGACCGGGCTGTACCCAGAAACATAGAGTTGATGGTGAGATCTCTGCGTTCAGCATCTTTGTGCCAGTCAGTAGTGAACTCCACCTCAGCATGACGACCATCTGTCTGGACATCTACTCTTAGTGTGGTCACCTCAAAGTTCTCATCGTGCAGCTAGAACGTTAACAGATGTATATTAGAAACATTTTACACAACTAGCATATAGGTAGCAGTCAAAACTATGTAGGCCTACTGTACCATATGGTCCCCTTATCACTCTACATTAGGACATTACGTGAAAGTCAGAAATTAATGATACAGTAAGAGACATAGCAAGGTTGGGGACCGAGAGGATAGTCACTACGATGCGTAGAACAAACATATCCAAGATCTGTTGTTGCAGAGAATTCTAGTGTAAATCTAGTGACACAGCATCAGTGGGTGAGTGACTTCTTACCCTGGCAGTGATGGTCCCATGCTTCTCCCCTTTGTTGTTGATCATCCTGATCCCTGCTGCCTGGAACAAACCCTTCATCTCCTCCGGAGTGGCTGTGGTGGCAAAGTCCACATCCTCAGGCCGCTTGCCGGACAAGAGGTCTCGCACTGCACCCCCTGCTATTCTCAGCTCGAACTGGTTCTTCTGAAAAAGCTCTATGAAAGAAGACATACACACAGGTCAAGGTGACAGACAGGACAACAAAACGCGGTTGCCATGATTTCTGAAATTGTAAACACTGTACATTGTCATTGTACAATTGACCCTAGCTATCTAGCTAATTCTTAGATAACATGTAACCTAAATATCAAACATATCTGTGTTTACAATCACTTGATAGAGCCTTGCTTGATAGAGCAGAACTGATTTTACCTGCTATTCTATTCAGTCCATCTGTGAATAAGGACTTGAACTCTTTAGTCTTTAGCTGCATGGTGAAGAGACTTCTGTAGCTCCAAGTGAGACTCACTCTGCCAATCAAAACTGGATTCAGAAGTTTACGCCACATCTATCGACATAAAAAGAGTTTATTCATACAACGCCGTTCCACATCAGACATAGTCACAGTAGCTAGCTGCGCATACCAAATCACTTGGTTGTTAGTTTAGATTCAGGTCTGACGTTAGCAACATAACAGCTAGCTATAGTTGATATCAGTGGGTAAACGAATGCATGCTGCAGGTTTAAAACATGTGTAACGATTTGCTACACATGGCGAATATACTTGTATTGGATTATACACTCAAATCACTGCCATGTCAACTGACCTGCGAAGAAATGTTTCGGATTATTCGTATTTTAGCCCTACTAGCAAGCAGATATCCATGCTCGGTTGTCTCATTCAGCGTTTCAGGAAGTGCGTTCAATAGCACGTGGTTTTACTGACCAGTGAGGGTATGAAACGACATGTCGAAGGCGGGGTTTGATCTAATTTCAGAACAGAATTTTTCACCTGTAACTGTACTTTGTTACAGCTAGATACTTGTAATGTAGACGTTCTGCTCCTGTTAGTTTAATGCATCTGATTATTTTATGTAATCTCCTCAGATATTTGAGAGAGGTGAACTGAATCGCCATGCTACCCTCTCTTATTAAAAACTGCCACTCGTCCGCCGATTAAATGTTTAATAAACAAAGATCACAGTAAAACTGTAACAATGTGAGATAAAACGTTATTTTTACTTTGAGATAAAACGATATCATTACTATTTAAATGATCGTGTGAGTTGAATATATATAGCCTACTTATCGCCAGCTGTTCATCTGAACTATCGCGAGACACCAGAGTCGGCTGATCTTCCGCCTTCTACTTGTCTGTGAAAATCGCAACCTACAGTGTATGAAATGGCAGTTGCAAAAGTAGAACTTACACCTCTGAGACCCTGGGACGATTTCTTCCCGGGTTCTGAACGCTTCGCAAAACCAGATGCAAGAGATTTAGCTAAATGGAACAATCGGGTTGTCAGCAACTTGCTGTATTATCAGACCAACTATTTGGCGATGGCCATCATTGTTTTCCTCGTAGTGGGGTGAGTAGGCTATTGCAGCTGACCATGACACACGGAGGTCTACTGTACTGTTACTGAAACTGATGATGTTCTATGTTCGTATAGAGAGACTCTAAACCACAAGCAATCAGGCTAAGGACTACAGGACTGCATTGGATGTAGTCAGCATCAGAAATGTAAACGGCCTACCATTCCATATGTTTGCTCATCTTTCATGGAAAATGTCCATCTTTCAGCTGTTTTAAAGAACCCTTTAGTGTAAGATTGTAATTTACCTGCATGGTTGGTAGAGTGTAGCCACCAGACTTAGTTAGGGCATAAAGACACAACAGGATGTGGTGAGTGAACGGGGTTAAATGTGACTCAGAAAGACTCATCTGGTATCCTATTCCGTGTCCTATGATACATTTAGAAATAAATAGCCAATATCATATTTTATTTTGCACCAGGGTAGAATACATTATTGGAGTTGTATAGTTATCTTGTGTTTTTCAATTGCATATCTTATTCCAGGAAAAGGTGGAAACCACTGGCATTTGGTTATAAACATTTGGTATATTAATTATGAAAAAAGCTGATCCTGAGGTTTTTCTTCTGACCTCTAGACTGTGACGAATCCTTCATGGTTGTTATGATAGTTCTTAATCCAAAAAACAGGTCCTTAATCCCTGTTCATCTGTCAGGTGCTGTTGCAGATAACAATGACATAACACTCCGAGCGACAGCTGTCCATATGGCTCTGTGTGAGTGGAAAGTTCACTATTGAACTTTCCACACACCGCCCCACATAATGGGCAGCTGTGGCTCAGTGGTAGAGCGGGTCGTCCAATGATCAAAGGAGCGGCGGTTCGAATCCCGGCTGCTCCGGTCCACAAGTCGAAGTGTCCTTGTGCAAGACACTGAACCCCAAATTGCTCCCAATGAGCAGGCTAGCACCTTGCATGGCAGCTGCCGCCATTGGTGTGTGAATGGGTGAATGAGAGGCCATTGTAAAGCACTTTGGATAAAAGCACTATATAAGTGCAGTCCATTAACCATACTGAATGTTAGACTAGGACAACATCCATGAGTCTTTATGACTTAAATAAAAGCAACACAAACAAGGTATTTTTTATTTATTTATTACTATATAGCCAGACATGTCCATTACCTGAGTTATAATATTATGTCACCATTATATTATATTTTCACTTTCATATACCTTGTCAAAGGCACATTAATCAGATTATGGAAAAGCAATTACTATGTTGTTGTACTGACAATATATGCCCACAAGGTGGTGCCTATGACCATAGGAAAGACAAGCCGCTCTCTCCAGGTAGTACCCCGTCAAGTTCTGTGTGTTCTTTTGCAGGTTCCTGAATCCTATAGGGATGTTCATGGGGATGGTGGTGGTGTCACTGGTCTTCTTGGGCTCTGTGTGGGCTGGAGAGAACAAGGCTATGATCAAGAACTTAAAGAGGCAGAATCCGTCCCTTTTTGTCATTGCTGTGATGGTAGTCAGCTACTTCCTCATGTCTCTCTTCGGGGGAGTCATGGTGTTCATATCGGGAATCACCTTTCCTCTTTTATGTAAGTTTGAGATATTTGTATGAAATACAGTACGTTTAAGGCAAAAGTATGTAATTAGACCAATCTACAGTATCACAATGTTGATTAACATAACTGTTTTCTAAATGGAAGAGGATTGAGGAAGTACTACATTCCAGTGTGTGAAGAGGTTTCATGAAAATTAAGGACCATGTCCCTTACATGTGTCTGTTATATTGTTTCAGTGATCTTTGCACATGCCTCACTTCGCCTTCGCAACATGAAGAATAAACTGGAGAACAAGATTGAGGGGGCAGGGTTGAAGAAATCCCCCATGGGCATTCTTCTGGAGGCACTGGGTCAGCAGGAGGAGGGCCTGCAGAAGATCCAGACCTTCCTGGAGAGCAAAATAAACGAGTGATGGAGACAATGGAAAGCAATGATTGACTGGAAGCATCTCAGTTTGATAACGCACTTGATAAAGTATATTGACTATGATGATTGTGAAGAGAGCAACTGCCGAGTTGGTTGAACCAGTGAAATGGCCTATTTATAGTTTTACCTCAGGATGCTTATTACTCCACCCTAAACTTGTCGGGGCACTTCTCAAGTAGTGATTTTGGCATCTGAATACTGTCTCACAATTTTGCTATGCAATGTTTCGAAATACCTGTAAATGTGTCCTCCCTTCGGAATGTATTCATTGTGGGTGTAGTTGAGGGAACAATGTGACTTCCATATCGGAAATCACTTTAGTATTTTGTGAAATTTCAGAGTCTGACAGTGGTTAAATGAACTGACAATTACCTCACAAATTGTGTGGTACAGTGTTGTCTACTCTGAAATGTATTTACAATGTATGGAAACGTCGTAGCTGACTTTAAAATGCTGATATTTGGAAAGCAGAATGTCTGGTGCTTTTCTAGTTCAGCCTAACCTACTACGAATCTATTTATAGTGTTGAAATCGGTTTGATTCAACAAAGGATCCAAAGATGGTAAATCAATATTTAATATATCTTTATTAAGAAAAAAACCTGTCAGTTATGCTTATGAATAAACTGAAGTTGTGAAACAACTTTGTTTGGTTTTTCAGTGCTTACCAAATAAAAAAATATTTCCAGAGTATTCTGGGGCAAGCTAGTGTCAGATGTGCCCTTGAGTACAATATGTTTACCCTCACAAAATGTACAGGTTTTCTTAACCGCAACATTGAATAGAAAGCAATCCTGCATTGTTCTATGCAAATAAAATAACCAAATAAAAGAGCTAAGTGATTCTTTGTGTCTATTTGTATCAAATAGATTTATGGCTTTAATATGCTGGCAGTCAAAATTACACTAAATAGTCTCTGTGCAAATGTTTGAGTAAAGACTTCAAAAGAGGGTAAGATCTTAACCTATGTCCATCAGTATTCATCCTGCACCTCAAAGTCTTTTATGTCCAGTGTCCCTCAGGGTGATGGATAGGGTAACTGTGCACTCCTCTCCACTCAATGGTAATCAATGGGCTGCAGTAGATTATAGTGTAGAGCTGAATGCTGCACAGTGATTGAGTAGATTCATCTGCAGTCACTCACCCCAAAACTTTTCTAGTTTGCATTGTCAGCTACTTTGGCCTCGTAAAACTGTGTATTAAAACAATCATTACATATGTTGAGACGATGCCTGGCAGAGAACTATGCCTTTCTACATAAATAATCTTGCCAATGGTGTGGTGTGTGTACTCTGACAGTGAGAGATAGATGATACTGTTGACCTGTCCCTGCTGAGGTGGTGTGTGAAGGGCTATCCAGTCTGTCCTCTCCCAGCCCTGCAGAGGTATGGTATTTTTCTAATGTTCTTCTCATTGTGCAACCTGTTATATCAGCACGCACAAGCCCTTCTGGCCATTAGCACAAGTAATGTCAAGTCTGTGGGAGCACAGTGGAGGCCCTTGTTCTCACTCCTCTGCAGCTGTTGTGATCCTCAGAAACGCCTGTCTGTTGTGTGCTGCTCACTCAACAGGCGTGTGTCTTTGGTGTAGCCTATAGGTGTAGCCTACCGCCTGAGCAGACATGACATATAGAGCCGTGTAAAGCTGACAAGCATTTCATAGAGAAAACAGATGTGTTGCACCCCAAAAGACCTTGTATTCAATCTAGATTCTGTATATTACTACCTACCTTTAGTAGGCCAATCACAGATCTCTACATCATTGCTTTAATAACTAATAAGGTGTACACTGTAGTTTGGCAAAACATTCAGTTGTGTTCTCATGTGTAATATTGTACATTTCAATGACAACATCTGTCTCTCGTTTGCACTGTTTGGACAAGCCATTGGCATGCAATGGGAGAAATGTAGCAAGTTGCAACATTCATCTCGATCCAAGCACAATACAACACGAGCTGGCTGTGCATTGATCCACCTCGCCTCTGGGGACACTCCTCCTCCCTGAGAGGCTTTGGGTTAGCTAAGCTGGTTAGCTAGCCCCATCACTCACAAACAATCTGTCAATTGGCAGATCTGAGCTCCAGGATCTCTCTGGTAAAGCTGCTCTCCATGTGGAGGACAACTGAGCAGCACATTTACAGATGACCCATCGGACCAGCGAGAGTTTGCTCCGTCCCCGGGAGAACATGTCGGCCTGCTGGAGGAGCTTCTGCTCTCTATGGCTCTCCAGTCTGTCTTCATGGAAAGACATGAATTCTCCATAAACAATGGGCCTGACTGCACATGAGTGGGCTGGTGATCTAGCTACACCCCCCCCACTTCCTTTCACACTGTGTCTAAAGTATTGCTCCCGAGCAGAGGTAGCATCGGCTCATCTAGGAAGCAAGGGCTATTATCATGATTTACAGTTGGTTTAACTTGAGCTGGGTTGGCAGCAGCGCTGTCTAGCTGTTCCTGTTGGACAGGACACATATCTTTTCTTGAAATCGGGGGAGTGTGTTTGTGGTGAGTCTAGGGGAGAGCACTATCGGGTGTCCCATTCGGCTGGGCCAGACCCTCCTGATATCTGTGTGTAGCTGGTGTCAAGGGCCAAGAGAGACAAGGGGAGGCAGCTGCAGCCAAACATCTCCTTCTCTTTCTTCTCTCTCCCTCCCTCTCTCACTGCCAGGGGTAAACGCAAGGAGCTGGACCCCCGACCTTCCCAGAGTTCACTTGAGTTAATTAGCATAACGCTCCAAGGAGGGATGTAGGTGAGCAGAGCTAGTGAGCCGTAACTTCAATAGGAGGTCAGAATGGTAGGATACACTTCCAAGTGCTGAGAAATGTGTAGGGAAGGAGTGAGAGAAGGAGGTGAAGGGTCATAGGCTGCTCTACGGAGATAGGATCACATGCTCAATACATGGGTTCCTATGGAGCAGGTCTGTAAACATTTGCTTGTCATTCACAAGAAGAGACAGAGGAGGATATTGGCCAGGCAGGGTGTGCCAGGTTTTTCCAAGACTGGTTTGTCGGGTTCAGAGCACAAACTGAAAACCAGCTTGACTACACAGCTGTGAAAAGGAGCATAGAACCAAACTATACTATATCTTTGAGTGAAACATTTGAGTTCTGTAGCCACATATTACATAACATATTGTATTACACTACAATATAGTGTAGTACCCTAGGCATGTCACACAATACTATAGTCTGATAAATACACATATCAAGGTCAATCCTTTATTCGTTTCATTCTATAAAGTAGCCACTAGCTGGTCAACAGTGTAGATAGATGCAGAATGAATGATCATTCATCGTAAGGAGAGCCAAGCCAAAGCCCATCATCTGCCACTTCTAACCGATCTCTTGTGAACTATTAGAGTACACAGAGCTTAAGGTCATTGTATTATTGTCTTGAGTTTCTTAATTTCTTAAGTGAAGTAAAAGGCATAATATTTTCGGCATGATAGACAATCCATTAAATACGTTTCACTGTTGAAAAGACAAGTGCATTTAACTGCTTAATGAAATGGATTTAAACCCTCCATTTCACCAAATCAATACGCGTTTCATTCACTTAGTAAATGGACTAAAACCTAAGTCACCATTTGACCATCCTGAATATCAACAATTTTGGGGGAAAAAGCAGGTAATGAATAAATGATGCATTGTTCAAAATGTGTATACATATTTTTTAATTCAAACAGATTGCAATTATACAAATTACTAAGAACCAGCTTAACAAATTTGATTACTATATATTACATGCTTCTTCAAATACATAAAAAGGCTCTTAAAAGACAGAGCCATACAATTTATTTACATTATCAACATGTAGCTACATATTCCTTCTGATGAGAGGAATTGAGAGCACCGGCCCATGGATTCCAGCATGGGATGCCAACTTTCTTTTCTTCTTTCTGGAACACTGTCCTACTGTGAAGAGCCATGAGATGAAGCCATCAAGGGTTAATACAGTACAACGCCAATAATATCAAGGAGTTGACATAATTTGAGTGTAAAGCCAGCGTTTATGCTATAATTAAATGGTTAGTCTATAAGGCATTTGGAAATAAAGATACGGTATTCTGAAAAGTGAGAGTGTGAGTTTCAAGACTGTAAATGGCTGGTGCAAATTTACTGACAGAAAAGTACAAAAGGACCACAGTAGCAAAAAGTAATGCCACCATGCTGTAGGTAGAAAATGGTTACTGTCTGTGACTGGAGGATATTTAGGCAGGTAGAGATCCTCACACTCAAATTAAATAAACTCAATCCTTCATTTCAGTATTTCATGACGTCAATGTTTAACAGATCCTTCATAGTGTCAGTGATCGTACAGTGTTGTAAGCTACAGCTTGTCATGACAGGCCGGGTTGTTTTCACTGTACCCAGTCCTCAATTGTTTGCAGTCTCCTGCCATCCTCAGGTATCTACTTGGTTTGAACATGAGGAAGCTAGTGATGGGAGTGGCCAGACCACTCCACTCAGCCACGGCAGCCTACTCCTCTTGTAAGCGCACAAGTGCCATCACCCCACACACTCCAAATCTTAGCAATCCAGAGCACAGGTCCCCAGCTATGGTTCTGCCTCCAATTGACGTGCATCCAGCTCACTTTGGCAAATTAGTCTCGGAAAAACTAAATCTCATCATTAGACTTAAGTTCCTCTAGTGGTTGAGTTCCATTGCAGAAGTTCCTTGATTCTTTGGATCCCTTCTTCCAGAAAACCAGGCAAGTGCAGTCTAAGGCACGCGACAGCTTCACAAAGAGGAAGTTCAGACATGACGTTCTTTATGACAGGCCTGCTAGACTATTGTTCCGGGTTTGGAGTTCTCATGCCAGTAAAGCCGCTGGTCATCCGGATCTATGTCACTGTTCATTGGGCTGTTGATGTGCGGGTCTATTTGGTTCACGTCTACGTAGGATCTGCAAAACACACACACACATACACACTCATATCAGGCTACGGCAATGCAGCCAGCACTTACAGCAGTGAAACACAGTTCAAGCAAATATTATACTCTGGTTTACTGGAATCATTTAACCCTGGGCTTTCAGACATAATGAGGATGTTCAGGTTGTATGCAGTGAGAGAGCTAGTGAATTAATGCAATGACAAAGTGAAAAACTAATTCCTGAGGAAAATCAGTGGAACCCTAGGTTTTCTATTTTGGGATTTGCCAAATGATAGAACATTTGATAAATCATAAATAGTGATTGTCCCAGGATTAAAACATTCTCGCTCTTCAAAAACACAGCAGAGGCACGTCACAACAAGCTTTATCCACACAGCGTTCAGATACCAAATATACCGGGGGTCACATTTTCCTTCTTCCACAGCTAGAATCACCACTTCAGAGAGATGCAGTCCCACCACCATTGTGCACTGGAGGAAAACTGTGTGAAAAACCCAAACCGTCTGTGCCCTCCCCTCCCCTACCCCCAAGGCCACATACAAGAGGATACATCACCCAACACCATAATCTGTGTAGGCTAGGCGTTGTTTCTCTCTCACCCTACCTTCTATGCTGTGCCTTTGATTAGGGGGGGGGGCTTAATTTTCCTGGTCATTGGCATAGGCAACAGCACCATACATCTCTAGTGACCCCGCAGCGCCCCCCATGCTATCCCAGCTCCTCCACTCACACTCTGGGGGACATCTGTACACGAGAGGCCAGAGGTCAAAGGTGAGTGACAGCAGGGTAGACGGAGGTGGGGGGGGGGACAAGGGTAACAGACAATCTAATCTGTGGTGACTGAACACCATTAAGAGAAATGTGACCACTGGATGACAATTTGGACCGGCGCGGCGGCTGAAAAAGAAATGGCAGACATGAGGAGCAATGGTTGAAGCCATGCAGTGACCTTATCATACAGAGACAGACAGACAACAAACAGCACTGGGGCCCGTTGTAAAGACAAGCCCAAAAATGCACGGGCCCGGATGTTCTAGCTCACTTCAAAAAGCAACAACAACAACAGCAGCAACAACAACAAGCAAGCCATGACGTCACGCCGAGGGCAGACCGCGTAAGAGAGCACACCCACAAGCCCTGGCGCCGGTTACTTACTACGGTGGGCTACACCTGGCAAAGGACACCTTACTAAGCTTCTGGCCTCGGGAGCTGTGGCGCTGCTGGGGACTGCAGGCCAGCCAGCCCGCCCGGCACCCGGGGGAGGAGGAGGAGGAGGGGAAGGAGGAGGAGAGCAGGGAGGAGGCGGAGGAGGAAGCGGAGGAGGACGAGCTAGCGGGGAGGAGGGCGTGGCGCCTCGGGCCGTCGGGGCTGCACCGGGGGCCCTTAGGGAGCCGGGGGGAGACGTATCTAGGAGAGAGCGGCCGGTTGAACGGGTTAAGCAGCAGGAAGACATAGGAACTGGAAAAAAAACCCAAAAAAAACAGCCCCGCGCATGCCCTGCAAGCGACCCTGAGCACCCCCCCCCCCACCCTCCAAACCCCTCCTCCCGACCTCAAACGCAGAGCAAATCGGAGTCGTTTCAGAGCTCCGGAGCTCAGAGCAGAGCCCCTCCCTTCGACCGTTCAATACCCTCTGAGTCGCGCAGCTGAGGCTAGCGGAATTCCCCCCGGGATCACGTGCGCTCGCGGGACTGGCGGCGCCAAAAGAGCGCCTTTTCATCCCGCACGTCCGCGTACGCCAGACTTCCTCTTAGCTCTGTGGGTTAAGTGGGATCAGGGAGCGGCTAATTGGATGAGCAGCCTGAACTTCCTCCTCACCTGCTGTGGGCGGGGTGGCCGTAATGGGCGGCGCTGTAGGGGTAGGGCTGCCGCGCCGGCGCGTCCACGTCGTACTCCGCCGCGCCGACGACGCCCGGGTGTCCGCGCCAGTTCCCCGCGGTGGAGGCCGACGACACTGCAAACGGACAAAGCGGAGAAACCGGCCGGGTCAGATACGGGTCAAGTCCAGCGCGCGGATCTGTGATGAATGCGGTGTCCTGTTTTAAAGACAGAACTTATCCCCTTTGTGTACAACTCGCTGCACATGCCTTCGGGGGCTTGACGTTAACACACACGCTGCGTGGGCTGGGCGTGTGTGGGTGTGTCAAGGTTATTATAGTTAACGAAAACTAACTAAAAAACGAAAACTAGGTGTGAAAAAAGATTTTAGTTAACTGAAATAAAAATAAAAACTGAAATAAAAATAAAAACTAGACTTTACAGAAAAACGATAACTAACTAAAACTGTATTGTGTGTTTACAAAACTAACTAAAATAAACTACAATTATTGAGAAAATGTCCTTAGTTTTAGTCTTTTTCATTTCATACATAAGCCTAGTATTTTGGGTGGATATGAAATCTATCCTCCATGTTTTTTAGCTGTGCCCCTGCGCAGGAGTAACCTGACGTGGTCCAGATGGTTTGTTTCACACGGAGTGAAACAACGTAAACTCACGAGATCAGGATGGTCTCACAAGGCTTGCACAGAAGAATAAAAAACTAAAACTAATACTGAAACTAATAAAAACGAAATTAAAACTAAGCATTTTCAAAAAATAAAAACGAAACGAAACTAGCAAACCTGCTTTAAAACTAATAAACTAAACTGAAATTAAAAACAAAAAGTTAAAACGATATAAAGATAAAAACTAATGAAAAAAGCTAAACTATTATAACCTTGGTGTGTGTGTGTGTGTGTGTGTGTGCGGGGCAGTCGCTCTGTAGCTACCTGAGGAGTAGGAGGTGGTCCTGCTGCTGTGGCTGTAGTGGGCCGGCATGGTCTGGTAGCCCACGCTCTGCTGGGAGCCCCTGTCGTAGTCGTACTGGAAGCCGGTCTGCTTTTGGCCTGTGTTACGGTGGTACCAGCCTCTCAGGTGCTCCGCCACCAGGGCCTTCTGGATGCTCTTGCTCACGGTCTCGCTCCGGGGTGCCGGCCGCAGCGTGGCGTAGAGGTTCTGCGCCATGCCGTCCGGCTCGTCGACGCCGTAGCGGCTGTACGTCTCCTGGCCGTGGTAGGTGGGCGCGTGGTAGGCGGGGTTGACGTTGTAGTGGCCCTCCAGCTCCCCGTCGTACATGTAGGCTCCGTTGGAGCAGGGCTCGGCGTAGGCGGGGTAGCCCGTCACGTAGTAGGCCGTGGTCGTGGGACGGCCCCGCGGCTGGTACATGTAGCAGCGGGCGTCCGCCTGCGCCAGGTTGGGCATGCTGCCCGTGTTGGCGTAGACGTTGCCCTTCCTGTGTCGCCGGCGGTCCCTGGGGCGGTGGTAGTTGTGGTTGCCGGGGGCGGCGTACTCCACGCTCGACTGGCTGGTGTAGGACGAGCCGTCGTCGAGGACCTCCGTGCTGTTGCTCCGCCGCGCCGGCGGGACGACGAAGGCCGGCGCCGGGGGGTCGGCGTCCGTCGGGAACGGCGACTGCGACTCCAGGCTGCCGCTGCGCTGGCGGAAGTGCTGCGGGCCGTCGTCCGACCTGGTGGGAGGGCGACAACTACGTCAATACTCGCCGCACGGGGGGCCTTTGATTGGACGGCGCCGTGTCTGGTTTTTCGGGGCTGCCCGGCAAGGCAGACATTGAAGACGGCGGAGCGCGTGGGTGTGTGAGTGAGAGTGTCGGTGGAGCCGAGGCGAGAGGGCCTTACCTGAGCTGGATGCTGCTGTGGGCGTTGCGGGTGAGGAGGGGGGTGGGGGGCATGCTGCGTGCGTCATGCGGCCGTCTGGAGGCGGGCCGGTACGGGCTGCCGTGGCCCGATAAGCCGTCTCGGTTACTGTAGTGGAATGACTCCTGGGCCTCGCCATAATTTAATCTGCGGCACAGATAAGAACAATGCTTTCACAGAGCTCGCTTCCTCGGGGCGGGAACCTAATCGGAGATGAACACCTCCCCCCCTCTGCTCCCCGAGCGGAATATGAAACAAATAAAACAGCGGTTTTGCGCGGTGATTGCGGTCATAACTCACACCTGGATGAGTGTAATTATACAGCTCATTGCTCTTTCTCTTCATGGCACGACGAACAAGTAGGAGCTGATGAAAACGAATCACTGACCCTCCCCACCCCCCATGTCATCATCCATATCATTTTGTAAACATTCAACGCAGTGGCTACATTTAAATTCAGAGAGTTTCCAGACCAGCTTCCAGACGGTTCTTTCCCCTTCTCCGGATTGTTGTCTGTACCTCGGCGGGCAGAGACACGCTTAGTCCTGTCTATTTTTAAAGTCGGAGCGCATTTGGGCTGATAAGAGAGAGATTGTGTAGGCAGAGGCAATAGAGGGGGGAGGTAGAGGAGCCTGGGAGGAATGTAGCCCTGGTTCTTCTCTACAGGTCTGTACTGGCTGCTGGTGCAGCCGGCGGTGCTATTCTCAGGCCACGCCCCCCACGCACGAAAAACAAGCCTGTTTGAGGCGCAGCGGGCCGGGGCGAAAACACGGCCTGAGCCTACTGTACCTGCTGCTGGGACTGAGGTCGGCGTAGCGGTCGTTGGCGGACGCCCGTCTGTCCGGTTGGTAGTCCAGGCCCAGGGTGTCGGCGTGGTGGGGTCTGGGGGAGTACTGCACCGACCGCGACCGCTGCCTCTGAGACCCGCGGTGGTCGTCGTCTGGGAAAAGGGACAAAAACGGGGGCGGGGCAACGCACTGTCAGCACTAAGGGGATAGTCAGGGGGCGATATTACGGATCTGTCCTACTGAGGAGAGCGGAGTGTCTGAGCCCGCAAGAAACTCACCGTCCTCCAGACTGAGGCTGTCGGAGAGCGAGCTGAGCTCGGCCGGATTGACGTCGTCTGAGAACAGAGGGGGGAGACGGCGGGGCTTCAGAGATATGCCTGCTGCTGCGCTTCTCATTTGAAGTAACACATGGGGCACATTAAATCAATTCTCTATCTGATGTGCGTCCAAGAGAGGCCTGAGGTATTCTTTGAAACCAACACAGACAAGGTACGGCTATCTGGGATTGCTCTGCCAGCTGAACGCAACATAAACAGCCACGGCGTCTCCGTGCCTGCGGGCGATGTCTGGCCATGGGATAAGGCGCCCGGTACCTGGTATGATCAGTGATGCTCTCTGCGTGGGCGTCTTGCCAGTCTTGAGCCTGTAGGCGTTGATCTCGTCCTCGATCTGCTGCAGCTTCCTCATGGAGTCCAGGCAGTTGCTCCTCCTCTTCTTCTTGATGGTTTTGCAGAGCTCGCCCTCGCTGGCGAGCTTCATGGCTGCTTCGACGATCTTCTGCTGCAGGGCAAACCTGCTCTCCAGGTTCCTCAGGTGGGGATCCTGCACAGAAAAAAAAACACACACACACACACACTATTAGTAATCACAGGGATTTTGCAAAGAATAATAACATGTTCATTAAGGGATCTGCCATTTCCTGGCAGTAAGTTCTCCAAACACGTGTAGCATGTAAACGCAGTAAACATCTACTTACATCACCACGTCAATCATTGCTTGGAATAATTTGTTTGTTTTTTTATGTAAATGACTCTACTAACCTTATCATAGGGGAAGAGGTCATCCAGCTTGAAGGCTGTTCCCACGCGTCGTCTGATGGGCGGAGCCTTCTCACCCGAGGCCAGGGGGTACTCTTTAGGTAGCCTGCCTATCAGCTCCTGAACACACAACCAAACAGTTAGCGGAGATGAAGCCACCTCTGAATGTTTCATGTGCGAAACAACGGGTGGTCGGGCGGTCGGCGGACGCCACGTACGGCTTCTCTCATGCAGATCTTCTTCAGCTCCTCCAGTTTCTGGCTCAGGGTGCCCTGCAAGTCCTTCTCCTTCTTCTTCAGGTCGACGATCTTCTCCCTCCTCTGTTCCTCGCTGGCCTCGGAGTCTGCGGAACCTGCGCCAAGCGCAGATCAGATTAGCTACAGATTACAGCGACAGATCATCATCCACTTCGGAGAGGGGGGGGGGGGGGGGGGGGGGGGCAGAGCCCGCAAGGCCGCGCTCGCTGCCAACCCCTTGGTTTACCTCCTGAGATGAGGCTTCCGTTGCTGGCCATGATGAGCTGGTCTTTACCCTCCATGCTGGTCAGCTTACTGATCCTGGGAGCACCGATCTCTGTCAAATCCATGGCGATGTCACCTAAACTTCTAGCTGTGGTAATCTTTGACTGAGGAGAGAGAGAGAGGGGGGGGTGGGGAGGGGGGTAGAGGCACTGTCAGTATTTCATCTTAATGATAGCGCAGTGCGATTGCAGTTCCCATTTGCATGCTCCGGGCCTCTGAGCTCATTGCTCTCTGTCATCGGCCAGGCCCTGCACTATTCCTGGATGAGCACACACAGACCATCTGCTTCTGAAAGAGCGGCTAACGGCCTCATTTGACTGCAGCCGACCCCACATTCACGTCCCCTCCGGCACACTCGTCACCCTGCTCATGCTGTACAGCGGCCCTCATGACGTCTCACTGTACACTTTAGTTTATTTATTCACACACTAGAAACTCAAACACATAAAGAGGGCTTCTCCTTCTATTGATTACACAAAGCATGGGCTCTTGATATGCTTAAACCGGAGCCGTCCTGGTACTCTACCAACGAGAAACAGAGGGCTTCATGATGGGTAAGATTGCGTGGCCGTGCAGGTCAGAATCAGAACCAACTTTTATTGCCAGGTGGGTTTTTACACATAAGGAATTTGTTCTTGTCAGTTGGTGCACAACAATGATGGTCTGGCCAGGTAAGGTAACTCCAGGTTAGAGCAGGCGTGGACAGGAGTGAGCCAGATGTGTGTGGAGAGAGAGAGCAGTGCAGAGTGGGCGCTGCTGGTGCCGGGCCCAGACGCTGGCTCAGGGATCAGGGGATCAGGCCTAGAGAGGAGAGGTGGGTGCTGCTGACACACTCACTTTGCTCTGCTTCCTGTCCAAATAGAACTGGTGCTGACTGATAGCCATCGCCCAGATGGTCTTAATCAGAGAGTGGCTGGCATACCACGAGTGGATGACCAGCCCGGTCTGCCCGAACGTACGTCTGGTCACTGCCCTTCTGCGGACCAACACAGACACACACAAAGACACAGGCGGGCTTTAAAGAACTCACTTTACTACTGGGTCAGTAGGAGCATTTCAATCTACAGGAATACAATCCCAACCAACAAGACAAGCAAATACTTCCAAGTGTAGCTTCATTTTTCATTTACATTATTTAATCCTAATTACATTACAAAACATATAAAACAGGCACAAATAAGGATTAGAAAACATGTCCCTGTTGAAAATCCTGGTCAAAATTAAACTCATGGTTGTGTAACACCATACATCGAGCTGGGTTCTGCATGAGTGATTTTTAATTACAGCGGCGGTGGCTAGCAGCAGCACCATACTAAAACCTCTGTGTTGTGTGATGAAGAAGTGCTGCAATGACCTGTGAACACTGCACCAGTCCTTCACAGCAGGGAGGGCCCAATTGAATCAGGTCAGAACCATTAACAAGGTGCTCTTAAATGCGTTAAAGAGTCTGCAGATACCATTAAACTGGTTTAAGGATCAAGATGTCAAATGCAAATATGGCCTTGAGCCAAATGCTGATGTGTGATAACAGGCTAGATAGACAGATCTTGATTCTGTAGATGCCGTCCGGCTTCTTGTTTTCACTCACCTGTGTGGGTCGTTCACCTCAACTGCAAATTTCTTCTCACGGAAATACAAATTCTCCAGCTGCTTCCACTGAAACAACTGCAAAGATAAGAGAGAGAGAGAGAGAGAGAGAGAGAGAGAGAGAGAGAGAAAAAAAGAAAAAAAAACAGGACATCACTTAGTGCACAATGTTGTGTTTGAGAGCGGACCCGGAGATGTGCAGTTTGATACACAACAGTAGCCACATGAAAACAAACATTTACACCATTTTATTGAAACCTGCTTCAGGGCATCCAATGTCTGTATGTAGACACATCGCACTGGAAACAACGCAACCAGTGAGGGAAAATAGACAGGCTCTGTTCCGGACACCGGTCTGTCTATGTGGGCAGCTTTATACAATTCCAATGAACGATATTAGCAGCAGCAGCAACAACAACAACACCACAAAGAACAACAACAACAACAGAACAGTAGAGTCAGCTGTGAGCAGCAGAACCCAGCCGGCCAGGTGTGAGGAGTCAAGGACAACCTGACACAGTTGCCTACTGACGCTACTGCCGAGTGCAAGTCTGCCTAGCCAGCCTCTCATTTCACTCTGCCCTGGAGGGGGAACGCTGAAAACAGGCCAAGGAGTTTAAAGTGAAGACGAAACATCTGCTCCTGCGAATCTGGGGTCTTTACAGAGATTCAAAGCCTTTTGCACCGTGAGCAACTCTACGCCAGCTCTTATTATGAGAGGCTGAACATCCAGGGTGACTACAGACGAGGAGCTGAGATTTATGTAGGGGGAGATTTTCAATAAACAATCTCTATCAGGTACCAGCCAGGCAGGCTGGCCAGAGCTCTAAATAACAAAACACAGACTGCCCTGGACTACAGAGGGATATAGGTAGTATATTATAGACCACAGCCACTGCCCTGGGACAAACATCGAAACGGTCTCATCTCACATTATAGAGCATTTCACCCACTCTCTCCTCCTCCCCTAAAATTTACTCAAAACTGACATTTCTCTCACATTCCTCAGAACAACAACAAAAATGAAGAGTGGATTTTAAAAGAGTGGACTCGACAGCAAGGTAGATTCTAACAGTCACCAGGTAACTCAGCCGGAAATTGACAACAAGAGATCAAAAAATATTATATACTGTATAGATTTTTACTCAGCCACCTTGACAGGTAAAAAGAGTACAAAATGGAGAGCTTACCAAAGGAAGTTTTCCTGCTTATTGAATCCCTGTCGAGTTATCAGAGCGAGGTAGTATTGAATCCTCTGGCTGAGTTTCCCACAGGGTGAGAGCTTCCTTGAACAATACTCCCTTTTCTGTTTTCAGGCGGCCAAATAGGTGTTGTAAGAGTTTCAGCTGAGCAGGCCCCGCCCCTCTGACCCTCCCTCCCTCTGACATCACAGACACCTCACTCAGCCCTCGCCCACCTTGTGCTACTCTGCTCCACTCTCCTCCCTTCTCTCATGAATTATCTCTCTCTGCCACTCCTCCCACACCCAACCCTCTCCCACGCACTGTCCGTCTGTCTGTCTGCCTGTCAGTAAGTCTCTGTCTGTCTCTCTCTTCCTCATCAGCCAAACCAGATGAACAGGTTAACAAAAGGTATTCTCCATACCATATACAGTATCTCAGACAGGAAGAGAGACTATTCACACAGCTTCCCATCATCCCCAGACCTCAGTTTAGCCCCCCAGCAGTCATGCATAAACCTTTGTGCCTCCATTAGCCTCTGGCCTGGTCTCCTGTTTCGAAACGCCACGCAAGCCCCTGTTGTTTGAGGAGTCCAATCAACTCCAGCCTCCCACCGCTACCCAAGGCAAATATGTGCGGAATCTACAACTTTGGTCTAATCATTAATAGCAGGCAGGCAGGTCCCTGTAGCGTGGCCCCCTTCACATCCCTGAGAAAACAGGAGGGCAGTCTCTCCTGTGCCCAGAGCAAGACCCTACTTGACCAGGAGGAATCTCTCACTGTCCCTTCAGTGGCTGCTATTAATATCAACAGACACAGCCACGTACCGTGAAGTGAACTTGACATTACTCTTGACACAGGCAAGAATATTACGTGGCATGAGATCGCCAGGCTCGTCCTAATCTCCCTCAGACACAGGAGGATGAGGATGGTGCGGCTGCCTGCATCGGTCTCTCCGGCTGATACTGCAGTCTTAATCAATTACATGGGCGCTCTCACAGTGAACTGGGGGCATGGTAATTCACCAACAATGGGAACCGACAGGCTTCACACTTCCCACAGGCTCTTCCCATTGTGCGGGACACCCTCCAATCCACAAAACCCCCACGGCCACTCTCACTTGTCCCTATTTACATTCTGAAAAAAGATAACATGTAACACATACTGTAGCCTACTTACAGTAACTGGGCCATTTGCCTATTAGAGATCCTCAACACACATGTGCCAACACACACACATATACACCAGAAACCCTGCTAATGAGTCCTCGTGTGGCCGACAATTAATTAAATGACGATGTGTCAGGGATGTGGCAAAGCCCAGGTTCTAGCATCACGAGACCTACTTTCTTGTAGGGAGGGCACAGTCTTAGACTACTAGTACTAGACAGGCACATCACAAGATCATGTTGTCTAGTAACTTTCCATGACTTTCTTTGGTCTGCCAAGGCAAACGCACTTTAACGTAGAGTAAGTGAACTGGATAAACACACAGTAGTTCCCCATCTCTGTCGCCCTCATTTCAGCTGTTAGCTGTTAAACTCCTCATTAGGGGAGGTGGAACGCGTGCCAAAATGCCTGTGGTCTCAGATAGGCTCAGAACGCCCTGATCAGACCCAACCCTCAGCTCCCCTCAGAGACCCCCCGGACTACAGGCTACCGAATCGTAGAAGTAGAAATGTGTCAAAGGTCGTGACTCACGCGTCACGCCCATGCGGGATATGTCCTGTCCTGCCTCGCCCTGCTCATACCGCGCCGCCCGAGGCTGGCGGAGCCTGTACGATTCCGCGGGGGGCACTTGGCATCGACGCGTGTGAAACGTTGCTACGGCTGAGTCGACTGTATGACACTAAAGCACGCTTTAATCCAATCCATTATAAACGTTAAGCAAGCTTTATCCGGTGGGGCACTTATAAAGTTCAGTGGCACATGTGCCTTTTAGTTTAGCACCCTTTTAAATTTTGAAGAAGCCTTTTACTGTGTCCAGGAACCGAATGGATGATTTACTAGCCTATATCATACGCGGTTATCCTTACCACGGGGAAAGAAACTTTGCCATGCTTACTAAATTTGAGCCCTACTGTATTTGGTGGCTGGTGCTTGGGTCACATACTGTCCAGCATGCCACCATAAAAAGTATCATTACATGCCGAGCGAGAACAAGAGATGGGAAAAGTGAGAAAGAAAAAGACCTCATGAATGATTTAAGCCCCGTAAAGAGCCTCTCCGTCACTGCCGCTCCCGTTCCCGGGAACACGTTGGGAATAGCCTCTTGTTCCCAGTACGGTGCTCTTGCAGCGTACATCACACTTTGCCGTCTTTCTTTTCCTCGCTCGTATCCAAAAGCACGACAGGGCCATCTCTAAAAACACGCCCTCGCCCAGACGGTCAGAAAGACACGTCATCGGAAGCACATCTTGGTATTGGGATTTATTTTGGTGTTCAGATTTTGGCTTATGACACAGCACGGAGACAGCTGTGGTTCCCGCCCAATCATTAGGTGGTGATGATACTGACATCCACCAAGAGGAGGAGGAGGAGGCTATTCCGGAGCATGCCGCTGAAATCGGGGAAAACCCACACTCCTAAAATACCGTTCTATCCCGCAGATTACGCCTAGGATAAGTGCAGTGGTGTGGGATCACGCTCTACCCCCCCCCCCCCACCCCACAGCTCATCTCACGCCCCCCTACCAAGGTGATTGTGCTTTATTGCTTTATCAATTGTTTGCCCCCCGAGAGAGAGGCACACACAATGGCGGGCAGCTTTGCATAATGAGCACTGCATGCTGGGAGAGAGGCGAGGGGGGCTGTGCCCGAAAACAAAGGCTGCCAGCCATGACAGGAAGCACTATCAATACTCGCCAGATGAGAGGCCTCCTTCTAGAAGCAGGAGTTGTATACTTTCAATTTAAAAAAAAAAAGAAGAAAAAAAAAAAAAAGAAGAAATCAGCTTATTAAAAAGCCCTCCGTTCCATCAGGGAGGGGAGTGGTGAGGAGTTCTGGCAGGAGTGCCCCCTCCCTGTGTGGCGGCTTGGCCTGGGTAGAGCATGGCTGTTGTTAGCCCAGCCCCTCACCCAGCCCAGGCCTGGCTCTCCGCCAGCTCCTGCCCCAGAGCCCCACTGCGCGCCATAATTACACCTTCCACTGGGAGCGCAGGGGAGGGAGCCATGTTACGGTGGATTTAATAACTACGACGTGCCCGTTAATGCCCTGGCATTCGCTGCCACGCCACACCCAGCTGGGTGAACAAGAATCCCCCAGCAACAGGAACGCGGCACAGGTAAGAGCCACAGTAGCGAGCGAGGCTGAGAATGAACAGCACACACCAGGCAATTACAGTTAGAACCATGTTATGTTTTTCGACACGGTTTTCGTTCATATCGTGGATCGGGTTGCATTTGATTGAAAGACGAAAGTTTCTAGCGTGATGTTAATCACTGCGCGGCTGCTACAGCGGAGAACATGGAATGTGATCTTATCGCTGTAACCTTGGTCCATCACAGTGATGCCACAGCGCTTCCTTCATTCTCTTCCCTCTCTTTTCTCACGTTTTTCCTGACCCTGGACAGGAACACTGGCTTTCTGTTAACCGCTGTTTACAGTTTGGTGAAATATTAACCAGAGCAAGAGGGGGGGTTGGAGGGGGACTGGGCATACGAATAGCAAAGGGAACAAAAGTCACAATAAAGGGGGAGGAATGGGAGAGCGGCCTACCTTTCGGGGCTTAAGCCTGTCCTGTAAATCGTACTGGCCGATGCCTTTGTAACTGACTCCCAGCCACCACGGTATCCCCTGCTTGTCCTGTGGTGAAGCACAGAGCACACATTAGAGGGGGCTTTAATGGCAGCATTTCGAAAAGAAGAACAGCTCATTACTGGGGCAATTATCCCATTAGGCTAGCAGCAACGCCAGGAGAGATCAAAACATCCAGCAAGCAACCCCCCCCAAAAAACACAACCAGGCCAGAGTCATTTGAACGCAGCTGTTTGATCTCCTCAGACACCCTGCTTTAATGAGCTAGCTAGGAGAGTGCGGCCGGGATGTGCAGATTTCTGGGAGGGATCACGCTCATTGGGTGCTCTGGGTTCTACGCTGTTTAATTAACCAAACACCTCAGCTTCCTTCTCTACTCAACCTCTGGTCGACACGCCGGGTTCACATTCTGACCTGAATGACCCATGCTGTACTCTTGATAAAAGTGAAGTATTCTAAATCAGAGGGGGATGTGAAACATGAAAGGGAAAGCGCAGCGGCGCCCTGACCGCACCGTTCCAAGGTAAAACTACAGCACTTATTCCGCTGCCTCATGCTCTTCTTACCTTCACTGAGTAGTAATGAACTCCATATGTAGGCAGGGACTCGACCAAGGCCAAATACCTTCAAAGAAAGTGAACAGGTTAACGGTAATTCAGGCAGTTCCACTTCATCACTGTCAGAGAGAGAGCGTGGCTGTTCTACGGAGGAGGCAGCGGGGTTAAAGCCACCGCCGCTCGGCAGCCACAGGCGTTTGTGGTGGCAGGCCGATCGATTTGTTTCAGGGCCGTGACACGGAGAGGGAGAGAGGCGATTGATCAAGCCAAGGGCACAAATCGTCCAGGTGTAAACGACCGGGATAGAAAACACAGAGCGGCACTGTCACGCGCCGGCTGGTTGGCTGGCGGCCCACATTAAGAGCTGTCCCCTTATTAATTACATTACATTAAATGACACATTCTGACACGAAGACGGCAACCCCCTTAAACAAGAACCAGAGAGACAGAGAATACCTTCCAACACACTCTAAAGCCTGAGGTACTTCCTCCAGTCACAGAGTTTAAATCCATGGCTCTAGACCTTTGTACTTCGTACATCGTTGATATTTGTGTCTCTGTGTAAACACGTCATCACTATAAATGAGGGAAACTTAAGTGCTTTATGAGTATAAATAAAGGTTTGAAATGAAATGAGGGAGAGAGGGAGAGAGATGAAGAAGGTGGCAGAGGGAGCTGGAGAGAGAAAGATAGAGAGAGGAGCATGAAGGTGCAAGGCAGCTCATTTCCCATGTGAACCATGGCCCATGATAACAGTAGACAATTGATTCGGGGACTTACTGCACAATGGCTTGTCCTCTGCTGAGGCTCTTCAGCTGGGTGTAATGCTCGATCACTCTGTCTTCACTGCAACAGAGAAATTAATCCTTTAATGAATAATCCATCACCCGAGCCACAAGAGGAGCTGGCGGTGAGACAGCCCCCTTGCACACATCCTGTCTGTTCATGCAGATAATTCTGTCTGGGCCTAGCAGCCTGCCAGTGGCTCTCATCTCTCCACGGAAATCTCATCTCTCCTCTAGTTCTCACTGTAGCCACCCCTCATAACGGCCTAGTGGGACTGCAGACTCCGCAGTTTATGTCTCTCGCACGCGCGCGCACGCACACACTCAATCTGGCCATAGATCTGAAGCCAGCTGCTGTCTATGAAGGACGGGCTGCGGCCTCAGATGACCACTGAGGCTGGATGGGGAGGAAGCGGCGTGGGCTTCCCCAGACCGACACCCTCAGGACAGACGGCGGCTGTTGTTCCCGGGCTACGCCCCGCCCTGCGCTGCCCGCCCACTCTCTACCCACACTGTGAGCCGCTGGGTGGACCTTAATTAACACGGTGCTCGCCACGCCCGCCAAAACTGCTCATCTGGACAAAATAATTACTTGAAGAGCAATTGAAAATAATTGCTTTGTGCGTCACGATGTTCCCAGGTGAAGCCGTTTAGCAGGCGTGTGGGGGGAGGGGTGGTATCAGCAGGACTGTGGGTATCTATGGGGCTGCCGGATCCCCATGGATGAATACTGGACCGCCTGTTCATCTGCAGTTATCAATGAAAATCTTACTTGCTTTAGTTTAGATTTCAAGAACACACTGAGTGGTCGGTGAAGCTGGTTTCAAACAAAGACAATCGGTTTATTCTGATGTTACGGTTTGCAAAGCGGACTCTGAAAACAGGAAGTCCTTCCTTCAGTCAGAGTGGTGAATCTGACTCGGGAGTGATACCTTATAACGTGAGAAAGGAAGTGACATGCAGGTTCAGGATGAAGAGGACAGGGAAGTGATGTCACACAGAAACAATTTGTAGTTTTTACAGACTGATTCTAGGTGAACGAACTACAAAGTTAGAACAGTCAGGTAGGAAAACAGAAAAGAACAAATGGTGTGGGTAACATTAGTGAGACTGAAATTTCCTTCACACGGTGCAGGGCCTCCTGCTATCTCACAGCTTACCAGTAAGCCAGAGAGGGGTGCTCCCTCAGGACCCTGGTGGGAAGAACAGGAAGGTGCTTCAGGTCTGACCGGGTACTTTCAACGCTGTGAAGAGAGAGCAGTTTTCAACGCTGTGAAGAGAGAGCAGTTTTCAACGCTGTGAAGAGAGAGCAGTTTTCATATTACAGACGACCAGGTGAGTCCTTTCTTTCACAACATCCTCACTGTTGTATTGGGGAACTGAACTTGCTAACAAGGCAGGGGGAGACGTTTCAAGACTCCCACATAGCACAGTTGAATGATCAAACACGGGATATTACGCCGTCTAATTACTCAACTTCAACTTTCAACTTTTTAAAATTACTAGCTCTTACAAACTCTTAACAGATCTTAATGTCCTGTTATGAACTTTTAGGAGTTCCGAGGGGCAGAACATAGATCAAATTTAACAAAATGATGTTGGGAAAACAATCTATACTGATCTGCTCAGGTGCTCTGCTGTAAAGAGCCTCTTGTGTTTGGGGTTTAATAGAGCAGGTGAAATTCCTCAGTCTCATAGCATGGCAGCGAATCAGTGATAACTGAAAACCAAAGCAAAGTCAAGGTGCAGAGTCAGGATATTCCTCATCTTTTTATCTGTGAAAGCGCTGATGCTTGCCAGGACAAGGCTTCACCTTCACTTATGTCTTGCCAGAGTTCCTCACTGTGGAACATAAGGTCCCTTTTAAGTCGTCAGAGGGTCTTGTTTAAAGGAGTACATATGGTTCTATCTCTAAAGTCCTTTCATGTTTATGTCGGTTGTTATGAGTAATTGTATTTCCATTAAATCCTAAGTTCACTGAATATATTGCCGATGCTGAACTCAAGAAACCTTTGACTATATAGTTCAAAGAGTAGACAGTGCCTAATAAATGCAACAGGTACATCTGGCCACAGGTGCTTATTAAAATGCTAGGACCTGGCTGAACGTGAACTATACACAGCAACAGCATGTTATCGTTGTGGACAAACTGGGGAGTACAGTATGTCACTGTCCAGGCCTGCGATAGTGAACTATGAGTCACTCCAACATCATGAGGGGGGAGCACTTGGTCTACAATTACTGACGGACAAAGAGAGCCATGACTTGGCAGGCCAATCCACTGGAGTTGTGAACAAAAGCCATTCAACATATTTGGCAGACCTCACAGTGTTGAAAAGTACTGTACAACTCACAGAGCTTCACAAAAATAGCACTTGGCTTCTCAGACGGGATTCAAACCTAGAGACCTCTCATATCTTTATCACACTATAAACTACGAAGACATCCAGGAAAACGTATGGTGTCGTTCGCTTTCACTGTGCCTTGTAGGTGTGAAAAAACAACCAGTTAGAAGACCAAGAGACCGCTAAGTCAGAAAACATGACCCGAGCCTGACTTCAAACAGCTAGTTCAAAGGTTCTCTGTGATCTTAAAGATTAATGGAAAACTAAATAATCACTAACATGCAGAGGCCCGCCCATAATGATCCAGTTATCAGAACCTGCTAAGTCAACAGCAAAAAAAAAAAAAAAGCGAACATACAACAGGGCCAGTTGAATCACTGCTCCCCAGCAGCTAGCTGCCTCGCCTGGGTTGACTGGGTTCTGCTGCCACGGCAGTTCACTGGGAGTTTGACGGTGTACGTTTTATGGGGCGCAGTGGCTGGGGTTGTCGGGGTGATCTACTCCGTAGCCACATCGCCCTGTCAGCAATCTGGAATTCATTACGATGTCTGTTATCTTCCTGCAGCGTGGGGGCAACGCCTCCACACAGCACAGCCCAGCCCAGCCAGAGTGGAGGAACAACCACCATGTGTCAGCTATTCCAGTGGCCTGAGACTGTGTCACGGTTAGGGGAATACAAGGACAGAGCACTAGGGCTCCCCTACTGCTGTGATTGAAAGCAACTTTATTTCAAGTTCAACATCTCGACGCTTGTAGCATGCTTAGGACATATTATGCAACACAGTCATTAAGCCATAAGAGTACTGTAGGCTACATGAATGGCAGGGATTGGAAATGCATACCTCCCACCTTGATGCTCAGGTTACCATGCATGTAGGTGAACCAAGCTAGTGGAAACGTTTGCCTTCACCCATCAGTACTGAGAATCATTTCAGTTCGGGTTTTGTCAGACCTGGAAAACCGACACTCTGGATCAAACTAAAGCTACAGCTCAGAGGAGGGGGGGGGCTCAGATCAACACGATGACATCACAATGGTTAACCCCCCTGGAGCCCTACTGTCTGCCATGGCGCTGTGGGTCTGCACTCTTGCGGGCCGGCTCATCCCCCTCAGAACAGGCTGGCGGGCTGGATGATTGGATGGGAGGGGGGGTCTGAATCTCCCTTACTCCCACACATCTATTCTCCCAGCTCCAGGGCCCTTCCTTCCACATGCCTGTCTAGGACAGCAGCACATGCTTCGCGGGGGGATTTGCCGACACTCCTCTTCACTGAGGTAGAAATGAAAACCATCAGAGAACGGAAAAAAAGAAACCTTAGCCCGAGAGAACCCGGGAGAGGCCGGGCCACAGTTGGACCGGCTCCCATCTACACTGGTTTTACAGACTTGTTGGCAGTTTGTCTTTTATTGTGCTTTCATAGACGGAACAAGGTGCAGCCCATCCTCACGCCTACTGAGGCTGAAGACTTCGCTCACGTGGACACCACTTCAGCAATCTATGCACGACGTCAGTGATCTACAATCACCATCAACTCAATAAGCTGGCGAAGAGGTGTGTGTGTGTGTGTGTGTGTGTGTGTGTGTGTGTGTGTGCGTGCGCGGGGGCAAACAAACAAAACCAATGCTGCTGAAGTGTGTTTTTGAGTAGTACAAACACCTATAGTATACAAACACCTATAGTACAAACCGAATTGCATTTTCAGCGTAAAATTTCACTGTGCATTCACACACCACACAATTCCTTACAGAGCAGCACAACGCTTTGTATTCAGATAATACACAGGGGCCTCTAGGGGCACCAGGCTAGGACAAACACACAGGTTCTGCCATAACCTGCTCAGCCACTCTGACAGACAGGCCAATGTTTACAGACTAGTGCAGTCTTGACTGATACAGTGGCCATCATAACAGGCCGCATGACCAGGGCTCTTAACAAAAACAGCACTCCTCCAAAATACCATGCCGAACAGTTCAGTATATTGCACTGCTACAAATAGTCTCAAATATGTCAATAGCTGAGGTCATGTTCCTCACCGTTTATGAGATTTGCCTGGTGAGTAATGGAGATTAAAATCAGTAGCATTTAGCAGTCCCTTTTAACCGCCCATCAGCTGAACACCGTACTCTGTGCTATAGCTCTACCAGGCTTGAACAGTGTCTGGCTTTACAGAACTTTTTTTTTTTTTTCAAAAAGGGAAGGGAAAGCAAACACCCACAACTGGTTGAATGGCAGAGAGCCAGCTAAGTTCAATGTCAAAAGAACAATATCCAGCCAATCATCAACGAAGGGAACTCCAACATAAAAATCTGAGCCAATGAGGTTGAACATTAACTTGCCTAAGAGGCCCTCTGAGCCTGTTGTCAAGTGAGCTTTGACTAAACAGGTCTCCAGATATGAGTACACTTCCTTATAATATATAAAATAATAATCTATAATTGCTATAGTAGGCCATCTAAAATTATTGACTAATAATACACAGGTCCATACCAAGTAGTAGTTCCAACTCCAACAGCAGGGCTACATTTCAAGCTCCCTATATCAACAGTTGTCCACTGACTAAAATAATTTTTTGTACAAAAAACAGAAAAAAAAAGTTATTTGTATGTGTAGTAGTAGGCCTATGAGCTCTCATGCCATGTACGTCAGTAGTACTGCGCACTCATTCATCTCTTGAGATTAAACATGTTTTTTCCTTACCTTGTGTAGTCTCCTTTTGCTTCCTACAAAAACATGAAAAGGAACGTAAGACAAGACATGGCACCTGCATCTAGGCAAGCATTTTCATCCAGTGGAAAGCAATTGTCCGTGGAAGGACGAGTAAAAGAACTGAAGGCTACCTCAATGCGAAACATAGGCCTAAGTTATATAGTTGCTTGCATGTCCAAATGTTGTTCGCAAGAGGCTATACCACAGCCCTAAATAAATGACAAAGTTACAATACAGTAGCCTAACAGTTAATGAAATGGAATCACCGGCTATGCAGGTGACTGAAAAACTATAAAGACTGGTCAGCCTCCCATGCAACTATCAATTGCATTCGTTACAATGCCTTTAGTGAGTTTGGATTCATAATGAATAGTCTCCCAATTCAGCTTCCTACGCGGTAACTCAATTTGTGAATCACACTTACTTGCAACGCATATGCAGCTAACTTGAAAACATTTTCACTCTCCACTTCGACGGTTTCCTGGAGCGGAAAAAGATGAGGTTATTTTGGTGAAAAACAAGCGTAGACTACTCCACCAGACTCGGAGACACTTGACTTGAGAAGAATCTTCCCACCCCCTGTCCAGTTTACTCCGTACCTCGTTCCACTGTTACCGACTAAACCATTTGCGCCTGATATGGGGTAAACGTTTTGTGAGAACAATTCAGAATCTCACTGTAGTATTTGGTATTCTTTGTTTGCCTTTCACAAGTCGTACAGAGCGTATGAACAGTATGATAACAGAAATGATAGTGATTGAGTTTACAAACACACTAGTAGCCTAGTTTATCAGATTGCCCCGCAATGAGAATGGTACACTCTGCGAACAGGTTCAACCGTTCCCTTTGACGACAGTGATTGGTCATCCCACACACACCGTGACACATGTGCACGCGCGAAAACTATAGGGTGTTTTTGAGTTTGCGGCGTAAAACTATATAATAATATTTGTTTGGGAAATGTAGCCAAATTCTACACTGATAAATAATCGCGATACATTGATAGTGATCAAGAATTTCTTTCTAAGATTTACAAGAATCACTATAAAAACCTATTCTTCTAAGGCTATAAGTCACATGAGCATCAGCCATTTTAATTTATTGATCATCATAAATCAATAAATCGGTCTTCAGGTTTAGACACAGAATGCATAAAACTGCCAACATCTACTTCTAATTATATGTTATACATTTTTCTCATGTATTTGTTAGAAACATAAGTATAATCAACACTTTTTTGTACAACATTAGGCTCACAGATGGATTTGCACTGGCCTGGCTGAAAATGAAAGCCAATCAAATTGTATTTTTGAGGATTAGGAAACCATCTGAATGACCCTAATGTCATAGCTGTGTGCAGAATTACACTAAACAAAGGATGGAGAGTGTGAAGCCAAACGGTATCCTACAGTTGAGTTAAATACCAAAATGTTCTGTAGAGTGAAGTAATGAAGTGAAGTTGTGAAGAACTGGCCACCAGAAATTGAGTTTTATTGGCTACTATGAAGATGTTGACCTCTGGAGCCTTATTATCCAGGAGCTAGTCATCCTCTCAGTTTAGATTTCCTGTAATGACTCCCTAACAGGAACCTGCTGCTTGTAATTCCATTTGCAGGATTATATTTTTACCCTCAAATGATTGCTGATAACACAATAGGTTTATGACTAGGCTTGCGGTGGATGAGATCCAGATAGATACTTTATTGCTCTCCTGGGAGATATTGCTGAATCCAATAGGCACTCTGAACATCATGAGCAGTAACAGGAAAAGTAAAGAGTAGGCTACATTAGGCTTACACAGGACATTCTATGTCTCATGTTATTTTACACTGAGGCATTACAAATGCCATACTTACATTGTAGACAGCTGATTTTGCATTAAGAAAGAACAGCTCCACTGTTGTATTCTCTTTTAAGAATGATATCTTCTCAATGTAAAACCTGTAAATCACACATAAAATGATTTATCAAATCATACCCACTATCAAGTTCAATTCAGTTTAATGTGTCTTTCCTCAATACCTTATTTAAACAGTTATTATTGTTGCTGGGGTAAGTCAAAAACCTCTACATTAGTGCCACCTGCTGGACAAGTTAAATTAGATTTTCAGAAGCTCTAGTGGGAAACACTATTACTGGCTCAATGTCCTATATGTGTTGTTTTACATTTAATGATTGAGATACGGTGAGAACACTGACCTGACCAGGAACTTGAGCTCTAGAGGACCAGTCTTGGAGAAGTCATGGTCCAGGACTTTGCGGTCCAGATGGAGCCAGTTACTCTGACCGCTGGTGGAGGATAGGAGAGAGACGGTCAGGAACACGGTGCCATCACCCTTCAAGGGACCCAGTTGTGGCACGGAACATTACATACGTGTCATCAATGAAGGATATTCCAAAGTACTCCTTCTCCTTCAGGTTGAAATGTGACGACACCAAATCCAAAAGATCCCGGGACAGGAGCTTGGGCTGAGAGTACACAGACACGTGGAACGTTAGAATTGTCTGACGGCTGTGAGTACACAGACACATGGAGAGTTACACATTACAGGACGTGTCTGACTGCCTGTCTGGAAAGCAAGCCTGTGGTCACAGCGGTGTACAAGGCAGAAAGTCGAGTTACCTGGACCAGCAGCTCCAGCTTCCTGTCATCCAAGAGGTGCACCTGGCAGAGTCGGCCCTCTGTCATCTGTGTGAACGGAACAGACATGAGTAGGCTACACCTGACAGCACACAAACTACACTCACCACCTGCACTCTCACACCAGCTACTGTACACAGATCCAGCACGTCCCTGCTATTTCCCCTCCACAATCAATAGTCTCCACCAATCCAGAGGATAGCTTCAGATGACCTTCATCTGGCATGTCATGAAAGTGAATAAAATCTAATCTAATCTGTGCCTTTCCTCTCCTGTAAGTAAATAGAATTCCTCGTCTGGAGTCGTTGAATAGAGAAATTGGATTCCTTTTCCATTGTCCAAATGGATGTTAGCGTTCATTCCGGTGCAGTCAGCACTTTTTGCAGGTGTGCATTCTTATTGTGTGCTGCGGCTAGTCCTTGATGAGTGGATGTTTTAGGAGTTTAATGCTACCTACCACACATACAGTATAGAGAAAATCAGTTTGGGCTGGTGACATTTTAAGCCCCATAATCTTATTCTTCTTTCCCACCCTTTTTTACCGCAAGACTCTTCCTCTTCACTGTAAGATAGAATCGTGAGATTGAAAGAGTGAGGGATCCGCTGAGGTATGAGCCACTGCACCGACGGCAGGTCAGAGTTGGCTCTCAAGGCTTCCTGCCACTCAGGAATGTGGGGTGGCCGACGTTCACTCCTCGGACTCAAAATGAAACACCCATAGCCTCAAACTGGTTAGGCATGGCCTCTCGGGTGGAAAGTGACGGTCATGTTGACGGCCATGCAGTGACCGCAGGATGGGAGGAGCGGCTCTGGGACAGTGTTAACTGCAGTCTGCGAGGACACGTTGTTCTCCTAGCCACAACAAAGCTGCCATTAAGCTGTTGGCTACTTTTTGCTTTGTTTTTGAAACACACAAAACCTCACTGGGTTTAATGGTCTCATGGGCGAAGCTGTAACTCTGGACAGTGTTTTATTTAAATGGAAATTATACACTATACTAGTTTCAGAGAAAAAGAAAGAAAACACCCAGTTGTGTAACCTTTTGTATGCTTTAAGCATTTAGCCCTTTGCAGTATCTGAATAGTCCAATAGCATTTGATTACAATGAGCTACAAAGAACAAAAGGAATGTGACTCTGACCTCATACAACAACATACTAGGATTGTGTCTAATCCTCCTTAATGGAGAGAATTATTGTATCTGTTAATTACACAAGCGCCATTGTCTAAGACGGGATTAGTCACTATAGTAACCCTTTAAAGGATTGGAGAGCTGTCCAGTGTGTGATGCTGACCAGGGTACATTTATCAATGCCTCATTGTTATGGACAGATTACATCAAAACATACAAATGGAGAAAGGGCTTGTGGCTGCAACACTCAGCTACCCTACACACAACCATCAGTAGATTCATCCTTTGGCCCCATTTCAAATTCACCTTTGCAAAGACATCATCCGATGAGATATTGCTCAGTCCGTTTCCCTATCCCCCAGACCATTGTCGTCACAGCTCCTTGCACAACCAATTTCAAAAAGACACATAAAACATTTAAGAACAGTTAAAAATACCCTTATGCCATGACAGGACTATGGGAACGTAGTGTGTCCTGTGATGCTGATGTGTGTCTTTGATGCCCACTAAATACAAGTTCCCTTACACCGGTGGCAGAGCAGTACTTGCGCAGGTTCAAAGACAATCCGTTCTTTGAAAACTGACAGCACTTCCCCCAACTAAGCGGAGCAGAGGCCAGAGCTTAAGAGATAGAGGTTGGGCATGGCAGAAAGGTCATGTGCAGTGGAACAGCCCTGACGGAAGAGGTCATCCCCCTGAAGCCCTGTCATTAGGCTGAGGAGTCCGGGCAGTGGCCTCTTCACACGACCCCAAGCCACTGACCTACATGGGCTTAGCAACACTCCTCCCTCAGTATTAGCCCCCCAGCCCCCCACCTCTCCTTAATTGGCTGCTCAACAGATGGCCCCTATAAGTCAAATATAACTGGTTAACCATCCTCTGCCAGGCTTATTCAGTGGGAATGGATTTTTGAGTAATATAAAGCTCTGCTACAATAAGAAATTAGCGGACAGAGAAGCAATGTGATTTATAATATGACTTGAACAAGTACATTTACTGTACAACGGCGACTATTACAAAATACAAACTTGATTCTCGCTTTGTTTACACACCATTCAGGTGCTTCAACACATGATTGACGTCATTCAAACTGTGAGATCAAAAGACTGGCCATGCTGCCTCCTATTTTATCCCATATGCCGTAAGTCCCTTGTTAAAAACAGGCTGTGACTCATTTGCACGCACACACACACACACAGTAAAGTTTTGATAAACTGGACAATGTAGTAAGATACATTCTTTCAAAAACAATGTCATTCAAAAGGACCTCCCTCCTGGCAGTTACAACAGTCTGCCAACATGAGCCGTCAATAAAAGCAACACTGATCTGTACACACAGTATGCACATCCAGCCCCTTGATAACATTGATAATTCACACAGCTCCATCAGCTGGCGTACCTGGTAGCGCTCTCCCAGCCGACACCACGTCCCTAGGAAGCGCCGGCATGGCAGGAGCCCCTGGCAGTACCACCTCCTGAGGCTCTGCGCTGCCAGGCTCCACATATACTGGCTGCCCGATGCCAGTAGCTCCTCCATGCCACACACCAAGCCCAGAGCCATGGCTGTCAGTGTGACCGCTCACTCGCTGACCCGTCCCCCCAGCGGGCAGCCCAGCCTGTCTACAGACGGAGTACCGCAGATTCAGGATCGAGTTGGACGTGTCTGTACGCTACCGCTGGTAGTAAAGGCACTGCTGGATGTCCTCGGGCTGCGTTGTCTAGGGTGGCGATGTCCCCGCTTTGCGCTGCAGAGCTGGTGTGATCTCAGAAAGCCACTACCCAGAAGGAACAGCACTAGGTCTAAGTGCTGCTGATGTAATGTCAGAGAGGCTCTTTCGAGGTTAGAGTCAGGCGCCCAGCCTCCCAACCTGGGCCCTGGTCCAACACTCACACAGAGAGCATGGGAGGAGAAAGGGGGGGGTGGGGGGGGGCAGGGCAGTGTCTGTCCACCACATAAACACAGTAGTACACACGCATAATATACACTCTCACGCACTCTGAGAGACAGCTCAGTTTCTCCACTACTTGTAAACACAGCCTGTGTTTTCAGTCTGACTCACAGCGCGTAGCACCCTCACTTAACACTCGCCTCCCTCTCTGTTTCTCCTGCTGCTTTCTATAAGAAATCCCTGATTTCAAGCTCATATTCATGGTGATAGTGTGATACTGAACTTTTGTTGGCACAGGATGAGCGACTGAAGATCAGCCGTGTCTTTGGCGGGATTTCCTGAGGACATGTCTCCACCCATCATATTCCACCGGAAAACAGAAAATAACCTGCTAACTAAGAGCTATGACTGGAACCGTCTTGCTCTAAAAGGGAATAAATGTAGGAAACTTTCCGTCACAGCACGTCTGACATAGCAGAGAATATAAAAGAATTAGTTTGGGTATGAAAAGTGATGTGTTTTCCACAGTACATTAAAATTAAATACGTATGTATCGCAGAGCTAAAAAAAAGTTACAAGTGTTTCAAACCAAAATGCTATGTCATTTGAAAAATGACTGATCTTATGCCACTTGCTAAGAAAAATATATAATATTCATGAAGATGGAAGATAATCATGAGGATCTTTATGGATGAAAGTCAGTTGGCCACATAGTTTCCAAGTAGATGTACGTATGTGTTTCGCTTTCTTACTGCATGGGATTCTTACATTTGAAAAATGTCTACGGTATACAGGACATCCCCAAAGAGCCACATGAAAGGCAGGAAATAGAGTAAATGTGCTTTGTTCAGTTAGGCTGTGGCTCATGGAAATAACATGCTGGCGTTTGTGTGTGTGACTAGGATCTCCTAAATCTAGAGCAGATCTAGAGCACAGAGGCTGCTGCAGTAGTTAACACACAGAGGACATGTCGCACACGTAAATGACTGCACTTATATAGAGCTTTCATCCAAAGCGCTTTACAATGGCCTCTCATTCACCCATTCACATACACATTCACACACCAATGGTGGCAGCTGCCATGTAAGGTGCTAACCTGCTCATTGGGAGCAATCTGGGGTTCAGTGTCTTGCCCAAGGACACTTCAACATGTGAACAGGAGGAGGCGAGATTCGAACCGCCGACCCTATGATCATTGGACAATCCGCTCAACCACTGAGCCGCAGCCGCCCACAAAAAGACACTGAACATGAACCAAGAGGGTAATATAACCCAGACCCAGGGTGAGTGATCTAACTCTAAAACTGGCCTGATCTCTGCTGAGGCATACAGCATAGAAATGGGCTAATCAATATTGTGCCCCAGAGAGCATTGACATATTGACTGAGGACAGATGCACTAATCTGCACGAACTAGCGCACAGGCATGCAAGCGCGAGCACACACACACACACACACACACACATACACTGACTATTCAAACTTTGACTATTCTATTTTTGAAACGAGAATGTTAACCATTAACATGTAGATAACGTAACTATTATCGAAAAAGTAATGACATCACATCATTGACGTGACTGGCATGACTGGAATAGGATTGAACTACTTTTGGATGACAGCATTCATCAGGCACCCACATACAGTAGTGACTTCACCAGGAGGGGTGTGCAGTATTCAATGAATCCCTTTGCCCCTTGACACAGACATGTGCACGTGCACAGCTGTCTTTGGTGACAACAGCCATGGCAGCCACAGTTGTGGTGGACACATGACTCTCCTTATCACTCTCGTCTGACACCACAAATCATTATCCACCGCAACACCCAGACGCTTCCCTGAGCTGTGGAGGAGAAGAGAGAGAGGTCTGTACGATCCTGTAACACGAGGGTGTGCAAGCACTGTCTTCACAGAGACGGACCAGGAGCACACCACCGCACATAATCACAGACACAGACAGACAGAAAAACACACACACACACACACACACACACACACATAGGCACACATATACACACAAAGACACACACACACACCCACACATACACAAATACACACATATACACGCAAAGACACACACACACACAAACTTCCCACAGCTGTCTGATAATAATAACATATCCATGTCAATGTCAATGCCATTTTATTTATATAGCACAATTCATACAAATTAATGTAGCACATCATGCTTTACATAAAAGGAGAAGGATAAAAACATAAATCATAAAAATGTAAGAACAGCCCTTGTATTTCAAGGGCTGGTGGAGGTAGGGGTGAGGTCTGTGTACACAGACAGTAGGGCTCCCGTGGGGAACAGAGAATCGACTAACTCTCCTGGCGCTGAGAAGGAACCACGCTCTTTATCGAATCCTCAAATCATGGGTCTGCGAGGGCTGCGTCCCCAGAGAAGAGGCTTCTCAGCTGGAGATACATGCCTAATGCTGAGAAAACCACCAGGTTCTCACACACACAACCCCTCACACACATAACCCCTCACGCACACAACCCCTCACACACAACCCCTTACACACACAACCACTCACACAAACAACCCCTTACACACACAACCCCTTACACATCCAACCCCTCACACACACAACCCCTCACACACACAACCCCTCACACACACAACCCCTCACACACACAACCCCCCACACACACAACCCCTCACACACACAACCCCTCACACACACAACCTCTCACACACAACCCCTCACACACAACCCCTTACACACACAACCCCTCACACACACACAACCCTTCACACACACAACCCCTCACACACACAACCCCCCACTCACACAACCCCTCACACACACAACCTCTCACACACACAACCCCTCACACACAACCCCTTACACACACAACCCCTCACACACACAACCCCTCACACACACAACCTCTCACACACACGACCTCTCACACACACAACCCCTCACACACACAACCTCTCACACACACAACCCCTCACACACAACCCCTTACACACACAACCCCTCACACACACAACCCCTCACACACACAACCTCTCACACACACGACCTCTCACACACACAACCCCTCACACACACAACCTCTCACACACACAACCCCTCACACACACAACCCCTCACACACAACCCTTCACACACACAACCCCTCACACACACAACCCCTCACACACACAACCCCTCACACACACAACCCCTCACACACATAACCCCTCACACACACAACCCCTCACACACACAACCCCTTACACATACAACCCCTCACACACACAACCCCTCACACACACAACCTCTCACACATACAACCCCTCACACACACAACCCCCCACACACACAACCCCTCACAAACACAACCTCTCACACACACAACCCCTCACACACAACCCCTTACACACACAACCCCTCACACACACAACCCCTCACACACACAACCCCTCACACACACAACCCCTCACACACACAACCTCTCACACACACGACCTCTCACACACACAACCCCTCACACACACAACCTCTCACACACACGACCTCTCACACACACGACCTCTCACACACATAACCCCTCACACACACAACCCCTCACACACACACAACCCCTCACACACACAACCCCTCACACACACAACCTCTCACACACACGACCTCTCACACACACAACCCCCCACACACACAACCCCTTACACACACAACCCCTCACACACACAACCCCTTACACACACAACCTCTCACACACACAACCCCTCACACACACAACCTCTCACACACACAACCTCTCACACACACAACCCCTCACACACACAACCCCTCACACACACAACCCCTCACACACACAACCCCTCACACACACAGCCCCTTACACACACAGCCTCTCACACACACAACCCCTCACACACACAACCCCTTACACACACACAACCCCTCACACACACAACCCCTTACACACACAACCCCTTACACACACAACCTCTCACACACACAACCCCTCACACACACAACCCCTTACACACACAACCCCTTACACACACAACCTCTCACACACACAACCCCTCACACACACAACCCCAACCCCTCTTCATCTCAGGCCTTGTAAATAACAATGGGGGTTGTTCTATCCCGGTTAGACTACTACACTTTTCCATAACTTCAATACTGTCGGAAATATTTCTTGGCGGAGAGAGAACCAAACACCCCCCCGCCTCCTCTGATTCAGCTCTGTCCATAAGCCGACGGAGAGCCTGGCACCAACACGCCATCTCACACCCTGGCCCACAGTCCTCCCTGATGTCACTCTGGTACACACTCTGCTGACACGCTGCACACAAGACTCCATTTATTTCAATACTGATTATTTTCCTCGTGACTCCAAGAGAGTAGTTGAGAAGCTTGTGTGGTTTTTTTCTTTATCTCTTTACCTCCTGGCAGAAAACAATAAATTGTTGTGAAGGGTAGGTCACAACGATGCAACCCAGGCTGTTAGCATTTATCGCCAGCAGATGGGGCAATTCCTCACTAAAGGAGCACCACACAAGGGAACACAAAGGGAATACATGTTCTCAAGATGCATATTCTTCATTCAGGATTCTGTAGCAAATGATGCCCTGTGCGCCATTAGCGACATGGCAATCATTGCCCTACCATCATGAGAATATCTGAGGACATGATGACAAACCTCAGGCATTTCATCTCCCTCTAATTGTCCTTAGATGGACAGAAAAAAAGTGGATGCCTGATTAAATTCAGCCTGTCTCTTTGTTCAATCCCATAACAGTATTAATAGGCAGAGTCTGTAGAGAATACAAGGAAGGCCAGGACAGGTTACAGTATATCTTGCCATCACATGTCTGTATCCCCAGGCCCATGTCATTGTGGGCTAGCAGTTGCAATGTACAGTAAGTGGTGGATTCATTATCCCAAAGAGGAGGGTCTGCCAGGGTAAGAGGCAGCTCCAGGAGCGGGCAGGAAACAGCTGTCAAGAGCTCAGGACTGCAGCTGACAGTCCCCACCGCATACAGAGAGTACAGCTGACACACACACACACACACACACACACACACACACACACACACACACACAGGATACGCAGGCAGGCACACACGCACGCACGCGTAGGCAGGCAGGCACACACGCACGTGCGCACGCACACACACACACACACACACACACGATACGCAGGCAGGCACACACGCACGCACACACACGCACGCACGCATACGCAGGCAGGCACACACGCACACACACACACACACACACACACACAGTACTGTACATGAGGCCTGGCTGGCTGACTGACTGGCACACACAGGCAGGACAGTTTGCCCAGGGCACGCCCCCATGCTTTCAGGGACAGTGGCGTGACTTAACATGGAGAACGTGCTGACTGCTGCCTCTGTTTAGAAACCCAGCAGGTGGGCAATCTGTTAGACAGCAATCTGTCAACACGCCAACGGGGGGTTTGTTGTAGCCATGAATCTAACGTAAGTAGAGATGGAACTCGACATAAGAGCGGATTTTGGCAGGTCATGCATGCAGTGTGTAATTGCATGTGCTACGGTACACCCCTCTTGAGTAAAACGATTCTGGTAACATCCTCCATGTGCTCAATATTTACATCCCAGACTGCTTGGTGATATAGACCTTAGTGATATAGTATAGACCCACCCTCCATACTATAGATTCTAGCTAAAATAGAAAAGCTGTCACTGCATCTGTTTAACACAAAATACACACTGGACTGCTCAATTATATCCGATTAAAGCCATGTGATGAAACTCCAGTTGGTGATTGTATGGAGAAGGAGTGAAAGGCTTTTTTGTGCGGGCCGGGGCGGTACAGTCAAGCCCTGCTTTGTCCCGCCTGGCGGGGGGTTGAGGGGGCAGGGCCCGGGGGTCTGGACGGCCACCATCCGCCCCCTCGACATGTCTGTTGTGACTGGGACCTGGGGCCCGCTCCTCTGCTCCTCCTCTGCTCCTCCTCCGCCATGCCGGCCAGGCTGGAGGCCCTGGACTGTGACAGACCTTGTGTATGTGTAACCCAGATGCTGTGGAGAGGGTGGGGGGGGGGGGGGGGGGGGGTCAGCCGCACACTGTCTGCCCCATCGAATAAGCCCCTGAGGGATTGTGGGTGCTGGGATTTGCCAAGGCAAAGGAAGAAACAGACTGGAGCTGCTGGGTTTTATTATCATATGCAAGAGATGGAGGGCATGAATGAGACCTCTCAACATCTCAGTGGGGTTCCCCAGAGAGAGACAATGAGGGAGAGATGGAGAGAGCCATAGGGAGAGGGAGGGAGGGAGAGAGAGAGAGAGAGAGAGAGAGAGAGCTGGGGGAGGGGTTGAGGGGGTGAGAGGAGGACTGAGAGTGGGAGGAGGCAAATTTACTATTTCTAGACACAGTCTAGATAATCTATACCCAACGTGCCTTTTGCTTTATCTGAGCTGGAAAGAGAGTGATTTGAATCCACAATCCACTGATAAACAGTCTGGGCTGTTTAAATTCTATAAAGCTATGTTCAGAAATAAATACAGAATTGCATTATTAGAATATGGGGCCATGGGGAAGGTCTGTGGGGACCCAGTGTTGAGAAGGTAATTATGCATGCTACAGTACACTAACTGACAAGTGCATCCACAGTGGTAGGCGACACATGGAACCAACACTATGTCAAATCAATCAAATCAATACCTGCATCGAACCTCACTCTAGTTAAATCCGACTGTGCCATCCACTGACTAGCTGAACACTACTCTTTCTCTTCCTGTCTTGATCCAAGTGTATTATATACAATATCTAGAGTTTCATGAGACGATAAACAGCTCAGCGACATAATGACACACCAGTTTTTAACAGCCAGCTGTTATAAAACATTCAGATGAATCGCATGGGCTTATCATGCCAAACAAACGTGTGGAGCATACCGGCACGGTCCACAATGGCAATGAACGTTGATGTCAATGTTGACCCCCTGCAGTATTGTGTAATTTCAGTCAGGCATAGAGTTTGGTTAACTAGGGGGCCTAATGCCTCGTGAAAAGCAATGGAGAAATCTCAGCGAAAAGGGTCAACGTGCCCAATGTGTTTGTCAGCTCGACATGCTCCCATTTCGGAGTGAGAAGCTGGCAGTACGGTCCCGCCAGGATGAAGAGGCTGTGAACATGCTAGAGGCAGTAAGAGTGAAGGCCGGTGATGCGCTCCGTTGTGCCACCGCTGAAGTCCGAAACCGAGGAAGTTACGCCGATCCTCTGTAGCACCGAACAGAAGCTTCATAGACTTGAGCCTTACCCCTTGGCTCCACTGTGGCCGTCAGTGTCAACCGTCAGTGTCGACATTCTACCGTCAACTAGGGCAGGTCCAGCCTGGCTTATGTGCGTGGCTGGCTTGTTTCTGTTCAGGACTGGTAGGACGGAAGCTAGTCATGCCACTGAAATAGCTGTGAATTGAAATTACATGAAATAATGTCTGATAAATTAAGATAGGTCTTGTTGCCTGGACACATCGGTTCCAATGCTTCCAATGCTAATCCAGCACAACAAGAGCGGGATAGCCAGTTAGCTCATGAGCTCACAACAACTAGCAGCAGCTTCCATAACATTAACGGTAGCAGTCAGTGGCTAAAGCAGTTACAATGGTGATTCCTGCAACATTAGCTTTTTTGCTGCAATTGGTTCAACTTCTGTTTCTGGACAAAGGTAAGGGATAAACAGAGATAACACAAGGCTAGCGGATCAACAGCGGGTCTCTGATCGATGAGCTGGCGGCCCTCCGACAGAATCGGCTGGCGGGTTCCTGGCCATTTGCACATCGAATGGCAAGCAGACCTCTGATGGATTATTAGCGTCAGGGACAGCGGTCTGATGGTTGCTGGTTGACGCTGACGCTAACGGACAGTGGAGCCAAGCCTTTAGCCGGTTCCTTCACCCGTCTCCATTGAGTGCTATGGAGCATCAGCAAAACTGCCTCATGGATGCAGGGGTCCCAGCGCCCTGAGGGTGTGTTCACACGGGAGATTTTGTCAACACGTTTGCGCATTGCTTTTCATTGTTGTCTACGGAGTAATGGATCAGCGCACTGCTCTGCCAAAACGAGGGTTCTCGCGTTTTATCAGCGCCGGAAAGTTGAAAATATTTTAACTTTTCCGTGGAGCGCGGAGGACGCGCCCTATGATTGTTGTGTTCTGGCCAGTGACAATGCGGTGCACCTTGCGTTTTTAGCAGCTTGCAAAATCTGCCGTGTGAACGCAGCCTAACGCGCTTGCTACATTCAACACACACACACACACACACACACACACACACACACACACACACACACACACACACACACACACACACACACACACACACACACACACACACACACACACACACACACACACACACACATACACAGACCACCAGGTGTCCTCAGATACAAACAAGGTCACTCAAGCCTCTTCGGCAACCCCTTCCCCACCACCCCTCCTCCTCTTTGTCTTCTCCCTGGGGAGGAATATTGTTGTACCAGCCCGTGTGGATGACACCTGCTGTCCCTCTCCTATGAGGAGGGGGGGGGGGGGGGGGGGGCGTGTCTCTATGGCAGAATCCTGAGGCAGCTTAGGAGCTCAACACAATGTCACCACTGTATCAGGTTTCTCTCTGGGCTCGGGTCACATTATGACCGGCTGCCCTCTACCCTGGCCTGACACCCTTCGCGTACACGGCAAGCCACAGCCTCTGACAGATGGATTATGACCGAACGGGTACGAATGACACACAGCCACCTCACTTCAACCAGAGAGCCGATAGGCCGAGCCTTGGCGATGGCTCTACGAGGGACAAATGTTTCATGCGTCGTCGTCTTTGCGAATGTGTACATTATAAGAGGCCCCTTAGGTGACTGTGCTCCTGCTATCTGAGACCGGCCGCCATTGTGACGTCAGCTCACGCTGGATGAAATGTATCCCCGCATCCGGGCTCAATGCAGTGTACGCCCCTCGCTCTCCATGACGAGGAAATGACCGAGCCCCTTTTCAACCGCAAAAATAAATAATACAATGAACAAGCTCCTTACACCATAAGACGGCGTTTCTATTGAACTGCTCAGACTCAGGTTTTCCCACTCTCAGCCACACAAAGGCAGGACAGCCCGTCTTTGTGCAACAACGATATCTCAGCCTGATCGGTGTCAAGAGGATAAGACAGAGGTGCTCCTCCCTGTCGAAGTGATCGGACCGGCTTCCCAGGGTGGGGCAGCGGGGGGGTCCAGGCTTGGTTCTGGTCCGCTGGGCAGGTGATTATCGCCCGCCATCCTCCCCCCCTCCCGCCCGGCCATTAGGCTGGAACAGCGAACGCGATGGTGACCGCAGCTGGATGCTGGCCCCTGCTCCGTGGGCCGCGGCGGATCGGATGAGCTGAGGGGGGCTGCGCCGAGGGACAGGTGGTCATATGAACGAGGGGCACGTGTGTGTGTGTGTGTGTGTGGGGGGGGGGGGGTTCATATAACACATCATTAATGATGCACGATTCATCATCCACTGAAGCCGATGCACCTATTGGGTAGTACAGCCTCCGCTGTCTGTCTCTGTACCATTAGCTCTGAAGAACATGAGCATTTTACGAGAAAGACACATCTCCAAATATGAGTGCTCGGTGGATCTACTAGGACTAGGAGAGACAATCTCACAGAGACCAATCACTATTTTTATTTTTTATTTATTGAAATTATTATTATTTTTTAATAATATTTATTTATACAGGGACAGCCCTTGAGAGCAAGCTCTCATTCACAAGGACGCCCTGTTACAGTGCATTTTGAAACAATACACACACAAAAAACCAAGACAATAACAAAATTACTGTACATATAATAAGACATTAAGAGAAACAAGAGCAATCCCTACTGTATGCAACGTATCATCTAGAACTCTAAATGACTCTATGGAGAAGGGCGTTCTAAGAGATGGGCGTCTACCTCTGGCTTAATGTCAGCTAAAGAGGTGTAAAGCATATTCATACTGTAGGACCCTCCGGTAAGCCAATCTGTTTATCCCACTCTATCTCCTCTGGTACCAGATGTGTGAAGCGCTCGCATGGGTATAAACCACTGAGCCGTATCGATCACGCCGGGTTAAGGCCGCAGGGTACATCTCCTGCGGCTAACGCGCTGAGGGAATAACAGCGGCTTTCTCTGTCCACATCCGTCCACCTTCAGTTTGCACGGAGCCTCTCGATGGTCATTATCATCTATCCCCGAAAATATCACTTAAATGCGCCCTCCTGCTACCCCGGCGTGTGTGTGTGGGCGTGTGTGTGTGGGTGTGTGTACACTCTACCACAGCCCACCATGACAATGAGAGAGAGAGAAAGACAGAGAGAGAGAAAAAGAGAGGGAGAGAGAGAGACAGAGAGAAAGAGACAAAGAGAGGGAGAGAGAGAGACAGAGAGAGACAAAGAGAGGGAGAGAGAGACAGAGAGACAGAGAGACAGAGAGAGAGACAGAGAGAGACAGTGAGAGAGTCAGAGAGAGAGACAGAGAGAGAGAGACAAAGGGAGGGAGAGAGAGAGAGAGAGAGAGAGAGAGAAACAAGCACACAAATAGGGTGATTCCAGGCAGGCTCATTCACCCCCCCCCCCCCCCCCCCCCCCCAGCTATCAGACAGAGTAGCAGGATAGCGAGCCCTGTCAGACATGGAGAAGGAGCGCTGAGTAGCAGAGGCCTTTCGCTTTCTTGTTTTTCCCGTTTCCCCGGCCTCGGAGCAGCTGAGCCCTTGTCTGAGGTGCACAGGGAAGGAGACAAACACAGACAGAAAGAGCAAGGGGTACATGTGCTTTTACACAGGGATGCGCTGGACGCTCGCTCCACAGGGAATCACCCCCTGCGGCTCGGGTCTCGCTACACACACAGCCACCGCCTGTGGCATGACCGAGGCAGGCTAGTCTACAGCTCAAAGGCTAGCCCTGCCCGAGAGGAAAAACAAAGACAATAATATCCTGTCAGAGCTGAGAAAAGAGACCAGGAACTCTAAACATCACTGGTGCAGAATGTAACACCAGGCCTCAAGAGGTTGCATTTCTATTCTTAAGTATGTCTCCATTAAGATAGCAGGTGTGTAGGTCAATATCAAGCTGTATTCCCGTTATCCTTGTGTAAGGATCATTTTGGAACCAAGCACAGATTTGGGTAAACATTCTGGATGCTTGGATGTGACTATATCTAAAAGTCCTATGGGAAAAGGGCATTTACCGTGAAGTGCCTCAATCAATGACCGCTGACACAAATGGATAATCTATAAATCCATCCTTGTGTCCACTTGCTAAACAATTCATAAGGGAACGCACGTGCTTGGGATTTATTTTTTGGGGGGGTGGATTTGTTCGCAAACTGGCAATCCATTCTCCTTAAATGGATTGTGGGTAACCTTTAACATGGACTTTTTCATCTCAATGGCATGGGAGCTGTGTCCCAGCAAAGAGACTCTCATCAGGCCTAGCGCTAGTGCTTTTTGCACAGAACTCAGAACTCCAACACACACACCTCACCGAGGAACCGGAGCTACTCTATGCATGTCACCATCAGCCATTATACAAACCTTCCGCAAATACAGTAAGAGGACGACGGTTGGTAGCCCATGAAAGAAAACACATGAGAAACGAACAGACATTTCCTCCATTGACTCTCTGGATATCAGATAGGCACTGTACTCATAATCGTGTATTTCAAAACAGCCAGACACTTCGTTCAATGAATCTGGGACGTTCCAGAAAGTTCATGTTATGAAAATAAAACAATTTGTTTTACACAGGATGTCCTGTCTGAAGACAAGCAGAGGTAAGAACAAGGGAAAGGCCATGAGATGGACTGTTGGTTACCAGCCAACAGGGATAAGGTTCCTGTTTACATAACTGAGTGTGAACCATGTTTGCGACAGTTCCCTTCCTTGGCTGAGGGAGCACTGAGTGCCAGCAGTTTGAACATCAGTCCTCTTTCTTTATGTAGGCCTATCGGTCCTAGTACTTTGCGTCTCTGTTATGGCACCCCTTAGGAACTATAACCCCCTACGTTTGACATTGTGGTTTATCTCCGACATCTGCCACAAACAGATATTTTTGGCAAACTGCTGAAGTGCTTCACATGGTTTGGGCCTCTTTAATTCTTACAATGCTTTACCCACATGTCCCATCTATGGGGAGTGGTTGAAGCTCTGAATTGATTTCTACTGCTAAGCTTAAAGATTACTGTTGACCCACAAAGGGGCATTGACCAGAACCACTTTGGAGCTTGAACCTACAGTACATTAGACCCCCTAATAATCAAGTAGAGTGGCTACAGGAGAAGCCCTGTTTTATGAAAGCATAAACTCACAGGCACAAAATTATAGACACTGCACCAAAACCTTCAGAAAGAATGTGAATTGAGAAACATAATAAACCAATGCCTTGCACTCTCTGTTTTCCTTGTAGAGTTTGAAACATTGTATGTGAAGGTTTTGAAAACCTGTTTAACAGGAAAAGTATATTTGTGCCAGACGACTTGGTTGGAACAGTATGAACCCGTGTGACCAAAGTGTCAGATAACTACAGGTACGAGTCGTGTTCAAATGTGCATGAAAACCGTTAAAAGTAAGCTGTGTGGGTGGGGGGAAAACAGGAAATGCTGATGAACGAAGCTGAGGAATGATAGAAGGGCTTTGTGCAGAGGTGGGAAAATATCATCAAGTGAATTCTCAGACCAATTCCTATGGAGGTTGTGTTACTTCGTAGGCAGTTTCAGTTTGTGTAGACATAAAACATCTCTGTATTTCTACCAATTACTCTGTGAAAAACCGGTTAAATGGATGAGTCCATTAATGTACCCTCATTGGCAAATAACTCTTGTCTGTGTTGGCTGGGCAACAGAGATGGAATCTTCTGTGACAGTTAATAGCTTTATTGAATTGGAAACGCTGACCCCATTAAAAGCAACTGAACGTCCTAGACTAGAGTCAACACAATGCTTTCCCTCTTTTGTAGTGTGTGTGTGTGTGTGTGTGTGTGTGTGTGTGTGTGTGTGTGTGTGTGTGTGTGTGCGTGCGTGTGTGTGTGTGTGCGTGCGCGTCTGTGGGTTTGCATGTGTACGTGTGCGTGTCTAATTCCTTTATGACCCTCAAATTCAATATTGTCCCCTATATAAACCAGCACCATGCTTTTGTTCAGCATGGCTGTAATGACAGAAAAATTGGCCCTAGCTGTCCTCAGCAGGCACCGACTGCTATGACAACCAATTACAAGAGAGATGCACAGTGTAGGTCCCCCTGAATTACTTTCTACTGAAGAGGCAAATGGTTGAGACTAAATATGATCTTCAAACATTGTTCTCTAGGTTGTAGGTTATGGCTTTTAGTCTGGGACCTAAAAACCTGAATGTACTGTACATCAGTAAAAGAGACACAATTCAACAACAGTCTAATTAATCTCATAACCCCATTTGTGTAGTTCATGACCCCAGGACCCCTGCAGCTTAACACATGCTCTCAAACAGTGTTTGTTTTCCCAGGAAGTAGGAAACTACTGAGGAGAGGGTCTTTAAAGAGAATATGGATGTGTGTGTGTGTGAGAGAGAGAGTGAGTGAGTGAGTGCGTGTGTGTGTGTGTGTGTAAGAGGGAGAATGACTGATGAAAAACATAAATATATAGAGACATAGACAGAGAGAGAGAGAGAGAGAGAGAGAGAGAGAGAGAGAGAGAGATCTATTCATGTCCCACAAGACTGAACTGAGTTGACAATCAACACCCTGAACACGTTTGCCAGAGTCAACAAGCATAAACATGTTTTGAGAACTCAGCTAGCCTTTCATCAATCACCTGCCAGTCTTCAACCAGAGAGAAACAGAGAGCAACACAGTATTAGAGCATACAGAAGGCTAACGTTACACTTGTTCACATCCAAAGAGTGAGACGGGGGAGTAGCTATTACAGATATTAGTTTCAGTTGTAATAGTAAACAAAACTACACAATCAACTTATATGTGCCTAATTGCCACGTGCATTTGCCTTTAAAACATCGGTAAACTGAAAGTAGCCAAAATAATTATAAATCCGACATACCTTTTCAGTGATGTTGCCGACTTGCCGTTATGACTGAATTGTAACTCCGTGACTCTTTGTTTGAAAAGCAGGTTTCTATCAGTCCCGATGATTATGAAATATGTCCAACGATATCCTCTCCTGCTCCGCTAACACTCATAAAGGAGGTAGGTTTAATGAACCACAGATCCTCAGATCGGTTAGCGTTGGGGTTATAGGGAAGGGAAGCTAGGTCTGCATATCCTTATCGCGCACTGTCCCATCTATTCGCACCCCGCGCCTCCTCCCCTACCCCCTACACATGTCCCTCTACCCTGTCTGTGCCAAAACAACCTGACCAATAACAGCACGCCTAACGCGTAGACGCATGCACGCGCCGGGTTCTGCTGTCATCCCCTTTTCCCAATTTGCTGTGCCGATTGTAGTAATGATAACTTCACTATGGCTCGACATTAATTAGTATGCTCATTTTAATTGTCACATTTAAAAAGCATACCATAGCAGCTGATTAAGAGGAGCCAAACCAAACTAGTCCTCACATAAACCACAGACCTTTATGGTAACTTAAAGAGCTTTGTTTTGGTGGAGATGGAACAGCCTGCCGCAAATAGGCATCATTTTCTCTGGTTTCCATCATCCAATTATCCCATCCCAGCCTATCCTTGTTCACTCAATTAACACTGTTCTGGCTGAGGGAAATATGACAGAATATCAGCCTGGTCCAAACCTCACCCTTGAGTCGGTGCAGAGCTGTGGCTGCTGTCTTTCACATTCATCTTGATCTCAATTAGGCTCAATGAAGTAATTGATTAATGTTTTGGGAGTCTGCAGATAGAGTCTAAAACAAACTCCTGACTATCTGTTCATCTGTTCATTGACTTGTCCATTGAACATATCGATTCTTTCACAAGGAAGAATTAAGGCTTATTTGCTAACGTGTTGATGAATATAATCTATGCAAGTCTGTTTCAGCAATATCAACAGCCTGCTGAGGTAACCTACTTTTCCCTTGGATTGTATTATGGATGTGGAAATGAAACGTCTTTTCAGTGACTGAGTTGTGGAGTAAAACGCGAGGGGAAGGAAGGGAGTGCCCCATCATTGTGGAGTCATGGTAAACTGAACAATGGAAAACCATTCCAATCCATAGAAACTGCAAATGGGAAGGGAAGGGAAAAAATGTCTAGTTTTACCATGGATGTATTAGAGTTTTACTAGGCGTTTTAAGGGAGCTTGATCAGGTCATAGTGTGAACTGGCAGGGGCCTGACCTCCCGGGACAATTTTAACCTTGCATACCCGTTAAAAAGAGGAAACCAACCCTTGTGGCAACGCACTGGTGTGTTACTGGAGCAAAATGCTTTCTTCAAAGCGTAAATGAGTCACCCAGGGACCCCCTCCCCCCTCATTTGTGAGGATTTCTGCTATAGTGATTAGGCTCACACCAGTGCCATGTGTGCACGGAGCATTTTTGCCCCCCAAATCTTAGTTTGGCCTCCAGTCCCATCAGGATTACCACACAATGTATTCTGTGACACTTTCCATAGTCTGTTAAATGCAATGGTGTAACATGTTATGATAGGCTAATATTCAAAGTCAAAGTCAGTTTTATGTATATAGCACATGTTCATACAAGCAAATGTAGCACACAGTGCTTTATAAAATAAATAAAAAACATAGTTTATTCAATGCATTTGAATGATCCCTGGACAAAAGAAAGGGTAACATTAATAATAAATAAAAACATCCTAATTTAATTTATTTATAAAACAGATTAATCCAGGTGCAGTTAAAACTCCTCATCATAACGTATGCCATTACCATTAGTACAGTATAGCCTACAGCCTTCTGACAAAAGCAGTTAATTTTATTTAGATAGGCTATCATTTCAAATGAATAAGCAGAGATGTCAACTGTTGAAGTGATGGGATCATTGTTTGCAGGGATAACACCATGAATTTTAACTACAGGGGATTATGTCCCACCCCCATCTTCATGGAACAGATGTTAACATGGGAAGGGATGGCCCCCCCCACCCCCGGGAGAGACCCCTGACTGACACACTCTGCCAATCTTATCGGCCCATTGTCAGTGTACATCCTGTCACCCTCTCAAAGACCCCCCCCCCCCCCCCCTTAGGCCATATTAACTCTCCCCCCAACAGCCTTGACCTTGGGTAACTGGTAATATCATGGCCCATAAAGTACTGTATCAGACTTCTATGCACATAATAGCACATCATATTATCTGCCCTTCTCTTTGGCATCAAAGATATAATTGTGCCCAACATTAAGCATTCTGCTGTATATGAACCAAAGATCAGTGAGAGTGAGTGAGTGAGTGAGTGAGTGAGTGAGTGAGTGAGTGAGTGAGTGAGTGAGTGAGTGAGTGAGTGAGTGAGTGAGTGAGTGAGTGAGTGAGTGTGATTGTCAAATACATAGTGGTAATGGATGGCTACCATTAGGCTATATGCATCCCATCACAATTTCAGAGACAAAACTACAATGGTAGGCCTACTGTTTCAATGCCAGCCTTCATTCCCCTTGGTTGGTTTGGTCGTTCTGGGGGTCTCTATAGTATTTTCCAGGTCATTTTGAATGAATTCACTCTCTCCTTTAGCTTTATGTACCCATCCCCCACTCCTCATATACAGATGAGATGTAATGTAGAAAGATGACAGAGGGGGGTAGAGTGTTTTTCATTTCCTTTCATTGTTCTGATTTTCCCATTCTGCAAGTCCTAGGCCCCAGCCTCTATCATTCTCTGGATGTGTTGTATAGAGACATGATAGTTTTACTGTTTGTGAACAGAACCTCATGACAGTCTGCATCACTGCCATAATCTCAGAGACTGCATCAATGTCTTCCAATCATGTTAGACATCTTGTTGATTATTAGCATGGTCATAATGGCATGTGATATGTAGCAGGTAACAAGACAAACTGTGTTTGGCAAAGAGCACAAGCTATCAGTGTGAGTATTGAAAATCTTTTGGAGTCATGGAAAATAAACTATGGAAAGACAGCAGAGGTGACATTACGGCAACGCAACATCAACAGAGGATGACTGTAAGGTAGGCCAATGGATTCCCGACACTTGCCTTACACTGCCACCTAGTGGATAACAAAGAGCAGGCGTGTCGACACAGTAACCAACCACTAAAAAGACATAATGTAGCCTACTGTCTGGACTGGATGTAAAAGTTACAGGACAGGGTCAGATAAGGGCCTCATAGAATTTGCATGAAACATACCAAAAGAATGGAGCCCTAGCCCCACCAGTAACGTGTTTTTCTTTAACACTTTACCTGGCACACGTTTTTTTTTATGAAAAAAATTAAAAGCCTGGGCATGTTCTCACTGATTATAGACTTTTCCAAGTCGGCTCTTCTAGAATTCTAAAAGTAAATTCTAGAAGTCTGCTCTTCGCAGGCGTCCTGCAGTGGGGAGTGGAAACAGTAGGCCTAGATCTTTTTGGTGAGTTATGATGGCTCACAGGAGGAGGTTACAGAGTTTGTGGCCCTAGTGTGCAGGCTTCACATGACTCACAGAGGTCACAGATCAGGACATCAGTACCATTGGAACACGTACTGTATGTCGTCTGAAAACTCGTCCCTCGTCCTCATCTAATTTACACCACTGGTCATTTGGAAGAGAGAGACAACAGAGCCACATGTTTCTGTTTTGCTTTCTTTCAGCATTGCTTTGTGTGAATTTTTGATTCACTGACCATTGAGAGAACAGTGATAAACCAGAAGACTTGAAACATTAGATTCTTATATATACATTTATTCATAAAGGACAAGTTTTCATGTGCCCATGCAATCGGAAAAACATTTCAGCAAACAAAAATGCATGTGAAATAACAGTTTATTCATACTTTTCATCATCAGCATACTATGTCTGTACGGTGCATGTTGTTGCACTATTATCTATTTTTCAGTATGTTGATCCTGAGTGGTTCTTTCCTTTCAATGCAGCCTATTGTCTGTAGTGTGGGTTTGAGCAGAATTGCAACCACACAATGTAATTTGTCAGATATTGGGTTGGGATTGAGCCACATCATTCTGTAAAGAGCAGGCCGTAAATTATCCACTGTTAATTGCTTCAAAAAGAATGTTCACGGTCATTGCGTTTTGTTGAAGAGATGCAATTCAGTCGCTGTCTCATTGCTGACTGTGACTGTTGTAGTCTGACCTTTAATCACAGAGCTACTGAAGAGTAGGCTAGAGCAGGCCTAGGGTTAGCACGCAGATGGGAACATCTACTCTGGTCTCATGAGTTTTTGGCTAACAGGCCTCCCTGTGTATGGGGCTTTTGTAGGCGCGGTGCCTCCTGGAAAGGCTATAGATTACAAGAATTGCCAAAAGGGAGGTATGTGTGTGTGTGTGGGGGGGGGGGGGTTCTGTGTGTGTGTATGTGTGTGTGTGTGTGTGTATGGGGGGGGGAGGGGCAACAGTTAACTGACAGTGATGCCTTGATAAAACATGTCCGTCCCCTCAAGGGAAAAACAATTTTGTTCCATTGCTATCATGTACAGTAACACTTGTTTATGGTTTCCATCTCATTGAGATTCATTAACAGTATGTCAACATGTCCAGGCAGATCCAAACTATTCCTAGAATATGTCTCATTGGTTGCTTGGTTATGAAAAATAAAAACAAGCTTTTTGTCCGATGCACTGTAGTTAACAAGTCTTAATTACCTCCACCCAGCACAAATGGAGCGGATCCGATTCACGGAGATTAGATTAGATTAGATTAGACTAGAGTAGATAAAATAAAATAATATATATAAAATAAAAAAATTCAAATGTATAAAATTGTTAAATATTACGAAGCCCCTAAAGTGACATGGGGGGAAAATGTGGGAGAAAAAATAAAATAATTCAAGATTGAAAAAACAACAACATTGCAGGTCTCCCTGTCTCCCTCCCCTGCCTCCCTATCCCCCTCCCCCTGTCTCCTTCTCTCCCTGTCTCTTTTTTCTCTCCCCCATGTCACTTTAGGGGCTCTGTAAAATATTTTTAAAGATATATTAAAAAATATTTGTCCAGCAGATTTAATTACAAGAAGATTGAACTAAAGCAGTTTAGTGTTTACACATATGGAATTTATTCATTCAGTTCGAGAAATCCTTGCAATGCTCTAAGCAGTCAAACACAGAAATGTTTTGGTTGTCATCACAGACTTATAAACCTGAATCTGTCCATGGGAAAAATTATTGCTAAATTTAAACATTGCGCCGTTGAAATAAAACTTTGCCAGTACTCAGCCAATCAGAAATGTGCAGTGTAGCCACCCCACCCACAAAGTACCAGCCCCCGGCATGAGTACCACCTCACCAACTGGAGCTTTCTGGGGGGAATTGATTTCCCCCTTAGACCCTGGTCCTGTGGTGTGAACAGAAATAGTACCCCCAAAGGTTCCTAGTTCCTGGAGAAAAGTACCACAGAGAGAAAGTACCTTATGACGACACTGTTTTACACCACGTATCCATAACACGCCTGCCCCACGACAACCCTAGTAGTTTTGGGGGGCCTACCACCCCCACTGAACAAAATCCTAGGGGAAACACTACAGAGACATGGGGCTTGGACTGTCATAAAGCTCTCGACCTAACGAATGCAGCAATATCAAACATGTCCTGCTCGCATGCAGTGTGTGCGCATAGAGCCATGAAATGCATTCATGGGTGGAGGTCTGTGCTCTCCAAGCACCATTTCTAGTTGTCTATGTTATCATTAGGAGGAGTTTTTGCAGTGTAGCTAACTATTTTTGCATTGCCAAAAGTACCAAAACCGAATTAATGAGATATGATAACCTTGGCCAACCTGGTTAATCTTGAGGGAAATAGGACTGTAAACAAGCACATTGCTTATTTAAGATGTTAGTAAAGAAGTTGAAATGTCCTTGTAGATTATAATGACCCAGAATTTAATAGAGGCCTGCAATATTCAGTACTGATACTGTGCAAACTTTGCTACTACTGATCCGAATACAAGCACCCATTTTCCTTGATTGTCTTTTCTGATTTCACAGGTTGATCAAAGGTGGATTACAGATTGACATCACATCGCAAGTGGATGGTGATAGTAGTAAAACAGTGATTTGTTGAGGTCCAGGGTCAATGGATCTCAAAGAGTTGGGAAATCTTCAGATCTCCTTTCGCGCAACAAGAGGAAGATGATGAACAGAGTCTGGAACAGAAAGCACCATTTTTAGAGCTAGTCATTGCATGGAAACCGTTGAATCACATCCCATGCTTCCCTTTTTCTCAGTGACCACAGGCGGAACTACATTTAATTACAGAAGCGTCTTGGAAAAAATGAGCTTGAAAAAAGGAAACTGTTACGGAGATTATTTTCTATTGCTGAAATAGGTTAATGAGGATTAGAGCAACTGATGTTGACATTAAAATGTTTTAGTAGTATTATGTCAAGATTATACATACAGTAGCCTATTATGTGTGTGTGTGTGTGTGTGTGTGTGTGTGTGTGTGTGTGTGTGTGTGTGTGTGTGTGTGTGTGAAAGAGAGAGAGAGGGGGGGGGGAGAAACGACAAACGAGAGAGAAACTGTGTGTGTGTGTATGTGTGTGTACGCGTGCTTCTTTATGTGTAGTTGCAACATGATCTCATATTAGTATATCTCTATGTTGGCATAGCAATTGTACTCTTTTGTAATATTTTACCATTTTAGAAATTCACTTCATGTCCTCCCATGACCCCCACCCTACCATTTGAATCCCATTGTGATTTGCTCTTGTGCATAATATACTGTATATAACACACTAGCATAAAACACAGATGTCTAAATAGGAAATAATTTAAATGTTCAATAAAGCTGTATCCTTTTGACGTGACAGACTGTAAAGCGTCAATTGGAGAATGACACATTATTGAGTCATAACAGGAACTGCTGTAAAAGGATCCATCCATTTAAACCATGAAACCTCTGACGATCTCTACTAGTCTAATAAGTGTTACTCGTGGCAGTCATGAAAATAAAAAGGTAGGACCACTTGTATCCATTCCTATTGCATATCAATCAAAATGTATTACTGTCCCAATTACATTTATTGTCATTTTTGTTGTTTTACATTTCATTTTGTAGAACATGTTATATCTATTGTATGTTATTTTAATGTACAGCATGGGATTAGAGACGACAGCACGTTCAGAGACATTTAGACCATGTACAGGAAATGGTATGGTTACTTATGATGCTTTACAAAGGCCTCTCATTCACCCATCCACACATACATTCACAGCACAAACCAATGGCGGCCAGCTGCCACACAATGTGCTAGCCTGATATTTGGAGTAATTTGGGGTTCAGTGTCTTGCCCAAGGACACTTTGACACGTGGACAGGAGATTCAAACCGCCGACCCTACGATCATTGGACGACCCGCTCTAACTCCTGAGCCACAGCTGGTCCATATGGTTAACACTTTAGTCGTGTGTCTGAGACATAGAGGGGACAGGGGGTTGTAGACTGAGCCTATGTCCGCCTGTCTGGCCTGGTGGGTTTCTGCTGTTTCCACTATGGCAACAGAATGCATCTGGCCCCAGGACATGGTTAACAGTTCCCCCAGACCAGACCAGGCAGGGGCGCACTGGGGTCCGCTCAACAGCCCCCTGTCATGGGTCATATACGGTTATTATATTATATGGTTGTATACATTTGAGTATAAAATAGGATTGTTTTTCAGCCTGCAGGTGAAAGGCACTCTCGGCACAATGGACAAGCCCTCAGGGTCTCACTGTTAACAAATACTGTACATACAGTACCTAGACATTTTGACAATCAAACAGCATTTTACACAGTCACCTATTTTCTGTCACAGATCTACATCTATAGAATCTGTAGAATGAGCAGGATCATTTCAGTGTTCATTACTTATTATATTTTTGATCTTCTGCAGGGTGCCATATTTAAGCATTGTGTAACTGTATTTGTCCTGTCTTGGTAATTGTATACGGTTATGGTTGTCACTGTATGGGGAAACACATCCTCATTCCAGAGGGTTAGGGCGGCACGAAATGGCATAAAGGATTTCCTCCTGAAGTCTTAAACACTTTAGTTTGGCCCAACTATTTTTCTTCCATTAATGGTCTGTTGAGAGGGTTAACTCATAGTCCATGTGAACCCAACTGGTCATTTTGAAACACGTTGCCTACAATGTTGTGTGACCATTGTGCGGAAAAAAATGAGTGTTGGATGTTAGTTCACTGTATGCTAATTAAACCATATTTGGCCATCCTGTCCTACATGGATCATTGCCATAACCAATGATAAGAGGTCAGTCGAAAGAACCTGAAGATTTGCCTGGCATGTTAGTGTGTTTGCTTTGGGGTAACTGAAGTTATACAGTTACTGTATATGTTATACTGATGTATAGTAGACAGTGATGATTTCCCTCAATTTCCTACCAATCAGCTTGATGTCTATATTAGCTTAATGTCTGTAAAAGTGGTCAGAGGACATTTCATGATATCTCTGTGAAGTTCTTTAAACATTCCTGGGCGGGGTTAGATCACAAATCCCTAACTTTATTGAAATGGGTACAGTGATGCTAAATGATAGTTTCACAACGTGTCTGGATTTGACAAGACTGGCTAATTAGTGCGATTATCACACAGCTATGCAGGCCGAGAGGCTTTGCGGTGGTTTTATCAAAAGGTTCACTTACCCAAAGAATGCCTCGTCCTGACAGCTTATGCACTGCCAGGTTCATTTAGATTTGGGACTTGGAGGGTCTGTCTTGAGAAACACATAGTGGATTTGATAGGGTCAGAGGCGGGTGGATGGGAGTGGAATGGAGGGAGAGGAATGACTTATTGCTCATTTGTATTATTGCACATGGGTAAGATTCTAAATCAGGCATGTCTTTTCCAGGGAGGGCAAGTCAGTGTGTTGCCGAGGCTGCTTTGACTGCTCTCGGCTCTCATAGGAGCTGGGTGGCCCTGGTTTTGTCATAGTTTACCAAAATAATACCTCCGCTCTGATCTAGTGTTAGGGGGCGTCATACATTTCCCTGAATGAACTAGCCTATGCATTTCGTTGTCTCTCCCAGGGACGATTTGTATTGTTTTTTCAAATCATAAATCGAGATACTCTGGACAAGTTGTGCTGGGTGGTATCCAATCTTTTACAGGTTTCTCACTCTTCTCTTGACCTCTATCAATTCCTTTATTCTGCCATCACATTCCTCCCTTATTCCCCCAACAATCTGCATTGGATTCAGGCTCACAACAATGCTGCATTCTGAGGAGCTCAATTGCTTCCCTCATTGCCTATTCCCCTTTCCCTCTCCTACTGAATTGTATTCTAATATGATGCCTCATCTAGCTCGTTAACCCTGGATGGCGCAGTGTAATGCCATCAGCCCGTGTGTGTGTGTGTGTCGCTTCTGACCGAAGACCCCTTTTCCCCCTCCTCTCCTTTGCGTCTCTCCTTGGTGGGCCGTGGGCCTCAGTGATCCCCAAGTCCAGCGCGGCCCCCCGAAGCCCCCCCAGAGCGCTGTGCAGCCAGCGGTGGCGTCACGCGTCCTGCTCCGCCAGCAACTGATGCGAGACCAGCTCCGGGAGCAGGAGCAGCGGGACCAGAGGGAAGAGAGGGAGAGGAAGACCAGGGACACGTCGCACCTGCTGCACCCCAGCAGCCCCCACACCCCCGCCATCAATGTCACACCCCCGCCACACCTGCCTGCTGTGACCCCAGTGCCCATGGAAGTCCTCAAGGTAAGCCACCTGCAGTAGAGGGCAACGAGTGCAAAGGCAGCTCTACTGGGCGGACAGGACTTCTAGACAGTGGTCTTCTTGGAGCTTTGCTCTCCTCTCTTCAGTGAGGGGGTTTGGTTGCCACGGTGGAATTATAGGGTTAAGGCTTGATCAAATAGCTTGAACACATAGCTTGAATCACTAATTAGAAGTGTTCGTAAAATGGATTATTGCTTTAGCTTTTTCTTTACATTGTTAATCAAACATGATTATGGACCTTGGAAGGTGACTGTGTCACCTTCTGAAAGACAAATACAGGTCTTTGAGAGTGGACTGTGTTAAATCCATAGGGGGGATTATCTCCTGACAGAATTCCTCTGTTTCCAGACATTTGGCATTCAACATGTGTAATCCTATTTGCTCCACTACATTGACATATTTTCATGGCTTTCATTCCTGGTATTTCTAAGTGGACTCCATACACAGATGGTAATGTTTTTTTTTTTTGTTCTCCAATAAGACAAAGGATGTTACACATGTATCCAAAAGTCATCTATTAGCAAGAGGAGGTAAGGATGGATATTTTGCCGTTTGAATTTCGCTTGCCTAACTGATTTACAACTCGTCAAGTTATTGGAGTAATGGGGCTTACTATGTAAATAATTTCGCAGTGTTTTACTTTTACAGTACCACCATTACTAAGTTAATGGAATCACTTTTGCAGTTCTCAGGTTGAGGCACATTTTCTTTATTAGAGAAAGTAGTTGTGTAGACAATTAATATTGTATTAATAAGGTAGAGATTTACTTGTGTTCTGTTGTGCTGTAGTGTCAAAATGTGTCTTAGCATGCTGGTAGAATTAATTCCACTGTGGAAAATTGGGGATGGTCCAATTTTTGAACATGCAATTGTTTGCCATTATTTTCTGTAGATCTTCATTCTTGTTCATTTACACTGACCATGTGTGCTTTAGGGTTTCCTGTTGAACTATATGCCTTATCAGTTAATACTGTATGCATGTGCCTGCATAGGTTTAGAATGGCATTGTGACAAGCTGTAATCATTCCAATGCATTTATCAAGCTTTGGCATTTTAGAAAGGCAATCCCTATACTCATGTATCTCAATAGGGGTTTTCCCTATTCAAAAGCAATGCATTACAGAAAAATATTTTGGGATTTCAGAATAGACATGCAAGTTGTAGATCAATTTCACTAAATGAACCCAACAGTTCAAAACATAGTGGTTTACTTTTAGTGTAAAATATAATTTCCCAGCTTGATTTTACAGCATGTGCTACAGCTTGTGTAGGAGTTTCTTTATTGTACAAATTACCCACTGAAATCCCAACATCTCTGGGAAACGCTTTGTGGCAGTTTGAACTTGACCTGTCTGTGCCAAGATTAGAGTCCGTCCAAAGCTGTGCAGGCAGGCAAAACTAGCTTGGACGTACCAGGCAGAGCCGCTGGCCTATGAAAGTGAAAACATTAAGCTCAGATGAGTTTGTCTGTAGACCAAGGGGTACCCTTAATTAGCCAGGTGACCTCTGACTCCTGGAAGATTAGGATTGGTTCAATATTTGAGCATGCAATTGTCTGCCATTATTTTCTGTAAATCTTAAATCTTGTTTGTTTACACTGACTACATGTGCTCTAGGGTTTCCCCCTGAATGCCTTATCAGAACTAATTAATACTGTATGCATGTGCCTGCATTATTAGGTTTAGGATGGCATTGTGGCAGTATGTAATCATTCCAATGCATTTATTAAACTTTGGCATTTTAGAAAGGCAATCCCTATATTGATGTATCTCAATAGGGGGTTTTCCTATTCAAAAGCAATGCATTACAGAAACATATTTTCAGATTTCAGATAGAGATGTAAGTTGGAGATCACTTTCACCAAAATGAATCCAAAAGATAAAAAGCAGTGGTTTACTTCTAGTGTAAAATAGCAATTGCCTACGACATTCAACATCTTCACACTGATGTCTTGAAATCAAAGCTTGATTTTAGAGCATGTGCTACTGTACAATGTGTTCTCATCAAAGATACAGTAATGTCATACTTCTGATCACAATTAACACACTAGAGACATACTTAACATTCATTAGATACTTAGATTGTGTAGGAGTTTCTTTATTGTACAAATTACCCCCTGAAATCTCAATGTCTCTGGCAAACACATTGTGGCAGTTTGGACTTGACCTGTCTGTGCCAAGATTAGAGTCCGCCCAAAGCTGTGCAGGCAGGCAAAACTAGCTTGGAGGTACCAGGCAGAGCCGCTGGCCTATGAAAGTGAAAAAATTAAGCTCAGATGAGTTTGTATAAAGAGCAAGGGGGACCCTTAATAAGCCAGGACCTCTGACCCCTGTGGAAGAAATTAATAATCCAATCTTTACATCGCTGAAGAAATGAATCCAGTCATCCTTAGTAATCAATAAGGAGAACTTATGCAGACCATCAGTATATCCATAATTCATTTTACGTGCACGGAGACAGAAAGAATGCAAGACAGGATGAACATGTGGAGGTTTGGTGTATAGCCCCATAAAGTCATCCCCACCAGGTCTGGTTTCCCGGGTGGGAGTCCAATGCTCTGACCACTGCTCTACTTGTGCCGTGGAGATCGGCAGGTTGGTTTTGGTGTCCTTCTTCCAGTCCCTAGTGTGGGTTGTGGTTAGAATAAGGGATGGGGTTGGGACAGGATCTGACCTATAAGGCAAGGGGTAAAGGTTGGAGTGAAAGGATGAACATGTGGAGGTTTGGGGTATAGTCCCATAAAGTCATCCCCACCGAGTCTTGAACCCTGGACTCCCGGGTGGGAGATCAGCGGGTTGTCCTTCTTGATTTTGGTGTGCTCGGACTACTGCCTCTTGTGGTGCCAACAGAAAGATGCAGACCAACGTTGTCGGGAGGGAGGGAGTGATAACCCGACAAACTCTATACTAGGCGCGCTGGCTTCCAGCCATGCACAAAAATGCAGAACATACTGTCCAAAACAGAAAACAGAATAGTTTGTGGTGTCGGGAGGAATACTTTCTAAAACATTGATGGGATTGGCAACCACATGAAACGCCTGTAACCATCATCATCAGCGACCACTCTAGTATGATTGTCCTCCTGTTGGTGGGTCTGGTCATTTGTGGGTCTTCAGGTGGCTGTAGAGGCTGATCCTTGATCCATAGGTTCTGTTGCAATTGAGGCATTTGTGGATGGTTTTCATAATGGAAGTAGTTGGAGTCATTTTGCCGGTGGTGGATCTCTCCTTTCTCTGTTGCCTCTTTTCCTCTGCGGCACGGTGAAGGTCCTCTTCTTGTTGTGCTGTGCCTTCATAGACCATCCTGCTCCACAGGTTTCTGTTGAGAAGCATCTCCTCCCTATTGTTGAGGTTGAAGCTATACTTCCTCAGGTGGGTGTTGATGTTGCCCTTGTGCCGCTTCTTCTGTCCCCCTTGGGTGCCTTGGCCTTCCTTCAGTTGTACAGCATTTGTTTCGGAAGGCGGGTATCTGGCATGTGTATAACATGGCCCATCCATCATAGTTGGTGCCTGGAGATGGTTGTGGTGATGCTGGGGATTTTGGGCCTCCTTCAAGACACTGGCGTTAGTTCGCCTATCTTCCCAGCTGATCCTAAGGATTTTGCGGAGCAATTGCTGGCGGTACTGTACCACTCCAGGATGGGGTGTCCTTCAGGAGAACGCCTGTGCATGAAGTATTTTAATATGGGGAGGCTGGTGCACAGACCGTTGAGGACTTGTTTGGATTGGATCACTCTTCATCAGTACCCTCCCCCTCGACCTTACCACTGGTGGCCCTACCAGGAGCATAGCTCCAGACGACATCGCTCTCAGGTTCTTTGAGTAAACACAAGCTTCCCCACTCTGTAAAGGTGGCGATCCCCAGAGAAGACGCCTGTACCACACAGTCATCAACAGCCCTCAGGTCTTGCACCAAGCGCCATGTGTCCTTACCTTATGGCTTCTTACAGGCAGAATAGGAGTGTTGCATGTGCTTTGTATGGGTACGATTCCAGATTTATTTATTTGTCACATGTAATGTACGTGTACAGTCACAGTGAAACGTTGCTGCCGACTCCAAGATTATGCTCAATACAGATAAACTCCAATAGACAATTTACAAATTACACATTTACAAGTTACAAATTACACAATAAGTACCATTTCTATACAGTATAAGAAATGATCACACCTTGCTCCAAGAGGGCGCAAACTGAATTAATCCAATGCTTAATAATCAATTAGGAGAACTTGTGCAGACCATCAGCATTTCTATAATTTATTTTACGTGCATGGAGGGAGAAAGAGTACAGTGATGACTTTCTCTCTGGCCTGGGCAGTCCAAGTCAGATACATACAATTAAACGAAATCAGAAACCTTGGTTCAGGATTAGTGCAAAATTATCAGCAAACAGGAGATGAACTTGTCCTGTTTTGGTTCCTCCTGAAGAATCCTTTATTCAGGCCACAGCACCCTTGTCGAGGGCATGAGAGACAGTAGCTGGGGAACAGACATAACTCATTCCTGACTGGAATTCAACCATAGGAAAACACAATATACTGTATTCAAACGCAAGCATAAGCAATAGCATTTTTAATGAAGCAAGCATAAGCAATAGCATTTCTTTAACTTCCACACCCCACAAGAAAGTAGTAAGGAACCAGCCAAGGGATCAAGACAAAGGCGAGCTCAGTTTTCACCACACACACAACACTACGTCAGCAAGGAATGGTCATAGGCCCCAAATTTGCCAATGGCATTTATACTTGAGCTTGTTACAGTATGTGTAAGATGAAAATGCTTGCTGGCTCTGCTGTTAAAATAATGATTGCTATCCCATTAGTTCAAAGTCATGACATACTGTAGTACTATAGCTACAGTTCATCATAACATTGTTGATAATACATACTGTATTGTGTCATGATGATACTGACATGACTGACCCTCAAATACATTTTGAAGTTAACCCTTCCCTACCACGGGATGTAGCTTAGGAGGTATGCTCGGGCTTGCACAGTCCACTGTTCGATCCCAGCTCCTGGCATTGTGCCGGATTGTCCTTCAGCAAAACACTGAACCCCAAAATCGCTCATGTGTGGCACAGTGGTGCAACACCTAGTACTGTCCTCACAGCAAGAAGGTCTCCGGGCCTTTCTGTGCGGAGTTTACATGTTCTCCCCCTGCTTGCAAAGGTTTCCTCCCAAAGAACTCAATACAAAAAACATGCAGAAGAACAGATGCTCTTCAGTCCAGTCCCTGACCAAGACCTGGACTGAGCACTTGGACTTGGTCCTTGGGCGCCATGAATGATGGCTTCCCACTGCTCCTGCTGCCCCTGGAGGAGGACAGTTTGGATGGGAGAAGTGCAAGGAACAATTTCCACCGGTGATTTGCATCCGAAAAATTGCATGTGTCTGTTGTGTGCCGTGTCGCCACTCACTGTGTGCAATTTGTGTGTCACGTGTGGCCGAATAAAGAAACCCGCCCCCCCACCCTCAGTTCCTGTATTTTTATTTTATTTTTTTATTTTTATGTTTCATACTGAATTATTTGTTTGCTGTGTGTTTAAAAATATAGAATATGTCACATGTTAATATGAAGGACTCTTAAAAGGACTCACCTCTCCCTATAGTTGTTACACACAGTCTATATTTTACTTCTAGCCTTTTTAGGCTTACATGGATCGGACCCAGAGGCCTGTTGTAGTGCATTAGTGGGAAAGACTTAGAATAAGGGACTGTTATCATGATTATCACAGCTTGGCATCAATACGGCCTTTTGTGTCCATTGAGTAGTTATAACAAAAGGGATTGTGACGTTTTAAATCTCTACTTGGGTGGGCAGTAGTGAAGAGCTAAAGTAGCCCAGTTTAGTTTTCATAGAATTTGTCAAACTTTTGATTTAAAATCTTCTGTATGGGTCTTGTTTCATGACAGGTTTGTGAATAATCCTAATTCATAACTGTGATTTGATATTGAAAAAAATGGCATATAAAACTTACCAATGCTACATGGAAGAGCCCTTGTAAAGGCTTCCCAAACAGTTCACTTTTAAAGATCATTAGATTTAGCTCCACGTGCAGAGTAACTGGTTTATTCTCCCTTCTGATAACTGATGGTCGGGGTGACCTTTTCAAACACTCTGCTCCAGGCTTGGTCTGCATAATGCTGCATCTTTGTGCTCTTCATTTTGGAGAGCCAGACTCTTAAGGTTTTATATTTTGTCAAAGCCCAGCAAAGAGAAAAAGGTCTTTGTTTGAATGTTGAATAGACCACAACACTCTTCATGATAACTCCAGTTGTGCCTGCGTGTCCAGACGGAACATCTCAGGGTATGGACAATGTGCTCTCAACATTGTTGGCCATTTGAACTAATCCTGCTTTGCCCTCCCACTGAACGGCAGATAAGCTTCTTTTGAATCAACAGTGGCACAAAAAAGAAGAATATGGACAAATATCTGACTGTTGCAATCATTTTCAGTAAGTATTTATAGTGTGAGAGTAGCATCCATGTCAGAATTAATAACGGGGCGTCTTGACCCCACAGCAGGATGTGTAGGCTGCTGTGCCATATCAGGCCTCTCTTGAGTAAATGACTTCCAGTGTCCTGTAGAGCTAAGAAAGCACACAGCCAGTCTGATTCCATCAGGCATGATAACCAGGCTCTGTGGTTTATGCAGCTGCACACATAATAAGCTCTATTGTTCATCTTTATGGCAAGTGCATTTTCTTAGTCCCCCCAAAATTGGACAAAGTTTCCCATAATGAATAGAGGAGGTTACATTCTTGTCAAAGTCTCTTGCCACAGGCCCAATAGCACATAACACATTACGACTATCTCTGAAGACTCTTCTTTGTCCGTGGCTCCTCCTCTTAACCAAGACGGACGTTACAGAAGGCCCCCTCCCTGTAATGCCATGAGGATTGTGACGGCTGGCTGGAAGGCAATGAATTTAGAAATATCTACTGCCCAGGGCTATGATGGAAACCCAACTCATAGCAGCCGTTTAACCACTTACAAAATATTGTTTGTTCCTACGTGGGAAGCTTCAATTTCACTAATAGCCATGAGGTTATATTGCCCAGACACATAACATTAGGCTCCCAAACGTCATCAGCCGGAGCTCAACCCCAGCACATCTATCATACACATTTTATTTACTTTTACATTTTCTTGGTCTTTATTGTTAAAAGAATGCAGACATTTCATGTTCACCATTAAAATAAATCACAATTCATTTTAGTTACTGTTTTTTCAAGTTTAAAATGATGTTGCGTCATCGCTTTCACTGGCCTGGGGACTTCCCTTCCCTGTCAGATTAGAAGTGCTGTACACAGAAGTGCTGTTCGTCTGATATTCCGATTAAACAATGTTTCTCTAAGCTTTCAATTAGAAATGAGACAGGGTGGAGTTAAAAGAAGAACATTTACAGATGCTTAAGGAATGTAGAAGTTATTATTTCAGATAGCTAAATTAGTTTTATGTAATCTGATCATGGCTTAATCGATCATAGGCTGGGTTTGATAAACAGTGTTTTATATAGCCTATTCTAGGATTGAGTCACCAAACCCAGCAATGGCTAAAGAGTGATGCTGCACAGAGTGGAACAGCACAGCATAGTATATGGACAAGTGAAGTGTTAGAATTGTATTTAATCAAGAAAACCTAAATTTCAAAGATAGATCATTAAAGTCTTAATATTTGCTATTTATGACGCAGTATTAAGCACCACAATCACTGCTGCCACTGCCCGCACCCATGCACACCCTTGCCAACCAGTGTTAATTTTGACAGCAAATTATGATTTTGTTTTAGTCATAGTCTTTTGACTAAAATGCCATTTAGTTTTAGTCATATTTTAGTCATCTGACTTGTTTTAGTTTTAGTCTAGTTTTAGTTGACTAAATATCATTACGATTTTAGTCGACAAAATCTACCATAGATTTAGACAACTCAAATTTAACAGGCTTAGTTCAATCAATCAATCAAGTTGGATTCATATAGCGCCCTTCATGAAACCCAGAGCGCTTTACAGAGTCCAGTATTCATTCAGACACAGTCATACCGGTGGTGGTAAGATACATAGCTACAGCTGCCCTGGGGCAGACTGACAGAAGCGAGGCTGCTTCTGTCAGACAGTTTCATAATGAAGCATTCCTCTCCCCCAGTCTGATGCTAACTGTGTTTTTTGCCTGATATAGCAAGCTATAACATTATCATGTCAGCACTAGTTGGCTAGTCAGGCTAGCTAACATCAGGCACAGGCTAGCTAACGTCACACCGGAGGAGAGGGGCTCTGGCGGCGCCAGGTAGCTAACTGTTCGTGTCTTATCCATCTAGCTACAGTATAACATTAGACAGCAGCAGTAGTTGCTTAGCTAGCTTACCCAGACTAGCTAACGCTAGATACCCCCGCCAGCCGCCACAAGCATAGCCCCACTTGTTGCTAGCTAACCTGTGCCTAACATTAGCTAGCCACTAACGTTAGCGTTGCAATGATCAGACACTTCAGTTCTCCCCCGCCACAAACCTACGTGAAACACTGGTTTCTTTTAGCTTGTATTGTATTTGAAGTATTTCAGAGACACACCAGCTTGGGTTTAGCTAATACAGTAACATTAGCCGGGGGTGGGGGGGTGCTTACCTTCTCGTGAATTTCGGGATGACTGTTCTCCAAATGTCGCTTTAAGTTTGTTGTATTTTTGCCAGTAATTTTCACCCCACACGGTTTACGAAATGGTTTTGTTTTCCTTTGCATCAAATATGAAGTTTATCCAGATGTCTGCTCTCCTCTTTCTCCCGGTGTGTGCGAACGTTGACAAAGACATTTCTGAACTGTGGTAATTTACTGAACAGTTGAGGCGCAGCAGTCGTATGCTGTTAGTTGACTTCCCGCCGGCCGGTGTAGCAACGGTACTATTCAAATGTAGGCCTACACACAACAGGCTACCTGTAGGTTGCATCCAACTCGTTCTATTAATACATCCATGATCCAACTGCGCACATCCCGAACCTCGACATTCTGATTTGAACTTTTCCCATACGTCCCTCCATAACCATTTAGTCTAGTTTTTATTTCTTGACGAAAATGTGAATAGATATAGTCATAGTTTTTGTCATCATACATTCATTTTTATTTAGTTATCGTCTCATGACGATAACCCAAAAAATGTCGTTGACGAATAGTTTTCGTCATAGTTCTCGTCAACGAAATTAACACTGTTGCCAACCCTGCTAATACAGCCCCCCCCCCCACGCCCACATACCAAATCCCATTTTAACCCCATAGCCAAACCTGGTGTTCTGTTTAGTCTCAAAAGCTTCCTCAACTCTACTCCTGAGATATAACTATCCATTGGAAGAGAGGAGGAGGAAGTGTATGTTAGAAAAACATTTTAACAAATCAAATTGCCTTACACAAGGCCACTAACAGTACATTTGCTATATGATGATTTTTTATTTTATTGATTTGGATTTTTAACTACACTCTTGGAAAACTTCAACAGTGACATTTGTACAGGGCAGTTTGGTTGTCCATCAAAGGACATAAACCTTACATTTCTATGGTGCCTTTGTTGTCTGCATGGCACCAGTACAGTGTCAAGTTTTTGTTTATGGTGGGACAAGGTCAAAGGTCAAATGTAATTAATCTATTGTCCGAAGTAGAGCTTGGTTTTGGAAAGGACCTCACGATACGATACGTATCACAATACTGTATATGGGTAATGATTTACTGAAAATATTAAAATACAGATGAAAATACAATTCCATCCCCCGCTCCCTGGAGGTGATCCTGAAGGCGAAGGAAATTTAAGGACATTTTAAATCTAAAGTTTAGATTCTAATCTGTACGCTATCTACTGTAGTTCTCACTAAGTTACAATTTCTTGTAATGATTAATTATAACAATCATGTTAAAGGTGATTTAAAGCAGATTTAATATCGATTCACCTATAATGATACAGTATGTCATGATGTTTAACAGAATAGCCCACAAAATCGGGCATTTGTATATTTGTTGCAGAATAAGAAATGCCTAAGAATGTAGGGAAAAGGAAATGTATGGAATACTATGGTAACTAAATGGGAATATACTTGGTACAGTTGAATGAATACACCCTTGCCCCCTTCTATGCGCTCAGGAAGGCCATCACTGGTCAGAGCAGGAACTCGGCCTCACTATAACACCTACAATAAGAGGTCTAGACGATACCCCGCTGTAGTCCTAACGGACCTGGACTACGCTGACGACATCTGCTCTCCAACCGCATAGAGCAAACACAGGAGCTCCTGTGCAGAGTGGTGACAGTGTGTCAACGTTGGCCTTCGGCTAATGCCCAGAAAACCGAGGTAATCACCTACAACATCCTCTCGGACCATCCACCTCTAACAACAACAGGAGACATTGCTCTGAGGGAAGTCAATGACTTCAAATACCTGGGCTCATGGGTCAACTCATCCGAGCAAGACCTTAAAGTGAGAAAGGCGCTTGCATGGAAGGCCCTGAACGGCATGGCCAGTGTGTTGAACTCCAACCTCCCTCGACAAATCAAACTCAGCTTCTTCTATGTAACGGTAGAGATGTGAATGCTGGACCCTGAAGCCCACCTTGCAGAAGTCCCTAGATGGATGCTACACCAGAATGCTGTGTGCAGTACTTAACATCAACAAGAGTGAGCATGTTACCATGCATTTGTGTGGGGGGTCACCAAGGGTCAGTGAGAAAATAGCAATCAGGAGAATAAAACTGGCAGACACCAGGAGCTGTCTGCTTTGAGAGCCAATATACGTGCATAGATCACAAGGGCATCCCACACTAACATACGTGGACTCAAGAAAGATGCAGGAGCGGAAAGTAGATGTATGGTGTATGGGATGGAGGGCTCGTCTGAGGACGACCTAGAGAACACTAGTGTACTGTAGCTTGGTAGCTAAGGAATCTCTCTATAGTAGCCTACAAGAGCATCCCCAGGCTTGAGTCTTCAACGTACTTCAGAGCCATGTGCTCTCCGTGGGTAGGTGATAAACCTCTGTGTGACTCTTTGAAAAGTCCTGCCTGGAGATGCCCCTTGGAGAGGAGTAATACTGCTCTTCTTCACAACTACGTCTTCACCCAAAGGATTGTCTGAGGGGAAAGGCCACGGAGTAGGGCAGACAAAGGCGTGCTCTACTATGGGAGGACAAAGAGCTCCTTCTCTGGCGTATTGATGAAGGTTCTGTCAGGCCGTAGGGCACTTCTCCTGCCTGCGCTTCACCTCTCTATGGACACACTCTCTCTGTAATGGTTTCCAGTAATCCCAACAAAGGGATCATGCTGTATCCGCCAATATCTGTTTTTAGACAGTGTGAGACCTTTACGTTGAGCTCATTATCTTGCATTATCCTGTTAAGCCGAGTTTAGGTTATACTGTTGTTATACAGTATGTGTGTCTATGAGCCATAAACAATAGCTTTTCTTATACAGTATAAACTACACTTTGGATTCTTCCTCTCCTGTGAGGGAAGGGATCTTTCTTTCAAGGAATCTGCTTTCCTTGACCACAAAACGGGACGGATGTCTGTGTTTGTTAAAGATTTAAGAGAAAGATACTTAAGAGCAAATCCATCAAGTTTTGTCTCCCTTTATAATGTTAGAAGGCTATCTTATAACAGTAAATGTAAGTGCCCAACATGTACAGTATTTGCATGTTCTGATAAGAATTGTTTTGCCAGAGGTGGAAAGTAACTGATTACATTTGTTCAAGTAACTAGTAGTAGGAGTAGGTTATTGGAAATTACAATATTTACTTTTATTTTTTGTATAAAAAAAAAAGTAACATTTTACGTACTTATTTTTCAACAACACTTGGCAATACAATAACCACACAAAAGAGTCTTTTGAGTATTATGGTAGGTTTTGCCCAGATTTGATCTATTTAGCTTTAGTAAATCAGGCTCTAATTGTTAGGAATTCAACCCTGCTGGATAATTTGTCAGTTGAATTATCAATGCTGTAGCACACTGGCCTTGTGTTGGATTAGTTTGTTGCACGTATCTGTTACTAAGAGCCTCTTGCAGCCCTTTAGAAAAATTCCTTTTAGATGAGACAAAACCTTGACAAGATAAATATCATCTTGTGAAAAGTTTAGTTTTAAGTACACCCTGTAGCTACTGCATGTCCTTATAACATCTATGTTACAGTAGATCATTGTTAGTACTATCAATGTTCAGGGAACATCCTCTTTGGCTCATGCATGTTTGACAGGGAGATTGAAAAGTGATGAGATGTATTGCATTAGACACACGTGTTGTAGTGTGTGTGTGTGTGTGTGTGTGTGTGTGTGTGTGTGTGTGTGTGCGCGCGCACGTGCGTGCGTGTGTGTGCGTGCGTCTATCAGCATGTGAGAGGAGAGGCCTGGGAGTTGTCTGGGAAGTTTATAGCTCTCAGCAGTACACGTGTTGACCCCCGACACACCCACTCATAAATATCTAAATCACCGTCTCAGAGTAGTGGGCCACGTGGCTAGCTTTACAACCTAGACCTTGACTTGTAGAATTTCAGTTGTATTTTGAAGGAGGTGTCGGGGGTGGGGTGGGAGCAGGGCCGTTGCTAGGAATTTTGGGCCCCCTTAAAGAATATTGGTGTGGGCCCCTACCCCTCCGACTTTTCGTCACCACTTTTTTCGACCCCCTTTTTATTTTTATTTTTTATTATGTATCATTTTGTATTAATTTGTCTGTTTCTCTATGTTATTTTTCCAATTTACCTCTCCATAGACATTTACTTGTGTACTTCCTGTGCTTGGACTGTCTCTGTCTGTAGCCGTTTCATGACTGGAACTACTATGAGCCTCTTCACTCCCTTCACTGTCTGTTTCTAACTAGCTAGGACCTGGCTCTGTAGACAGTAAGACCCGAACAGTGTCTTCTTAAGACTTGGGAATAAATCTATGTAGCACTGTAGAGTTTACAGGAAGCTGGCTAGGCGGCTGTTGATTAGCTAATAAACGCCTCTCTTATTCCAAGAGCATTCATATGTAGGCTATCTTAACCTGGATTACATCTACATGTTGCTATTCAGTACAGTAGTTCAGTAATAAGTTTAACTAGCCAACCAGTGTCTACCTCACTCACTCACCATCGAAAGCATCTTCTGGGGGCTGGGGGTGGGTGTCTAGGTCAGACAAGGCCACAGCTGATTCTGTGAGTAGCAGCACAGGACATAAAGGATTTAAAAAGAAATCAACTCTATATGAATTTCTATTAATTAACTTAACACTATTCATTATTAACCATGGATTTCTTTATGTAATGTAACTGTTTCATATGTAGGCTATCTTAACCTGGGTTAACTTACATCTACATTTTGCTATTCATAGCAGTACAGTAGTTTAGTAACAAGTTTAATAGCCAACCAGTCTCTACCAGTCACTCACTCACCATCTAAAGCATCTTCTGGGGGCTGGGTGTCTAGATCAGAGGGGACCACAGATGATTCTGTGAGTAGCAGCACATAAAGGTTTTAAAAAGACATGTTAACAGAACCGGCTAGCTATAACACATAAGCATTCATGAGAATGGAAACATGTGTCCTGGCTGCTGCTACTGGATTTGTATGTATTTATTTGGACAGGAAGTATTTGTGCCAGCTGGCAAGCTAGCTAACAGTAGCCACCTCACTAGAACAGTGCAGTGGTTGAGGCTGGCTAGTGAAAGCTAGCTTACTAGAACTGTAGTAGCTGTCTAGTTAATCTGTCATTTAGTTAATGGTAGCGTAATGTTATCTAGCAGCTATCTTACCAGAACAGTAGTTGGCTAGCACTGTAGCTAGCTGTCTAGTTAATGGTAGCTAACGTTATCTAGCAGCTAGCTTACCTACAGTAGTTGGCTGGTTGCTAGAACTGTAGCTAGCAGTAGCTGTCTAGTTAATGGTAGCTAACGTTAGCTAGCAGCTAGCTTACCAGATCAATTTGTTACCAGAACATAAGCTTACTAGCTAACGTTAGCTACCTAGCTTAGAACTTTCTTCATACACTAGGCTAACGGCTCTCGTTGTCATGGTTAATGTGAGACCGCGGGCAATTAACTGACCGACCGTCTTAACATAGCTACTCTCACCTTTCTTGTGGAAAAAAAAAAATGCTTATGGGCTCCCACTCTGCTGCCTTTTCTCCTGGCCTCTCTCTCCACTCTTTTCTGGTGCCCGGATTTATGTATGAGCATGATGTTTATGATTTAACGTTAGGCTATTAGTGCTAGTATTTCACAGTCAGCCGGTATAGTGACGTTAATGTCAAAAGAGGTGAGACTTGCCAGCATGAACCATGGCATGGACCAAACCATTTAAGAAGGGGGATATTGCTCAGTAAATTAAATCTTTTTTCATCTGTATTGCATTATTTGTGGCTTAATTTGAATTCTGATGCAGCATTAGTGTGACTGATCTGTATGCAGAATAATTTCATCATAGAAAGAGGGACCTCTTGTTTTTTTGTGGGCCCTGCTTGCTTGTGGGCCCTTATAATCATCATCACCTTTCACCGCTTAACAACGGCGCTGGGTGAGAGCCCTCTTTGGCTTTCCCCGATATCATATGAACATTTGCAGAATGACAGCTGCTTCCATATTGTGCCTTGTGCATACACAGAGTGTAATAGGGTTAATAGGGTTTACAGTCGTAACCTGCAGTTTCGTATAGGCTGTGAATCAAGTGTTGTTTCTTCTTGTCGGCAGAATAATGTGAAAAGAATCTTCTGGAGAAAAATGCAGTTTAAACCAAATTTATTGAGTAAGCCTAATACAGGTCGAATCTCGGCATCACTGACTTACAGTAGGTGGTATCCCAGTTGATATACTTTGGCTTCAGGCCAATGAACACACGATAAACAATTTTGCATACGAGGGAGGTACATTTTAACACAGATCTGGTAAGCTTGTCTTTGTGATAGGTCAATTGGTGTCGCTGGGTTCTGCCCCCTCCGGACATGGGGCCGTCTTTGGGTTCTTCCTTTGTCCGGCACATTTCAACTGTACTTGAAACAACCTCAGAGGTGCAATCTCTTTTGTTCTCAGAAGCAAAGGAATGTGGCCTCAGGAAGAACATTTGTTGTCATTTAAATGTTGAACTGCTTGTAATTACAAAGGTCTATCTCAACTGGAGTTCATCTCCTGTTCCTAGTACAATGATATTCCTACATGAGTAATACAATGTCTTGATGTAATACAGTATAAAAATATACTACATATCCCCCCTTCGAGGCGTCCTAACGCCACGACACAAAACATCAAATATAACAAACAATCCCCAAAACACATACAAACAACCAAAATATCACATAACAATAAAGCAAATCGGGGGCCAGAGGTTACTAGCACTTAGCCCCACCGTAGGAGAACAGCCCTCAGCGCTGTCTCATCTCCACGTCCCACGCTGGAGCAATCTTCAGACCTCAAACCCCCAGGTGTCGCAATCCTTTCCGACACCCAGAGAACAATGTTCGTAGCAAGATGGGAAGCTCACCCTGTCCAAAACAGGGAGAGCACTCCAGGAATGTCCAAGAACGACCCACAAGTCATCCGTGACTCCACAAAGTTCATAGCTTCATGCTGGCAAGGGGCAACCACTCCGTGGTAGCCCACACAATACAGTCCCGGATAATCTGTAAACATCAACACAGAACTATACAGAAAACAAAGCACCCCAACCAAGGAGACGTGTACACACACCTGAATCAGAAACACAGGTGAAATGTAGACGACCCCCTGCAGCCTGACAAACAAGATACCCTTATAACAAAAATATCTCATACTGCAAATCACCAAGTAACCCCATACACCAACACATATTAAAGAGATAAAAAGGATTAAACAAGAAAACAATATACAAACAACAGATGACCGTCAGCCCCCAGGATGGCATAAATCAGGCATGGCTAGGGCCCGGCCCCCAGGGTCCGCGGTACCTGTAAAACAACACTCAACACAAACCGAAGTTAATGACAGGGGGCCGAAGGCCACCCCTCACAGGCAAAAACAACAGGACAAATGAAAAACATAGTGACAAAACATAAAAGAACAGCTTATGGCTGCCCATAACAATAAAAACACATAGACCCCCATAACAAAAATAAAAACATAACCTAAACCCAATAAATCCCAATCAATCCTATCAGATTAAGGACAAACCCCAACACCAAAAAGGTCATCATCAGAATCACTGCCACCCACACTCCCAGAACCCAAAAGGTCCCTCTCCATGCCCTCAGAGCCCTCAAAGGCCACTCCTGCTGTAGTAACGATAAGCTGTCCAGCTAAACTACCCACCATCTTCTGAACCATAGATCGGAGCAGGGGAATCACACAACATGTCAAAACCATGAACAAGAACAGAACCAATGAGAGTATCAGAGCCATCCTAATCAACAGGGCCTTCCACGTATCAAGCCGTAACCAGCTCCACCAAGAATCAGACCCACCAACAGTATTCTGGACATGCTCATCTCTCAAACCTTCCAACAACCGTATCACCTTTGTTAAATTACCCTCAGGACCAGAGTGCATCGGAATAACCGAACAACATTCAGGGCCAATTCTCATACAGACCCCTTGTTCCTCCGCCAAGATGGTGTCCAAGACAAACCTGTTCTGTAAAGTCATCAAAGAAGTAGCATGCAACTGTTCCTTAACCAGATCTAAAGCCCTAATGGTGAAATTAATGAATCTCTGTTGATTGTACCATAAGTAATTAATCCACCGACCATTAGACTCGGGAAAGAAGACAGGATTGTACGGCAAAGACACTTCGGACATCGCCAAAAACTGATGGGGTATATTCTCAGGCCCAAATGGTCCCATGACAACATCCTGATCATGTACGTACAACAAATCTTTAAGGTCTCTTTTTGCCCTCGTCGGCCCCTCATTCAAAGCCAGCACAGAGAGAGTACTTGATAACATAACCGGCGCACACACACCTAACCACTTGGGAGCTAAAACATCCTGAATCTGTTTACCTTTCCCACAATACCAAAAAACATCGGCTACCGAACGTGTACCCACTGCCAGATTACCCTGAGTCCCGAACCCATACCGAAGTATAGTCCCATTGTCCGCCACCCGAGAAATCACATAACTACCCAAACCATACACCTCTTTACACTTCATCGGAAGGTCTGTCCTATTGACACATTGTCTACCCGGTACATAATCAGAACACGACAGCAGATGCTGATTCTCCATGCGCATAAGACAGAAAGGAAAAACCAAATCTTTTGGGATCGTGACTATCGGTGGTACAAAAGAATTGCCTGCTAATGTAAGCAACGGCCAATTTCTACACCATGGGGCCACATAAGGTGCGAGAGTAGAGGGCCGAAGGATGGGAAGGAAGGCAAGGAAACAATGGATATGACATCCTCCCCCTCCTTCCCTCCAGTTGTAGATACAATCGTCAGGCTGATAAGGAAAAGGGAGCACTCGAGGGGTTTTGTTGGCATTGTGGCAGACGATACACGTAGAATTGCTAACCTGTCTAGAAGTGTACCTCATCCAATCATAAAACAGATTTCTCTGTCCTCGTGCTGTGATCTGTTTACCCGAAGAAACAAACATTTCCATAGAGTACTGTTCCTTGTAGGAGACTATTGGTCCAAATGAACGGCTGACAACTGGACGGACACAACATAAAACACCCCACAGCCCACATATCAGAGTACGTAAATCCATCTCTACACCCTCACTATGTTCTTTCAGTTAAACCTTGAATTCCAGTGAATGTGTAGCGGACCTCTTCTGCATTAAGGTCTTGTCCACTATGGCACCTTTCACCTGGGAGGCAGGAGAAAAAGATTTACTCATATAACTTCTAAACGGGGGTTGTGTAAGTCCACAACTGAATGTCTCTACCATCATGACGAACTTCTGTACTGAATTTAAACAGCACAAACATTCACTCTTGTCTCAATATCACGCATCGCCCAATTTCTCAAGACTGGAATATTACAACAAAAATCAAAGCAACAATAATCAGGCAACATAACACAACATATTCTATCTGAATAAAAATATTCCACGCTCCAGAGTATTCAGGAATTGAATGAACGTGAACAACCTCCCTAAACATTTCAGTAGGAGGCACAGTAACCATGGAAACGTTCCAAACTAAAAAGATATATGCGCTGTAGCTAAACAGTCACATAGAAGCATGACTGTACTCCATAATTCAGCTTCAAAGGAAATCAGTTGCCGTTTCATCCGGTTCAGGATCACCGTTGCCATGCTAGGTGACATAGTCCTTCTGCCATTGAGGCTTTGTCCTTGTCCTGGCTGGCCTCAACTCTCTGGTCTCATCATCCTCGGATGCCGTGTCCATCTGATTTGGGGCAAATCGTAAGTCGACGTCAATGAACTTCCCGTCGGCATCACTGGCTGGAGTGTGTGTTTTGGCATGGCTTGGAGCAGGTGTATCCACACAATCAGCTTCATCATCATCATGAACATAGCTTGGCTCTTCATCTTGTTTCTCAGTTTGAGGATCTTTGGCACCCTCTTCATCACCAGAATCTTCTTTGGGTTTGGGTGAATCTCCATGTTCCTGACTTAATGGGGAATCTCCTTCGTCTTCGAACCCGTCATTCGGAGCTTTGACACAATGACTCAGGTGATACCAAGTAGGAGAACCTTCAACCTGGACTGCGTTCCCTATGGATCTGACCACAGTCCACGGTCCCTCTCGTCGACTGTTAAACCACTTTCGGCGAAAGACTTTGATGAACACTTTATCTCCTGGTACAATAGCGTTCTCCTTTTCCTTGATTAACTCCTCTTCCAGCACCTGGGCCTGTTTTTGAGCGACATAGGTGCTGATGTTCTTGTGAATGTTTGTCAGGTACTTCACATACATCTTCATATCATCTTCCAACAAAGACAGACTTGGACCTTTCCCACTTGTCCTCAAGCATGGCGTGGGCATGGTTCTTCCTGTGAGTAATTCATGTGGTGTCATGTTTAACTCCCGTAGTCCACTGGACCGACAAGCCATCAAGGCAAGGGGAAGAGCGTCCATCCAATTCAGTCCTGTCTGCTGACAAACTTTAACAAGACGGTTCTTCAGGGCTAGGTTCATGCGTTCCACAATTCCCTGGCTTTGTGGGTGATAGACACATCCTAGACGTTGTTTGATTCCCAACTTTTGTAGAATGAGTCTCACAGTTTTGTCCACAAATTCCTTTCCATTGTCTGATGAGATCCTATCCGGGATACCAAATCTTGGAATGACCTCACGACACAGAAACTTAGCCACTGATTGTGCATCTTTTCTTCTTGTAGGGCACGCTTCTGTCCATCTTGTGAATCGATCCACCACGACTAACATGTATCGTTTCCCTTCAATTCGATTTATCATATCCACGTAGTCGATAACAAGGTGTGACATTGGACCCTTTGGTGTAGGGATGTGCCCTGGAATGGTCGGCACTGCTCTTCTGACATTGTTTTTCAAACAAATCATACACCGTCCAATGACATGATCGATCCGTTCAAGTAGGTACGGAGCCCAGAATCCATATTCTTTCGTGATCTTTCTCTTCACCTCCCCCCTAGACACATGGGCAAGCCCATGAGCCTCCTGGATCAACAAGGTCAACAAATGTGGTGGGGCAACCACAAAACCTTCATGGTTCCTCCACAGTCCGTTTCCATCCTTACTAGCCCCCCTGGACACCCATAGGTTCTTGTCCAGCGCAGACACTTCCTCCTGCATCAAAACAACATCTTCAAGAGTGATCTTCTCCTCCAAGTCATATTGATAAGCCACCAGAAGGACATCACCTGGCTTGTCCGCCCCTGTGACAGCCTTCGCGGCAGAATCAGCAGCCTGGTTCCCCTGTGTCACTCTCGAAGCATCCGATTTGTGTGCTGCACATTTTGCGATAGCAATCTCCTTCGGTTTCATCATGGCCTGCAGCAGCTTCATGATTTGTTCCTGGTGTCGTATCGGAGAGCCATCCGTCTTCTTGAATCCTCGCCCCTTCCAAATTGCTCCGTAGAAGTGACAAACATTATGGGCGTACGCTGAGTCCGTGTAGATCGTCACCTTCCTACCTTCAGCCAGTAAACAAGCTTCAGTAAGGGCAAATAACTCAGCTAGCTGAGCTGAGCAAGGCTGAGTAAGCACCTCAGCTCTCTCCGTCACAAACTCAAGACCATGGGCTCTGACAACGGCATAGCCAGCGCACAGTTTGTCACCTATCCGGTAACAAGATCCATCTGTCCAGTACTCCACATCCGAGTTCTCCAAAGGGAGTGCCTGTAGATCTGAGCGAAGTTTGGAATATTTTTCAGCTTCTCTCACGCAATCATGCGGACTCCCATCTTCTGAAGTCGGCATCGTATCTGCTGGATTGATCGTATCACACCGTACCAGGGTAACATCTTCCTGTTCCAGTAGTCGATGATAGTCCCTGATCCTGGAAGCCGTCAGTGTGTACTTGCTAAAATTCAAGAGATTCCTAACACTATGATGAGTGAGAATAGTGACCGGATATCCCATAGTCAAAGCGGATGCCTTTTCATACATCAAGTAAACACCAACCAATGCCCTGTAGCATGGTGCAAGGCCCATCTCTACTCCAGAGTAAGCAACTGAATAGTACGCTATGGGTTGTGGGTTCCTCCCAATACCTGTGAGCTGGGCAAGAACAGCACAGGCATGTCTCTCTCCTTCTGATGACGAGACATACAGCAAGAAGTTTTTTGAATAGTCCGGGAGCGCCAATGCAGGTGCTTCCAAGAGACGACACTTGATAGTCTCAAAAGCCAAATGTCCCTCATGCGTCCATGTGAGAGAAACACTCAAGTTATCAGAACCCGCATTCTTCACCATGGCCCTCAAAGGCTCTGTCAGCCGGGTATAATCTTCAACCCACACAGATGAATAACCACAAATGCCCAGAAACTTCAACATCTCTCTCGCCGTACGCGGCTTCGGGGCCTGTTTGATGGCGTCCAGATGGTCGTCAGAAATCCTTCGATGACCATGGGAGATTACTTGTCCCAAGTAGACAACACGGTCTTGGCAGTATTGCAATTTCTTCTGAGAAGCCTTATGCCCATTTTCAGCCAAGATCCGCAAGAGCTTCACTGAGTCTCTGTGACAAGTTTCCTCATCAGTTGCACACAAGAGAATGTCGTCAACATACTGCAGGACAGTACTATCGAGCTGACCCTTCAACCCGGCCAAGTCCTCCTTCAAGACTTGATTAAAGTGATGGGGAGAATGAGAATACCCCATTGGCAAGCGTGTATATTGAAAATGCCGGCCTTCATAAGTAAAACCAAAGTAGCCCTGTGACTCTGGACATAAAGGCACACTAAAGAAAGCTCCACACAGGTCTATTACAGTGAAATGTGTAGCCTCAGGAGGGACTGCGGAAAGGAGCACATGTGGATCTGGCACTTCTGCTGGAAAACTGACGATCACATCATTGACCGCCCTTAGGTCGTGAACCAGACGATATGAATTATCCGGCTTCTTGACTGGCAGCAGTGGCGTATTACTCTGGGGGTCCTGGGTTATCTTTAAGACCCCTGCCTTCAACAATCCATTGATCTGTGGCTTAATACCCTCAACTGCTTCATCCTTCAGAGGATATTGTGGTTTCCAAGGTGGTCTTGCTCCTGGCCGGAGCTGGACTCTGACCGGTTGGGCTGATTTCACAAATCCAATATCCGTACTGTGTTGAGCCCAAAGGTGCTCCGGCACCTGTTGCAACATCTCCTCCTTAAAATCCCTAGCAGGATGGACGGAGAATACTGATTCGTCCGTCAGTGTCACTGCCTGTGGTTCTCCCATGCCTTGTGCAGAGATCATGACTTTAAGAAACTGTCGGTCTTCACTGATCCAGACAGACCGATTCTCCACCAATGGCACGAAGGTGGTCAGTTCAGCACGTCTCATCATCGTAGCAATATGCATCTGGCTGCAGTCTTCAGAGACCAACAGAGTCACGTGTGGTATGCCATCCTCAACCGTGTATTCGCTGTTGAGGTAGTCGTTTGATGCTATTTTCATGGCTGCACCCTCTGGTCCCAGAATAATGCACCCTGAGCTGAGCTGAAGTTGATCTGGTTGACTCCTCAACCAGTCACCGGGGATTGGACAAACATCACCCTTAAAATACTGAAGAGTACAATGTGGAGGGTAATCAGGTCGCTTAGCAGCAGGCAAGTTAGCCAAGAGAAATTTCTCCCAAACTCTTGCCGGTTCCATCAGGTCTTCACTGAGATTTCCTACCCAATAGACCATCGGAGGTCCAGATGTCACAAAGAATTGTCGTTTGTCTTTAGAAGGTACCTCCACTTGTAAGCCGTCAGCTGTGCATTTGATGGTTAGCTTTAATTGACACAGAGCATCTCTTCCAAGCAGACCAATAGGTGTTTTCTCTGATACAAGAACAGATACTACAGCCTGCTGATCCTTGTACTTGAGCACCACTGGAGTCGTAGTGGGAATGAGCTGTTTAATCCCTTCAAATCCGATTGTCCTAACAAATTGACCAGACTTTTGGAGGTGAGTGGCGTCTCGAGGCTGGACACAAGTATAGGCTGCTCCAGAATCCACGATCATCTTTGTTCGTCGACCGTTGATTTCTACCCAAATAGCTGGATCCTCATCTGGCCTCAACACCACTAGCTCACACCCCCTCTTCGGATTCTCCGGGCAGCCCTAGAGCCCACCGGGCTCCGGGCCTCCGTAGGGGTTAACTGGACCCCCCGTAGACTCCTGCTTTTGAGCACATGAAAAGTCAATACTATCTATAGGAACTGATACCCATCCTCTTCTATTGCCCTGACCGCCTCCACGAGTTCCTCCGGGACAATTACGAGCTAAATGTCCAGGTTGTCCACAGTTGAAGCACAATCCATCGCTTGGACGTTGCATCATTCCTCTTCCCCCACGACCAAAGTTCCCTCTTCCTCTAAAGAATCCTCTTCCTCCGCCTCTCCATGCCTGAGGCTGTTGAGAAGCAGGGAGTGGAGCTGGAGGCTGCATCATTGGCTGTTGCTGCGGTTGCAGTTGAACCTGTGACTGTGGTTGGTACTGCGGTTGTGGTTGGAACTGTGGTTGTGGTTGGAACTGCTGCTGTGCTTGAAGTTGTGGCTGCATTTGGAACTGCTGCGGTGCTTGGAGTTGTGGCTGCATTTGGAACTGCTGCGGTGCTTGGAGTTGTGGCTGCATTTGGAACTGCGGCGGTGCTTGGAGTTGTGGCTGCATTTGGAACTGCTGCGGTGCTTGGAGTTGTGGCTGCATTTGGAACTGCGGCGGTGCTTGGATCTGTGGCTGTGGTTCCTGTAGGACGACAGCTTGCTTCTTCTCCTTTTCTCTCCGTTTCCCGTCCATTAACTGTGTTTGGGCAAGTTTCCTCATCGTCTCTTCATCTTGGTCCTTCTGGGCCCGTTCCTTCTTCCTGTGATGCTCCACTAGATGAGCGATATGATCAATGTAGATATTCTTTACCATAGACCCAAGACCAACCACTTCCCCCAATTTACTCCTCACGGACTGCGGCAGGCCTTCCTGGAGCTTCAGTCGCAGCATAGCGCGTTCCAACTTGTGCTCCTCAGGATCGTTTCCCATGAGGTCTCTCCACTGTTGGTAAACACGTGCCACATATGCTCTGGGATTCTCTGTGTTACCTAAAGCGTCGAAGATAATGTTATCTGGGTGTACATTGGTAGGATACATCTCCTTCAGGGTTCTCCACAAACGTCCTCTATTGGCAGCGAAAAGTTCCGCATCATAAACTGCTGTATGAGCACATCTTCCTATTCCAGCCTTTTCTAGAATTTCCTCCATTGGCGGTACTCCTAGTACTGAAGACAAGATCCTCTTGATGTCACCCATGGCGAGTGAGATGCCTTGTGATAGCTGATCAATCTTCGTCGTCCAGGGATGAGCGCCATCTTGGAGAATTGGCAGTTTATCCAAGATTGCAGACATGTCACTAGCCTGCCAGGGCTGGTAGTTCATATGAGCACCCCTAACCACCACCGGAAACATCTTCCCGTCACTTTTAGTCTTCCTCTTGCTCTTCTTTTTTGTTTTACGTGTGCCTCCTGATCCACTTTTCACCTCAGTTTTGCTGGGTCTTGGACGAAGGTCATGCTTTTCCAGCTCCTTTTCCATCTGACGTGTTTGTGTCTGCACCTCCGTCCGAACTGCAGAGAGATCCCTCAATGCATCTTCTAAGTGAGCCACATCATCACCCTTTTTAGCTGCAGATAGTTCAGATTCAAGTTCAGTCCTTGACGCGTTAATGGAATCCAACTTCTTTTCCATATCTCTCAGCTCCTTATTCACCTGTGCCTTGGCTCTCGCACCATCATCCGAGTCAGACTCCTCGCTCTCTTCTTCACTACTGCTACTAGAGTCTGTTTCTTGGTCCTTTCTCCCTCTTCTCTCGGCGCGTGCCATAATCTGTCTGATGCGCTCACTATATCCTCCAATATCCGCTCCTTCCTCTTCAGAAGAGCCACTGTCACTTTCGTGTCTGCCCTTTTTGCCTTTTTTCTTCTTCTTCTTTTCAGCTGATGCCGGATGTTTATCTGCTTTCTTGGTTTTGCTCTTCGCATCAGGCTGAGTCACAACGGTCGTCCTGGCATTTCCCGTCTGCATAATGTCATTATTATCGTCTTTGATGACATATCTTCCCTCTGTATTTAGCACGGGTAGCTGTGGGTAAGCCTTAGTAGTTTCCTCCTGAGCTTCATAAGGAGGCGGAGTCAAGACTGGAGCCGTATGAGAGAATGGCGCATCAATTATACTCTGTAGTATGTCCGTCTTATCATTGGCCTCCTCTATTATGGTTAGAGCTGCGGTGGCTGCCGCCTCCACAGCTGCTTTCTGTCTCCTCCCTACTTTACCGAACAGTGTCAAGACTGCGAGTTCGGCATCTCTCTTTTCTTTTCGAGCCTTACCTCGTCGTCCCGTCTTCTGATGAGCTTTGTGCGCCTCGACCAGAACACGCATGTTTTGAATGAGTCCTTCATCAAAGCTTCCTGAAGACGGCCAAGGCCGTGGTATGTCAGACCATCTCCGTGCCCAGCTTTTGGATATATCATCGATGCCCTTCAGTATTGGATAATCTCGTTTGAGTTGCTCCACCGGTGTGAGCATGGACACATTAACGTCTGTGTCTGATGACATGTTGGAATCCACGAAGATCGATAGACCGATAAGACTCGAGACTATTATAAGCCTCTCAAGATTCCAACCGTGCACAAATAGACTCTATCAATTAGGCAATTGATAAAGAAACAAAAACACTCAATCACTCACGGACATAGGACAACCCTTGCTCTGACTAAACTGCCTAACCAGATATAATCTTGCTCAATTTCCACCCTAGTCTTCAGCACAGGAAGCGATCGGTCCCATTTAAGCACTTTTAATTGCTACAAATTAAAAACCACAAAGCCCGGTTTGACGCAAGCTTAGGGTATTGTGCACCAGAGGACAATCCCCTCATTAATCGCTGTATGCCAGAAAATAATGAATTAAAATAAAAAAGGTTTTGACGTATACATCGAAATGTACACACCACTTTGCCTGTCAGCAAGTTGAGTCCTACTGTCCGTTCACTCAGTCCTTTCACTCCACACACACACAATATGCAAAGCGTAATATATGTATGTACGTCTATATCACTATACTTAAAGCAAATCCATAAACCAATGCTTATTCTACCAAGGACAACCAAGACACCTCTAAACCAACTATCAAACGGACCATTAATTACTCAAAGACCACAAAAATCAACACCAAACCATCTACATCCATTAATAATAAAACACCCTATAAACCATGTATCCTTATCACCAAATTAAGTAATCAATCCAAATAACATCACCATATAATACAACAGCAAGCCTTGAATAGATAGCAATAACTCAAAACAATTAAATAAGACAGCCAATCTAATTCAATCAATGAGTATTAACCAGCAATCAGGCTTACTTTTTGAAGCAGGAGATGGATGATATGCAAAGGAATCCCCCTTTGAATGGATTGGATGGATGGATGGATGGATGGTCTTGAAGTGGATTGGTCTGAGATGGTCAGTTGAATCAGGGCCAAAAAACCCTCCTTTCCAGGTTCAGCCAGAACCGATTTACTTGGGCAAAGGGAAAAACAACAATTAATAAAAAGCATTTATAATTAAAAATAAATGTGCTATTAACAACCCATTATTCTAAAGTCAAACTGTCATAAAACACACGAATACTCAAAACAAATATAGAAAGCGGTCATATCTAACAATGGCCACGCGATGGCAGCATAGGACAGCAGAATTAAAGAATCAACACAACCCAAACCAGCGTGAACTGCTACCTATGAATGACCACTAGATGGAGGCATAGCAAAATTAAAGAATCAACACAACCAAACCAGCGTGAACTGCTACCTATGAATGACCACTAGATGGAGGCATAGCAAAATTAAAGAATCAACACAACCAAACCAGCGTGAACTGCTACCTATGAATGACCACTAGATGGAGGCATTAGACAGCAAAATTAAAGAAGAAAGAATGAAATTGAACTGTCCCTCACCTTAGTTACACTATTCCATCCACAATTTATTAAAGGATTGAGAAGGATCTAAGTAACAAAAGGATATGATGACTAGTGGATTGTTGCTAGGGTTTGAGTGCTGAATAACCGATTTCTCGATCAGTGTCCACCTGGCCCGGGTTCAACATCCCTCATTGATTTATGAATTAACTTTATTCTATCTAATCCAGTCGTCCCATACACCGCACGACCCACTGGATGAATTATCGTTCCCTAATTTCTAAAGATAGGAAAGAGAAAGAAGCAAGAGAGAAAGAAAGATAGAACAAGAAAGAGATAGAGAAAATGGTCACTGCCCGCCTCACCTGGGACTGAAAAAAAACCTATTGTCTAGTGACCGCGTATCACAGACCCCCCTCCCCCCACAGCCAGCTGTGGTTTAATGGGGGCTAGGAATTTTTACAACTCAAGAGTACGGGGAGCAGCCTCACCCACAAAAGACAATTAAACAAGAAATATCAGCACAATATTATTTACATTAACTCAACTTTCAAACCTTACAATGTATAAAACCAACAAACACACAATCTCAACTTTTAGACTTTAAAGCACAAAACCCACAACGCACGCTTCCTTTCACTCTCTCGTTCACACCTCAACTTTCACACCTCACACAGCCAGTCTCCTCACACAAAGGCCGCTAGCAGGCACACACACACAGGCCTACAATATCCAGTCCCACGTGGAGAGAACAAAGACGCAGGCACACACACAATACAGGCCTTACAGTATCAATCACCCACGTGGAGGAGACCACAAGGAAACTTCCTTCCCTCAACCTTTCATTCAGAAAGTAAGATTAAACCAATCTCAAATATCTACAATAGACAATAAACATTTTACACAAGACAAATAGCAGACTGCTAAAAACGTACTTTAAAACGAGACAATACAGGACTCCGGTTTAGCCTGCTTTTACATACTGGTACCTCACACTTTTAACAAGAATATGCAATCCTTATGCATTTAATTTAACCGGTTTTATTTAGAGACCTGGAACCCCACTCTGGAGCTCCCGTCTTTCTCTAACCTCTGCGCACTCGTATGCGTCTTTCTAAGACCATGCCCATACCGAGTCAGCACAACAATGCGTACACAATTTAATCTATTTCTCCTTATTTATTGGAAGTTCTTTATGGCGTAAGCATAAATTGATTTGCAAGACGGTTTACCTTGATCAAGACTCGCGACGTCGCTCACTCTTGTCCTCCTTGGCCGTTAGGTTCACAAAAAGTTTAGTTGATCTTCGCTGTCTTTCAAGGGTCTTGTAAATCGGGAGCTATAAGCGCGCCATCCCATCCCCGTCGCCAATATGTTGTTTCTTCTTGTCGGCAGAATAATGTGAAAAGAATCTTCTGGAGAAAAATGCAGTTTAAACCAAATTTATTGAGTAAGCCTAATACAGGTCGAATCTCGGCATCACTGACTTACAGTAGGTGGTATCCCAGTTGATATACTTTGGCTTCAGGCCAATGAACACACGATAAACAATTTTGCATACGAGGGAGGTACATTTTAACACAGATCTGGTAAGCTTGTCTTTGTGATAGGTCAATTGGTGTCGCTGGGTTCTGCCCCCTCCGGACATGGGGCCGTCTTTGGGTTCTTCCTTTGTCCGGCACATTTCAACTGTACTTGAAACAACCTCAGAGGTGCAATCTCTTTTGTTCTCAGAAGCAAAGGAATGTGGCCTCAGGAAGAACATTTGTTGTCATTTAAATGTTGAACTGCTTGTAATTACAAAGGTCTATCTCAACTGGAGTTCATCTCCTGTTCCTAGTACAATGATATTCCTACATGAGTAATACAATGTCTTGATGTAATACAGTATAAAAATATACTACACAAGTAAAAACACACATTTTTAATTCAATTTTCAAGTCTTTAATGATGATTTATTAGACTATGCCTCCCGTTCCTAGGAACAAAGATAAATAGGCTACATTTTCATTGAATTGTGATTGCACCAATGCCTGACAATCAATGACGTTATACAGTAGGCCTACTGAAATACTTTCCCCCGTAGGTTTATAGACTACTTCTCCACCTCGAGCTTCACTTTTTCCATCTTAGCCTGTTTTATCTCTAGTTCCTCTTGTATAGAGACATCACATTGTCTACACCAACCTGAAACTATTAACAACTATAGCCTACATTTACTTTATTTAAGCGTCCCTTGCCAGTCTCACAGGGTTGCAGCTGAAAGAATAAGGTAGGCCTATTAGGCTACAATTGCTTTACACGCCATAAGGATATAGCCCAATGATCTAGCCTACTCGATCGTGTTCATGAGGAGGATAATGATAAAACGTAGGCATTTGGCAGTATTTTTCCAGCTTTCCTTTCTGCCTTTGGCAGTAGCGACTGTGTCGCCTATAGTTCGTTCTATAGCCTAGGCTAATATTGCTCCTCTTGTGTAAAATGCGGTGGGCAGAACTTGGTTATGTATTGTTTGCCTTGTCCATGGCCGTATCCGAATACCTATATAAAGGTATGTGATTGGTCATTTCGAGCAAATACCTCCCCATTTTACCGTGAACGCGCACAGCTAGATTGGACCAGCTAGGTGATAGCCACTGTCGTAGGTCCGGTTTACTCGAGCGAGCTAGGGGAAAGTTATCCTATGTTGAACGAGCTTCGTAGTACAGGGCCCTGGAATTGTCTTATTTCCCAAAGGTTTTTGAGCCAGGTCCAGGACCCAGTATTTAAACAGATTTCTATTGTAGCCTTCTGTATGGCCTAAGAAGTCTTTCCACACCCCAAGAGGCCAAAATCCATATACATTTTTGAAATTGAATGTCCATTCAGTGTGTTTGAAATGGAACAGTGGTGGCAATTGTATTCTCTGTGCTCAGAACAAATAATGTTTCATACTAGATGAGGGGAACTAAAGATGAAATGCTAGTTAGCCGTGAGCAAGTTTCAGTTTGGAGATGAGTAGCCCTTCACTAGAAAGAGTTCTTTGTAAAATAAATGTGGTGACGTCAAATGAACTCCATAAAGACATAAATTCTTCGTTAAGTAAGAACAACACAACAGAGGGAGGATGAGTCTTTGTATCCTCCTCCTTTCTCCTTATTTGCATAGCTAATGAGGTTTGAGTCTTTAATAAGTTGAACTGGCCAAGCCTCTACTCTTATTTGGACGTTAGCTTGGCTGACCAGGCAAAAGGGAATATCTGATAGGCCCTATATTAAGCAAATTATCTTAAATAATATCTTACATTTAACATAATGTTGGAAATGCTTGAATACAGCCATTACCAGGTGAGATGGGTTCATTTTATGTTTTGTTGTTTTGTAATAACTTGCAGTATGGACATTCATGTACTTCTGTAATTGAATGGTATTGACCTAATTACTTCATACCTTTAGCACAAACTGGTTTGAAGTGTTTGGGGATGGACAAAAACATGTTTTCCCCTTTAAATATAACATTATATAGTCATGCATTCATAAAAAATGATCACTTTGTTTTGGGAGACAATACATTCTGTAGAAAAGCTACTACTTGTCGATATCGGTCTACAACATGCGATGGAAATATACTTTGTGACCAAGCCAAGGAACTACATTTTATTTCACAATAAAAATGTTCTTTTTGTCTCAAATAGGTGCAGTCCCATCTGGAGAACCCCACTAAGTACCACATCCAGCAGACTCAGAGGCAGCAGGTGAGGCAATATCTCTCCCCCAACCTGGGGGGTAAAGCTGGCAGCCAGGCCAGCAGCTTCCAGTGCCCCAGTCAGCCCCCAGAGCACGGCATGACCCCTGGCCCAGGCAGCAGTGCCCCCAACAGCCCCATGGCCCTGCTGACCTTAAGCTCCAACTGTGAGAAAGAGGTAGGTCAGCTTATCAGTGGTGGACAGAGCTGATGGGCAGAGGAGCTATGACATCCTGACAAAATATAACAATGTGTATCATTCCTAAACAGATGGACGATGTCATCGATGACATTATTAGCTTGGAATCAAGTTACAATGATGATATTCTTGGACTCATGGACCCAGGACTCCAGATTACAAATACGGTAAATTAATTATATAAACATCAAACCATAGCCATTGATTTTCATGCTACACTATGCTTTTATTTACCAAGTGTTTGTCTGCCCCGTCGCCAGCTTCCCGTATCTGGCAGCCTTCTGGACATGTATGGAAACCCAATCCTCCCCCCTCCTGGCCTCTCTATCAGCAGCTCCTGCCCCTCCAGCCTATCCAACATCAAAAGGGAATTCTCAGGTAATTCTTTTTTCTGTAGCTAGTTGTTTCCTCACTCTCCCAGCAAAATGACATTTTTGATGACTATAAAAGCAGAAAATTGATTGAAGCAGTCAATGAGGGTATTTTAGTTTTTTGAGGCCATTGTACAGTTAGTAGATGGATGTATTTGTTACAATGCATATGCATAATATCCATATTGTGTGCAATTCTGCAGTGCATAACATGCTTTTAAAAACATTTGCCAATTACAGTAGGTACTCCAGCTGCTGGTATGATGCACATACTGGACAAGCCTGGATCCTGTGGCCAGTTTGAGAACTATCAAAGGCCCGATGGCTTTCCAGTAGGTATGTTATAATTTATTTGTGCAGGATTTTAACAGAAAATAATTGTGGGGGAAAGTGTAATTAGCTTTTCTTTTGTGCTCGTGATGGCGCGTGGCTGTGGCTCAGGAGGTAGAGAGGGTCGTCTGATGCTCGTAGGGTCGCCAGTCCTGTCCACATTTCCAAGTGTCCTTGGGCAAGACACCGAACCTCAAATCGTTCCCAATGAGCAGGCTGGCACCTTGCATTCTGGCTGCGGCCATTGGTGTGTGAATGTATGTGTGAATGAGAGGCCATTGTAAAGCGCCATAAAATAGCGCCGTAAAAGCGCTATAAGTGCAGTCCATTTACCATTTAGATATAATACTAAACTATCTTGACTATATTGGCTGTGGGAATTCATTATTGTATGTTGAGTACTCATAGTAATGCCTTGGTGAAGTATTTTGTGTACATTGAAAAATTGCACACAATATGGATCTACAGTATAGTATGCAAAGCAAATTAATGAAACAACATTTAGTACTTATTATTAGTACTTATTAACAATCTTTATTAGTAGTACTTTTTAACAATCTCTTTAGTTGCGCAACTATTTTACATTCATATTTTATCTTTAGAAAATGTAACATACAGTAAGATAGTAATGAATAATACCATATTATTGTACTTTATGGGTCCTTTACATATATGATTAATCTAATTATTGAATTCAATAACAAAATAAATATATCATGCATTTTTTAATTTTCATACAGGGAGACTTGAGTTTGGTACATTGTAAAAAAAAAACACTAAAAAAAACTGTTATGATGTTATAAGTTTTCTCTGGCATTTTCAGAGGCTGAGGTACGAGCCATGGCTAAAGAGAGACAAAAGAAGGATAACCACAATCTAAGTGAGTTTTCATGAGAGGGAATAGGTGTAATTTACTTTGTGTTTTTCACATTTACACTTCAATTTTTCACATTTACACTTTTCTCTCTCAGTTGAACGAAGGCGGAGGTTCAATATCAACGACCGCATCAAAGAACTGGGAACTCTGATTCCTAAGTCAAATGATCCGTACGTTCCTTCAGCTTTTTCCCTTCTGTTTGTTTCTGTAAGTGCTTGAAATCTGATGGTTCTGTCACAGCCTGGGGGCATGAAGGTCTCTGCGTTTTACCGATCAGCTGCTCGGTTGGTTCTGACTGAAGGCTTTTGTCCTTTCTGCTCCCTAGGGACATGCGCTGGAATAAGGGCACCATTCTGAAGGCCTCCGTGGACTATATCAGGAAGCTGCAGAGGGAGCAGCAGAGGGCCAAAGAGCTGGAGTGCAGACAGCGACGACTGGAGCATGCTAACCGACATTTGATGCTACGCATACAGGTACAGTACAGTAGGTCACAATAGGGAGAGCCCATGAGAGATGGTCACCCAGTCCTGAGGGGCTAAATCCCATTATAATAGATACACATCGCATTCCTCCAGCTGAAAAAAATCGAATTGTAGTATTGGTTGTGCTGTGTGTGCATTCATGAATGTTTATGTGTGGCTGTTCTTCGTTCACACAGGAGCTGGAGATGCAGGCGCGGGCTCATGGCCTGCCGGTGGTGGCATCCTCTTCCCTCTGCCCCTCAGAGCTGATGGCGCGGGCCATCAAACAGGAACCTGTCCTGGGAGACTGTCCCTCTGACCTCTACCAGCAGCCCTCGGGCCCTGACATGTCCCCTCCCACCACGCTGGACCTCAATAATGGCACCATCAGCTTCAACAAGGGCCCCACTGACACAGTAGACCACACGGGGCCCTACTGCAAAGTCCCCAAAATGAAGGACATTATGAGGGATAACTCCTTGTCGCCTCTCACCTCCAGTGACCCCCTGCTTTCCTCGGTGTCCCCGGACGGCTCCGACAGAAGCAGCCGTCGCAGTAGCAGCTCCAGCATGGAGGAGAATGATCATGATGACTGTTAGCACCGCCCGCTATCCTCAGACCACACTGACATTTTATACTGTAGCATCTGGATTACTGGCACCAGTGCAACAGGCTAGTTTTGCCTGTTAAATGAAATGACACCCAACTCGCTCCAGAGGCGCTCTGCAACACTCAGCGGATGGAGACAGAAAGTCCTGTGTCTTTGTTTCCTTTTTTGGGGTTGTTGTATGATGTTGAATGATGCCAAAATGCGACGTGCCACATTCGAGATAAGCTGAATCTGTAACCAGTGATTGTTTTCTAGGTCCTCCACCGAATGTGCCCTTCATATCCTAGAGTTCATATAACTCTAGCAGCAGGAGATGGCAGCACAGACCCTGCTCTACCGCACAGGGCTGAGTTTCCCAGAGGCATCGTAGCGCTACGTTCATCGCCATAGCTTACGATGAATGTAGCGCTACGATGCCTCTGGGAAACTCAGCCCAGATCATTTTTGACGTGTAGGTTCCAGTATTTAGCAATGAAGATTCCAACTATAACGTGAAGCAATTTTATCACTAAGATAGATAATGAGTATTGAATTAGAGTTGCAAACACTCAGATTGATTTGATTATTGTTACTGCAAACACTCAAAGATGATTTGTTCTTGGGTAGATATTGGTAGGCTACTGAATTTGAAGTTATTTAAATGAATCTAGTAGTACAACAGTATTCTAAATTGTCTCACATTTCATAGTCCATAATGTATCTCTTTGATCATATGACACTCCCCAGGTAGGATCACTAAGCCCAGCGTTTTAATTCATTATCTTGCCACATAGTTTGCTGATATTGTTACATTTTGAAGATTGAAGCTTGCAAAATATAACAGGACAAAAAAAACATAGAATAAGATATGGAATGCAATGGGTCAAAATTACTTTTTAAATATTTTGTAGGCTAAACTGTATTATACTATACTAACTCTCCAATAGCAAACAAGAGTGCAGTAATTTCCTGCACTTGGCGTCCCAGAATTGTGGTTATTATATTTGTGCTGTGGCATGAGTACTAAACACATGATGTACAGTATTAGTCATATTTGAGTTTCTGACATAGTTTTAATTATAATCTATCAGTATTATATGTTGCTGATTGCACCTTTGACAGATCAAGCACTCCTGTATGACAGAACGGTCACATGGCCTGCTCCCACACTGCCATGCCTGACTCTGGGGCATTTATTGTTAGAAAGATCTTATTGAACATGATCAATCCCTTTCAAATAATGCAACATGATCTATTCTATGAGGCTGGCAAACTGGGCATGCTAGTCTGTTCAGGAAATTAAACATTCATATTTTTGACAGGTTTTGTAATTAACATCACACTGTGAGTTGATGGGAGCTGAAAAGCTTGTTTGTGTCTTCATGGGGGATCTGAAAACAAGTGTTTTTAATTTTAGAAACTGTATAAAGTAATTGTATGTAATGTATCCAGTTTTGATATAGTCATATTATGACAAAGATTAAAGAGCATAGATCTAAAATAAAATAAAAAGTATTCTGATAACTAATCGCATTAACTCACCTATCTATCTATCTATCTATCTATCTATCTATCTATCTATCTATCTATCTATCTATCTATCTATCTATCTATCTAAATAATTTGTACAAAATGTTTTTATTATAACATTTGTGAAACATCACGTACAAAGGAGCAATACAAAATCATACAAAAATCATCAGGTTTTGAAAATTTACTCTACAGTGCCCGTCGAAACACAACTCACTATAGCAATTAAAAGTTTACAATTCAACATCAATGCAAACCAATAAACAAATATCAACACACATAAATAAATAAAAAGGCCTCAAATGTAAACACCACTATCTGCCTCTTTATCAAATATTTCTAAATGGGCCTTTACATGATTAAGAAGGGTACAGATAAGTATGAATTGGATTTGCATATCTGTTAACGTGCTGAACAGGGGTTTAGTTGTGTTGTTGGGTGGTTCCTTACCAGCATTGCCCAGGCCAGTGGGCAGCAGTGCTATCCTGACCACCCCAGTGCTACAGCCTCTCAGAAAGGGAGTGCAGTCCTGGTGCCACACGGGAAAATCCAGGCTCAGCATGCAGCTTCACCTCCTCTGTCAGCAGCCCCCCCCCCCCCCCCCCCCCTCATGCCACACAGACCATATAGGACATGTTGTTGTTCACAGCCTCGTCTTGCAGCAGTGATGGAGGAATCAGGTAGTTCTAATAGTGAGGAATGTTTAAGGTGCTGGGCTAAAAAGGTCATTAAGTTAAAGATTGAAGAGTCCGCACACTGTAGCTCCTTTGTGGTGATTTATTTTTACACCCTTGACCGATGATGTTTTGAAGACAAAATTCTTCAGATACTTCAAGGAACACAATGTTCTTCGTCAGATACTTCAATGTTCTGACGAAGAGTTCTGCCAACAGGCAAAGTAAAAGAGCACAGAAATGACTGTAGGACATGACATAATACACTGTGGTTTTTAACCTGATGAACCCTATCAAAGTGTGTTGGAGAGATCACATAATGACAAATACAGACGTGTGACAAATGAAAGAAAACACCAGAATAAATGAGTGGAGAAACATAATCAATGCAGATGCTTCCATACAGGTGTACTGCATGGTACAATTAAGCAATTAACATCAAATCATGTCATGCTCTGTGGCATGTATAAAAATACTGAGCAGGCCCAGTTGACCTTGACTTTGGATCAAGATGGCAAGAGGAAAATATCTACAGTAAGAGACTTTGAAAGAGGGTTTGTTAATGGGGCACTTCAGTCACAAAGACTGCTCAACTAGCTAGTGTTTCAATAGGAACAGTGACTACATTGGCATGTATATCATTACATTATCACAACGAGGAATGTATTTTTATTTATTTAATTACAGGCCCCGAGGGGGAAGGGGGGGGTGCTTTATTTGGTCTGCTGTGACACACACATTACACAGTGTAGTGACATAGGCACACAGCACACAAACATGCCATTTTTCAGCCGTTGCCAGTGGACATTGTTCCTTGCATTTCTCCCGGTCATGCCATCCTCCTCCAGGGGCAGCCATTAGTTTGCTATTCTTGCACTTTGCCTTCAGCAATAGATTATGCTCTTAGTCACTTGTCTTAGAAAGGAAATGCACTTGTGAGTTTTGGCACGTAGTAGTACATTGGCTTTTCTGTGTTGAATGCAATTATTGTAAGTCGCAACAGAAAAAGTGTTGCTAAATGACTGTAATGTAATGAAATGTGCAGCCAGGAGCAGTGGGCACCAAGTCAGGTCACCAAGTCAAGTGTTCAGTCCAGGTCTTGGTCAGGGACTGGACTGAAGAGCATCTGTTCTTCTGCATGTTTTTTGTATTGAGTTCTTTGGGAGAAAAGTCTTGTTAACACGGGGCGAACATGCAAACTCTGCATAAAGAGGACACTTGCTATGAGGTGACAGTACTAGGTACTGCACCACCGTGCTGCATGTGAGCGATTTTGGGGTTCAGTGTCTTGTTCAAGGACACTTCGGCACAATGCCGGGAGCTGGGATCGAACCGGGGAGCTTGCGATCCCCAGCTGGCCGCTCTACCTCCCGAGCTCCCATTTTATTTTTTTGTTCTACAGAGATTTGAAAAAAAGTGATATGGTCAGATGAGTCATCCTTCACCATATCCTCGACAAGTGGACGAATGCATGTGTGGTGTACACCAAGAGAATGGTACTGGCCTGAATGTTTGTGAGAGGGGTCTGGTGGCTCTGTTATGCTGTGGGGGGCATTTTCCTGGCATGGTTTGGGGACACCTGTCCCCTTAGAGGAAAGGGTCACTTCAAATCAATACAAAGTTATTGTTTGTATTGATCACCTTTATCCTACAACATTTTTTTTTATCCTGATGGGAGTGGTGTCTTCCAGGATGACAATGCCCCCATCTACAGGGCACAAGGAGCATGAGCTCTCCCAGCTGCACGTGCCCGACTCTACCTGCAGGTGGATCACCGACTTCCTGTCCGACAGCATGTGAAGCTGGGCAAAAACACTGAAAAGACTGCATCCTTTCTCCGCTATTCTTCTCTCTGTACACGACGGCTGTACCTCCAGCCATCAGTTTGTCAAGCTCCTGAAGTTTGCAGACGACACCACCCCCATCAGACTCATCTCTGAACGAGACGAGTCCGCCTACAGGTGGGAGATCGACCAGCTGCTGTCTTGGTGCGGCTAAAACAACCTGGAGCTCAACGCTTTCAAAACAGTAGATGATTGTAGACCTTAGAAAGAAACCAGCCCCCCTTCCCCTCATCATACTGAATGACACCCCAGTGACCGCTATCTCAGTGGACTCCTTCTGCTTCCTGGGCATCACTATCTCCCAGGACCTCAAATGGGAACTGAACACCAGCCCCCTTGCGAAGAAGGCACAGCAGAGGATGTACTTACTGAGGCAGCTGAAGAAATTCGGACTACCAAAGAAAATGATGGTAGCCTACTCTTCTACACCTCCATCATCGAGTCCATCGTCATCTCTGTTGTGTTTTTTTCTTACTACTTCTGAAAATGCAAGCTTGGTTGGACTCTGATCCTGGTAGTTGGACGTTTAAGCAAACTTCTCAGTTAATCTAAGTTTAGGACAACAGGTCAGGACAAGCTGGAATGAGAGCAGCTTTTATCAAACGCATACCACCATAGGACCACCCTTTGAGTGTCCAATTATCTTGATCTTGATCTTGATCTGGTCTAGATCAGGAGCACGTCTGCACGCCACAGTGGAAGTTTCTTCCCCATGGCCATCAGCTTCTTCAAAAAGGCTTCTGTCCCTCTCTGACTCCCCCCCTTCCCCTACAGACATGACCTGAATAATACTGTATAGGACACCCTACACTCACGTCACTACAGACACACATATACACATACACACTTGCACATGACCTGAATGTACTGTATAGGACGCACCACACTCACATATTACGCCGCACGCACATATACACATACACACACTCACATACACATTACACTCCGCATACTCACTATATATTCACTGACTGCACTACTTTTTGCTCTTTTTCTTAGCTTATCCTTTTTTTTGTAGCATTTTGTACTTGCCCTTTGCATTGGACTGTCTTGTCCCTGCACCCTGTCCAATGTTGTCTCCATGTTATGCACCATGACTGAAAGCAAATTCCTAGTACAGTTGAAAAACTGCATGGCACATACATTGTAACAATCCACAAACCACATTTCGTCTCAGACTGAGACCTATCTTTTGAAGTCATCAATCAAATTCATCGTCTGCCTGTTTCAATTCTCACATTCCTTAAACTTCCACACCTCCTCCATCACCATCTGGTACTCCACCGCTACAGCCAAGGACAGGGCCAGACTGCAGCGTGTCATCTGGTCCGCCAAGAAGGTGATCGGGTCCCAGTCATAATCTCTTTGTGCCACTCCCCTCAGGCAGAAATCTGCCATCAATCAGGAGCACGTCTGCATGCTTCTTCCCCATGGCCATAAGATACCATCGATAGACACTTGCACATGACCTATACATATGAATAATACTGTATAGGACGCCCACACTCACGTCATGCCGCAAACACATACTGTACTGTACACACTTGCACATGACCTACTAGGACGTACATCACAACACATGTCCCCCCCCCCCCCGAATGAATAACTTAGAATATAAAAATGATCTGTTGACATCACATTATCTGTGCCTTTCTGAATAACGTTTCTTCGGGACCATCCTTAGTGGCGTCCATGCTATATGTATGTGCTCCATTTCGTGGAGCTCAGCTTATCATAGTGCGAAACCAATGGCTTCTCACTTTGCAGGTAGTTCAAGAAGGATCCCTTGGTGTAACATGAGTTCATGTACAGTGTGATGCAGAATTAAAATGTGAATGCATACTCATTGTGCTGTGACATGATTTAAAAATATATTTTAAAGTTTTAAATTATGATCCAGGCATTTCTGCTGACATGTATTTGTCTTTTTTTCCATTTAATAATGGATCCCCATTAGCTAACTGTCTAATGACAATTGCTAGTCTTCCTGGGGTCCTATTTATTAAACAATAATTCCAAAATACATGCATGACAAATACAAATGCAACACAACAGTACAATAACACAAACCAAATAAATTAACAACTCAAGATAAAAATAACATAATACAAAAACAATAACACAAACAACACAACAGTTAACAACTCAAGATCCAACACATAGTGAAAACAGATTTGGGGGAAAATTCATAATGGACTAGTGAGGAAAAAAATTAAATAAAGTGTGTGGTGTGTGTATATATATATTTATATATATATAAATATATATATATATACACACACACATACACACACATGGACATTAAGTTTTAAGTCAGGCTACATTATTCCTGTATGGTTTTGAAAATTGCTCGGCGCTCACATTGAGCATTATAATGCAAGCGCTCAGCTACTTAACGCACCCATTGTTTCATCTTGTTTGCATCTCTTCATCTGACCAGTCTTTTGTCTGCTTACATCAGTCCCACCTGTGTTAATCCAATCAATTCAGTCAATCAGTGAATCCATGCTCAGTCCCACAACTCATTCCCATCATAGTATGTAGGCCTACTAAAATGTTTATCCAGTATTCTTACTGTGTTAATAAGCTGTGAGAGTTATCCCTTTTTAGTTAGAGCTATCTGAAGCCAGCCATGCTCCTCATTCACTGCAAAGTCTCATGATGATCACTGACATGGTAGATGTAGTGTGACATTTTTCATTATTTTAGTTTCTCAAATACTGTCATTTTAATTAGAACGCTATCCTCATCTCATCCACCTCCACCAATCAGAGACGTTGCTGTTGGCAACCCCACCCAGCCCCTCCCTAGGACTACATAGATCCAGCCAAATTGATTGGCCACTGATTGAGCACAGCCACAGCTCTGCAATTAGGAAGACAAGCCAAAAAAACGTTTCATACCCCAGTCAGTTTGTCTTGTATGAGGCAGATAGAAGATGATGCATTACTTACATACATACATGCATGAAGGCTGCCACGTGCCGCCCCATGTGTGTTTAAGTTTGATAACTTTCTTTTGTAGAACTTGGGCCTTCTAATAAAAGTTAACTGCCAGCTATTAATTTGGCTCAACAAGAACATGACCTTGCCTTGGTGTTTATGGTTGTGTGTTCAAGCCCTGCGTGATGCAGAATAAACATGTTAATGCCTTTTCAGGCATTGTACTGATTGGATTTCAGACACATGATTTTAAAGATATTTTTAATTTAAGAAGTTTTGAATAATTAGTCCGGTCAGTATTTGTCTCCTATCTCTTCGCAGCAGCTATAAATTATTATTGTTATTTTATTGTTGCAGCTGATGTGTGCTAAAATGCTAAAACGGTCATGACAGATAAAGAAGGAGGGGCCCCAAACGGAACTTTGCTTGGGGACCCCAAAATTAACAAACACGCCCCTGATCAAGACAACCAACAGCCTGAAAACCATAGACCTGCTGCCAGCAGACGCTCGTGTTCTTCTGTTTAATGCCCACGCGAGGTCTCCAAAAGTCAGCAGAAGGGAGAAAACGTAGTGCTAGACTACGAAAGAGTCGTCTGACAGAAATAGATCATAGCAGGCTAGAGTGGAGGAACTCTTCTAGCTTTCGTCGCGTAAAGCCGTCACTGACAGTGCTGCTTACTGTAAGGCTACTGTCTCCTTGCCTCGCAATCTTCGACTGCTCGGGACCTGAGTTGTTTCAACGAAGATTACCATGCAGGCTGTCAAAGGTCTATTTTCATATTTTGATATTTTGAATAGACTAAATAGTTGTGTTTTTAAAACAGAACACCAATTCGTTTTTGCATGTGTGACACATGGTCAATGTCAGTCCGCATCTGAAACAATATACTGCTGGGGCGAAAGGCTATGGCGGCCACTAGTTGCTGCGATCAGGCAGGCTACAGTCCATTTGCCGTCGGGTTCAGACCGTTTAGACCGGCTTGCCTGCAAGACCTGTGGCAGTGGTCTGACTTTGATGTTGTGCATGACTAGTATACTGCTGACATACATAGTTATTTCATGACATCAGTTCGCCTTTGTTACCTACAAACTTTACTTTTTTCCTCCAGTCTCTGACACACCAATGGAATTCATAGTGGAATTCTTAACCAAGGCCAAGGAGATAGCAGATGGCAGTGTCAACATTCCAGAAGAGTTGAGGTGCAATTTGCAGAAGGCTCTGGACATGGCAGTGGGTCTAGATGGCTACTTGGAGAGGACAAGCAGTCAGGAAAGCGAACCTTTAGCTGAACTCTTTAAGTAAGAAATGTGGTTTTACATTATCCTAAAGCGTAGAATTAGGCTACAGATGTATCAAATAAGTGAATAAATGGTAGCCTAATAATACCATACTCTCTGTTACTGCATCACTCCGTGAACACACTATTCCTCTGATCCATTTGCAGGAAAACAATGGATCATGACTGGGACAAAGTTCACGAGGAAGACAAAACTCTGTTCCGTCTTCCAAAGGAGTGCATCACTGGGCATGTGGAAGGTTTGACATTAAAGGCAGGATATGTAACTTATGCTCCACCTGCTGTCTGCAGGGGTAAATGCAGTCTTTTGAGCAGTTTGGTTACGCCTTCCCTCCCACATGAGGGACTGCTGCTGATTGAAGCTCAGGAGATGCGCATGTTTTGGACTAGGAATGGCCACGCCACGAGGCATCCTCAGTTCCTAGCTGCATCTTTTTCTCAAGGTCTTTCATCAACTCAACAAAAGATTTTCGGAAGTCTTGTAGCAGAGCCAAATAGCGGTCTACAAAGATGCAGTTTTCATCTATCAACCCCTCCATTTATCAAAGTAATATAGATTCAAGATTCCTTTATTTGTCTCATGTAATGTACGCTGTACAGTCACGGTGAAATGTTGCTGCCGGCTCCAAGATTATGCTCAATTCAGAAACTCCAATACTCAATTTACAAATATAGAGATATTTCAAAGCTTCAAATCTTACATATTAGCCTTTTTAATTAAGTATGCAGTGCACATCGAGTCAACAGAGCTTTTTTTAAGCATTAATTGTACATGGTACCCGTATTGTGTGCATATTACAAATAAATCACCGTAGATCTTCAGTAATATCAATATTGAGATATGCCCAATCACTATCTTTGATGATGTTTTTTTTGGATTGCAGGCCAGGTTCTGAAGATGCTGGTTCACATCAGTAAGGCCAAGCGGATCCTGGAGATAGGGATGTTTACGGGGTACGGAGCTCTCTCCATGGCAGAGGGACTGCCTGAGGATGGCTCCGTGGTCGCCTGTGAGCTAGAGCCATACCTGAGAGAATTTGCTCAGCCTATATTTGATAAGTCTCCACACGGCAAAAAGATAACCGTCAAGATTGGTTTAGCGATGGATACCTTGAAGGTGACCAAAGCTTGATTTATTATCAGTAATTAAGTTTAGCTTGCAGTGGTTTAACATGTTGGGCTGAATGTTATTTCAAACCAATGTTACTATTGGTTTGAAATAATGTTAATATTATTGTTGTATACTGTAAACATACAGTCCAATATTACCAAAACCCATTCATGTGTCGTGTATTTCACGAGTGCTAGTCGAAGACTCAGGCAAGCCAGAAGTGTGTGGTGGGTAGCCTAGCGGTTACGGGCATTTGGCCCTTAACTGAAAGGTTGCTGGTTCAAATACCCAAGCTGAGTAGGTGAAAAATCTGTTGATGTGCCCTTGAGCAAGGCAGTTAACCCTAATTGCTCATGTCAGTTGCTCTGGATGACTTAAATTAAATGAATTTAAAAGCTAATTCCTGCTCCCCAGTCAGTTCTGTTTACTTAGCATCAATGTACAGAATCTAGTTAATGAATAATATCGTCACTACAACAGGTCTTCTTTCTCTTAAAGGAACTGGCTGCAGCAGGAGACCAGTTTGATATGGTCTTTATTGATGCAGACAAGAACAACTACATCAACTACTACAAGTACATCCTGGACAACAACCTCCTTCGTGTCAGCGGTGTGCTCTGTGTGGATAATTCCTTGTTCAAGGGCAAGGTCTACCTCAAAGATTCCACCGATGCCAACGGACTGGCCCTCCGAGACTTTAACCAGTTTGTTAGGAGTGATCCTCGTGTTGAGCAGGTCATAGCTTTTGGGAATGGTTTCAATGATGTCATCTATTATGTTGTGTTGGCGACATTTATTTAGTTTTATTTTTTTATTAATTAATTAATTAATTTGTTCTTTTACAGGTTATTGTCCCGCTGAGAGACGGCATCAGTATCATTCGCAGAGTGCCCACGGTGTTGACACGTCCTGGCTCGCAAGTAACGCTCGAGCAAATCAAACATCTTTATTTGTCATACAGTGAGACACACAGCACACGGTTTAGGGAGGTTTTTGGGGTTCAGTGTTTTGCTCAAGGACACCTCAGCACACTGCCGGGAGCTGGGTTCGAACCGGGGACCCTGTGATCCCCAGCAGTGGTTTCATTCTATGGCTGTGGGGTTAGCAATGTCCCCACAAGTCCCACGTGTCATGATGTTAATGAGTCCCATTCACTCAGGACTGCACCAGTGTTCACCATGTGTTTCAGAGCCTGGTGAGAGATGACGTGGTGTTTAGGGGTGTGCGGGGGAAGCCCATCCTGGACAGGATGCGTCTGGACGGCAGGGTGGCCTACGTAACCGGAGCGGGCCAGGGCATAGGCCGGGCGTTCGCACATGCGCTGGGAGAGGCAGGGGCCAGGGTGGCAGTAGTGGACCTGGACCAAGGGAAGGCCGATGGCGTGGCAGAGGAGCTCACTCTGAAAGGTTAGTACCAGGTGTATTGTCAGCCAATCAGCACTGTGGTGACCTGCAACATGTGAGCCCATTAACCGGTGTGGCGTTTTTCACCAACCGGCTTGGCTTCATATTTACCGTCTTAAATATTTTTGCCCAGCAGGTGGCAGTCAACTATCATGGAAAAAAGCTGTCTTTTGAAATTTCATGGGCAATTCTCTCTTATGTGCTGACAGACATGACAGTCAAGCTCCCATCTTGCTTTGAGTTGTACTATGTTAATCATTTGAAGCGGTGCAGATGGGTTTGACATGGTTTGTAAACGACCTCTGCTTTTTTGGCTACAGGGATCAACTGCATTTCGGTCACCGCTGACATCAGCAAACCGGAGGAGGTCCAGATGATGATTGACAGCATAGTGTCCAAATGGGGAGAGATCCATATTGCGTGCAACAATGCTGGTATCAACATGAACTCTGCCAGTGAAGACACCAGTCTGGAGGAATGGGACCAAACTTTTAATGTCAACCTGAGGGGCACGTTCATGTGCTGTCAGGTGGGTCGACCCTGCAGAGTTTTATGGGCCTCTGTTCAGTAGAAAACAATGAGATGTTTAAGCATTATTTATTTTATTCCTTTTGTCACTTGGGAACCTTGACTGCTGTGAGGCAAGATTTGTTAAGAATGCTTGCACTTCCTTGTTCTGATTGACGGAGAGCTGTTTTTCCAAAGAGTTTAGTTGTCATCAGTTACATAATTTAGCATTACAGTAGTGATGTGGAGTCTAACGTGTTCATTCTCCCTGAATCCTCACCTCAGGCCGTTGGTCGCGTGATGCTGAAGCAAGGCTACGGCAAGATCATTAACACGGCGTCCATGGCCAGCCTCATAGGTGAGGGATGACTCTGTTCCGTGTGTTCCCTTTGGATCTCATCCATTCAGGCATTCATCTCTCTTTTTGGCATGGGGTGATAATGGAGGAGTTGAGTGTTGAATGCCTCCTCTGCTGCCCTGCAGAGTTGTACACATCATCACAGTGGCATTTTGTAACCTCCCTCAGTGGCATGATAAGTGTGTTGTTCAGTTGTGTACAGCCCCCCGTAGACTTTCCCTGGTCTCTCTGGGTGTCATTTTCTCTTCGAGAACTTTGGACCATGCATCAGAGAGCACCTTCAGGCTTCGAAACAGTTTACTGATTGTTTTACAACACTAGTGTATCCACGCGCATACAGCTGCAAATAAATGTTGTGATTGCTACTTGCCAGGCCAGTTTGCATCATCATAAACATTCCATCTCTGCGGAGCTACGGGGAGGATGTGGAAGACGACCTGCGGCCCAACGTGAAGGCGGGGTGTGGTGGGTGGGGGGGGGGGGCACCTGCTCAACGGCAACATCCCTGCTTGTGCCAAGGGCCTTGTTCGTCGAGCAGTGGAAGATGCTTTTAGATGTAACTGAGCACACTGTAAAACCAGAGTGATTCACCGCCAAGTGTAATTCCTCCTCCAACAGGTTCCTCCAGAGGAACAGCGGCACTTCATCAGCTGTGTAGTCAAATCGCCAATAAACCGCTGTGCCATATGGGCCCCATTCCCAACTGCAGGGGCAATCTGTAAAACAGGAGCATGCTGGTAAATAGTGGCCTGCATAAAAAAGTGATCAATTACTCACATTACGTGCAGTCCTGCAGGAATTAACTTTATTGGTCTGGACATCTGTTATAATATTGTCATAATGTATAATCAGATGGGACCTGTTCTAGCCAAGTGGAGTACCAGAAAGCAGCCGTGAATGTCCAATTAAGATGCACAGTGACAGCTTTTTGTCCATCTGCTGAATACAATGTGCTGGGGTTTTTTCTCTCTCCCTCGTTCTCAAGAGAATGATGGACAGAGGTTCAGTTATAGACGGGAGGGTCAGCTCACTTTTAAACAGTAGGGGCAGCTCAGTTATCGACAGGAGGGGCAGCATTAGGTTTGTGTTTTTCAGATTATTCGTGGTTTGGATTGGTCAGATTTGACCTGAGCGAGGACACGCTCCCATTCAAAGTAATACCTGCATATCTGTATAATAATGACAATAAATTTGAATCGAATCTAATCTAAATAGTAATGCGCTTGAGAACAGAATGCTCAATGTCACCATTCTTCAGCAAGCGTACATCATTTGAACTCTCTTTGTCCTGAGGAATTCAGAATGGAAAGGCATGCTTGATAAAGCATGTTTTCCCCACACTTGAAATGGGCATTAAGTAGCAGGGTGAATGTCAAAGAGGGCTTTAGAGAACACTCTCCCTGTACTTCCCTCAGTCTCTCCAAGGATTACGTCTCTCTTAAGAGATGGTGAAAACATCAATGTGGGTTTATTTGAAGGATGAAGGCGTTTTCTGAACGGTATTTTGGGAGCTGTATCATCAGGTCTTCAGCGGGGATTAGAGGCGTTTGAGCTGCTTTTATAGCTCCGTTTCCTGTCCTGATAAGTCGGATTTCACCTTCAATCCGTGCGTTCGCCCGGTGCTCTGCCCCTCCGCGCCTGTTCCTCAGGAGTCCTAACTTACCATGCTCTCCCCTACTCTGCGTTATCTCCAATTACCCTGCCCAACCCTTCCCCGCGTCTTACCTTCTCCCACTCCAACTTACCCTACTCTGTCCAACCATACCTTACCCGGCCGTACCCGTACCCCGTAACGGGCCCCTATAGCCCCCACTCTCCTCAGTCTCCTCTTCACTTTGTCACACACAGCATCCTCCTTCCACCTGCACATCAGCGCTTTTCCCTTTAAAACAAACGGGGGGATGTGGGGGGGGGGGGGGGGTGGTTGTCTCCCCAGGACTGGCCCCTGCCTCTCTGCGTCTGGCTCTTATTTATCATCCCCGTCCCCACCAAAGCCATTTGGCAGCAAGATCACGGGGTGAGGGGGTTAACTACTAAAGTTGTATGTAACTTGGAGCCTTCCTTATGATGATTAATCAACCGGCACAAAATGAGCCCCTCTCCCAGCATCCCATGCAGTGTGCAGCATCTGTGATGGTCAAGGCAAACAAATGGCATGCCGCCTTTGTTGCTGTGGACGGTGCATAACTGGACATTACAAGCAATTAATTTTACATGACTTCATCCACAGGGTCCCAAACTGTTAATGGACTTGTTTTCATATAGAATCCAGCAGAGAGCTGGGAGAGTTAGGCCCAGTATGACCATACTGTAGGTGTGTTTTCTAACAATGAAACTAGTTAAAGTGGTCCAGGGCTGACAGAGAGGAAACTGAATTAGTTTAGTGGTTAGACATAAAAGGCTACAGATCCACTCTGGTACCAACTAAGAATTGCTAAACCGAGTTAAGCAATAATTGACACACCTCTTGCCATTAAGATAACTTCTCCTAGTATTGATAAGTGCTGTCTTGTGATGTCCAGTCCTTCCTCTCCCATCTGTCTCATCTCCAGTGCCCCATCCACAGAAGCAGCTGTCTTACAACGCCTCGAAGGCTGGAGTGGTCAAACTCACACAGACTCTAGGCACAGAATGGATCGACAGAGGAGTCCGAGTCAACTGCATTTCGCCGTAAGTTTTGCCTTGAAATGTATCTACAAGAGTTGTCTGTCCTTTGTACAGTACTGTAATATTTTCATGTACTGAGCAGCCAAAAGAACATATGCAGAGGAGGAATTCTGCGTTTGCCTTCACATGAAGAGCCCCATTTAAGAACGAGGTGCCAATTTAAGCCCTCAAACAATGCATCTGTGCTTAATTAGATGACGTCTTGAGGGATGAATCAAGCAAACACTTGCTCTAATTGTTCTATTCAATTAGGGAATCAAATTAGCATCCTCAATCTAAGTGTCGCCGCCACAATGGCGCCTTGTTTGTATCTATTTGTCTGTGAAGCTGAGCAGCAGGGAAGAAAAGAGGCGAGCGTGCTAAGTGGTGCGTCCCTCAGCCCCAGCCTCAGCCCCAGCCTCAGCCCCAGCCTCAGCCCAGGCCTCAGCCCCAGACCTCAGCCCCAGCCCCAGCCCTCAGCCCTCAGCCCTCAGCCCCAGCCCCAGCCTCAGCCCAGGCCTCAGCCTCAGCCCCAGCCCCAGCCCCAGCCCCAGCCCCCAGCCCTCAGCCCTCAGCCCTCAGCCCCAGCCCTCCCTGAGCAAACCCGTCCAGTCGGCGGGACGAGCCCCAGAACAAAGCACCCGCTCACCCACTCATACGCCACGCTCAGCTTTATTTATCGCCAGCTTGTTTGCTAATTTTAATTTGCAAAGAAGCAATTCTTTTCCCCCGCTAACAGGGTGTCTCAATGGGCCACTGATTTCTTTGAAGTGACAGTCGGTAAATATGCATAAAAAAGGGACACAATTAGCACTCGCGAGGTTGACTGCTGCCTGATTTCATTGGCAACTTTAGCCGCTGTGGTGATAAGCTGCATTATCTAGAAAATTGGCTGAGGGAAAACAGCACGTCTGATTGCCAAGAAAGGTTCCAGATAACAGGGCTGCTGAAGAGAAATATAATTGAGGTGGAATATGTTAACCAAGGTGTCACACGCTCCTCGGAAACGCTAATTTAGCCAAATGTTGGAATTTCATATCAAGGCGCCGGAATATGTTGGCTCTTGGCACAAGATGAGTTGGCCCTGGTGCTTTTATCCGTTGTCACGTCAATTGTATGAAAAGTCCGAAGTCGTCCCGCATTAGACACGGTCGTGTTGACATGTTTATTCAGACACTGAGCCTATGATACATCCCATTATGTGGAGAGAACGTAATTTGTAATGATTCATTAATGCTGACACGCAGCTATTAGACAGGAACGCAGCCAAGTCTTGAAAGTGCCTGCCTCAGAGGAAGAAAACACCAGAAGCACCAACACACCTGCTTTCTTTTAAATACCGCTCAGGCACTCGGAATCAAACCAGCTCAGGCGCAAATCAGGCACGTATCAAAGCAGGCGTGCCAGCGAGATGCATAGAAAGTGCTTATCAACACACTCCTGAAGGCAAATGACACCCAGGGTAGTATTGTACCCGTTGGCGTTCCGTGAGATGTGTCAGTCACAGAACACCAGTGGTCCCACTGTAAATATCATCAGAGATGGCGCGTACTGTATGCCCTTTCTCCATCGGATAATTGGGTTTATTTTTGTCACCAAAGTGGTGTCTGTGATACGACGTTGTCACTCCTGGCTCTGATGTCTCTGAGGCCTCTTGTTTTTTTCTCTCTCTCCCTCTCTCTTTGCAGGGGTATTGTTGACACCCCTCTCATCCACACAGAGAGGCTGAGACCTCTGCTGCAGCGTTGGCTGTCAGATATCCCTGCTGGAAGACTGGCTCAAGTGACAGACCTGCAAGCTGCAGTGGTCTACTTGGCATCTGATGCCTCTGACTACATGACAGGGCATAACTTAGTCATAGAGGGTGGGCAAAGTCTGTGGTAGAGTGGGAGAGACGAACTTTCTTTCTTCCTCTCCTGGAATCACTCTTGAGAATAGCTTCCATGCACAGGAATATTGTTACGTGGTTACCACCACCCTGGACACAGGCTAACTGTGCCAATAGATGGAGAGATTGATCAAGTGATTTTTAAGCGGTGCAGACGTTTATATACGTGTATAACTGTTCGTAGCATGAGATTCCGGGTATCCGTTCTTAGCATGAGATTCCATGTGTCCATTCTTAGCATGAGATTCCGTGTGTCCGTTCTTGGCCTGAGATTCTGTGTGTCCGTTCGTAGCATGAGATTCCGGGTATCCGTTCTTAGCATGAGATTCCGTGTGTCCGTTCGTAGCACGAGATTTTTGTCCGTTCGTAGCATGATATTGTGCATGTCCTTTGGTAGCATAAGATTTACACCAATCAACCAGCAGAGGGCAGTAGATATTGCTCATAAACCTTCCTTTACCTTACCTCATTACTTCACCACCTGGTTGTGATTTTTATATTCCATAAGTAAGGGGAACAGTTATTGTCTGACTACCTTAATCTACAGTGTTTGTTTTCAGAACAATTCTGTTCGACTTCTATATCATCCTTATTTAGATTGTTGTTTTTAAGCAGTGTAGCCACTTCTATACAGTACGTGACATGTGTGACATGTATGTCTGTCCGTGTGTTCGTAGCATGAGATTTGTTGCACACCAGCAGAGGGCAGTAGAGATTGCTCATAAAGCTGCACTGCTTACTTCACTACCTGGGTGTGATTTGAGTGATACTATAATTATGCTGCATTCATCTGTAGGTGACCCTCATAAACAAGCATTCAAGCTATTGGCTCTTTCAGCTGGATCTGTTTCATAAGTGCACAGTACAATTGAGAATGGGTCATGGTTCAAGATTTTGATGCGCTAAATGATGTGTTATACTGCCAATTACTGCATGTTCGGTTTTACATAATTAAATGAAGAAAATAGGCATAGTGGATGGACGAAAAGGAAAAAAAATCTTCCATCTTTCATAAATTGAAATGTAAATGGAAAGACACCTTACATAGCACAATCCTGTTTCATATTAACACAAGCTACAGTACAGTAACCTATCAACAAATTACATGTAGCTGCACATGATTTGCTTAACACACTATATTCAGCTGCACGTAGTATAGCTATTTCTAATTGTGACCACTGGACAAGACATTGGAATAAATCAAGAATGTTTTGAAATATGTGGTATCTGTGTGTCATGGCCTCTCATTGTTTGTATCTCCGGATACTGGACCTCTGTCCATCCTCTTCTCTCTCTGTCATGGTCTTGCTGATTGGTCCCCCAAGTGGTGCTCATGAGCACCATCTTAATTGCTTCCTGTACTCTTATGTGTTGAAAAACAATACTTAGAAGAGAGGTTAGCTGAGGCCACAGCCCCAGCCCCTGCAATTATTCCAAAGGAGTTGCAATTAACACCATCTATGCAATGAGACAATGCTTGTGTTTTGTGTGAGAAACTTCTCACTAGTGGCTATACTCAGATTTACATAATTGGGTCTGGTCATTAATAGGGATCGTTAGTGAGAGGATCCCATTAAGATATGGAGAGATCTGATGCTCTTTATCATTCAGTTTGACTAGCTGCATAAGGTAGATTAAACCAGTCTGGTCTGGTAGGCACCATGGTGTTTGAATAGTTCTTCTTTGAATTATTTCCTGTAAAACCAAATAAACTTGTAATCGCACTGATATCAGGCTCTTTCTCAAGCGTTCCCCTCTATGGCCACCGAGGGGCAGTCTATAGACAGGAAGCTGTACCATGGGGTGTTCACTGTGCAACCGTTCAGGAAACTCGCAGTTAGAATGGATGTTTTATCAAACACATTATTTGCCATTATCGGAGAGCAATAACAACGAGCTCTGTTTTATGCATTTGAGGGGAAATTATGATGAAGTGACATCTTTCCAATTTTAGTAGGCAAACAGCTGGACATTGGAGATGATCTGGATCAATTCATGTTGAAAGAAATGATTAAATACAAATGTACTTTCAATTAAAAAGTAGTTGGATAGAAAATGGATACATTTCCATTTTATAAAAAAATTAAGTAATTATGTTCATCTGTTGCTAGAGCCTGCCAAGAGGTCATGTGAGTAATTGTGAAGGTCTGGAATCATTGTGATGTTAATACCCTGGGTTTATAATGACCATTTTAATAATAATTCGCATCTACCATCATAATCTCTCCTCAAAACAAACATGGCTTTGAATTCTGTTAACAACTTCAGATTTTTCCCATTAGCTGAAGCTGATTTAAGGTGAACAGGTTAGGGGACATATCTTTTCAACAATATATGCATGGAGTGTAAAGGGAATACAGTAAGATAACCCCTATCCTCTGTATTGGATCTTTTTATTCTAGAGTAGTGCTGCTTCTCGCCCATCATTTTAGACAAGAGTTTATTCATAGCATAATCGGTGGCAGCAGCCATGCTGTCATGGCGTTTTGTATTGCTCTAAACGCTTTCAATCCCTCCCTAAATGTCTTGTTTTCCCTTGGAAGTGCAGCCAGAAGAGCGAAATCAGTATTTTCAGCAGCAAAATATGATCTCTCTTCAGACCTATGGCTTGCTTCATGAGGTGTAAGTGATCTTGAATACATTATTTATGACCTCCTTGTGTTGCAATTACGCACAGGAGCAGGCCCTGTGAACATGCCGCTGTTGTGCTAAACAGTTCTCCTGCTGAAAAAGCACTTGTGCCCTCACACTTCAAATCAACTTTGATTAATGTCCAAGCCTGTCCTGGCATGCAACGTTTTACAGCAGAAGCCATTCAGGAGTAGACCTGGGTCGATATTGCACAACATGAGGAGACAATATGCAGCACAGGCCCTGTGTGGGTGAAGAAGGACCTCGGGGTTTATAGGTGACATATTAACATTTGACAACATCAATACGCCTTTATTGATGGATTTTGTCGTCGTTCCTTATAGGCCTACTCAGTGAGACATCTGAGAATGAAATGTTACCCCTAGAAATTGAGTTGAGGCTTATAGTTCATGGCCTATTGCCAGAGATTGGACATCATAGTTTCAATGGTAAATTCTGGAGCAAATGATCTGAAATATCAACAGCCTACTCTAAAGCAGGTCAGCAGGTTAGATGCTAAAATGACCTGTTATTGAAATATCACACATAATTAAACTTTTACACAAGAAGCTATATATAACGCTACAACCCTGTCAAGGTGGTGTGGTGTCCTTCAAACATACAGGAAGCTGATCAACTCTTATGAGAATGCAATTTGAGGGAAGAAATGTGGGAAAAGACACAGATGCCAAGTAGGCTAACCTTTACAAACTGTAGAGTGGTTGACATTTTAGGGACCTCGATTCAAACTTGGGAATAATAGTGTTTTTAATTATATGCATGTTTAAATGAGCAATTATTGATAAACCCTAGTTGCTCAAGCCCAGGGGAGGGAAATGGCCGTCAAGGCTGCTTAATTCATTTTTAAAGGCTCCGTCAAGTACATTTGAATTCATATTCATTCAGAAAAGCAGCTCTTACACCACTGTGGAATTGTCTCTCAGTCTGAGAGCTACATCAGCTCAGCCACTTGCCTCCTCCTTGAAGAACTCGCTGCTTACCCAAAGGACAAAAATGTGTGTGTATGTGTGCGTGCCTGTGTGTGTGGCTGTGTGGTCACTGCCCTAGGTGGCAGGTGGGGTATGGGAGCAGCATTGTTTGTCAGCTCATGGGTTATTCATTGGAACCTAGTTGTGGTGTTTGCTGATATCATGCTCACCTGCTGACTAAACACAATCTAATTTCTGGAGGCTGCTGTGTACAGAAAGATGGATTTACAATAAATAATGAAAAGGCGAACATTTTGTCAACCTGTGTTGTACTATTATATTATATTTAAAGAGAGGTAGGACACCGGAAGAAGACGCATGCATTATTGAGAGATACTCTCATATAAGCACCTATGAATTGCTTTGCTGGCCTATGAAATCACTGTTAAGTCTTTTTTGTTGTGTACCAATATTGTGTCAGGCGACAATGTGTAAAGACTGGGGATTTGTAGAACTTCTAATTCTGGATCCATTGTCATTCTCAAGGTTTCATTGACACTTTCATTGCTTGAGACAGATATCTCCTGTGTGCCACAAAACTCATTTGAGCATCCGCACCCTGTATCTGCGTTACAGATTTGGAAGGCTTTAATTCAACATTAGCACTGGCTGAGAGGAACATTGCACTCTGAGTTCTCTAATTACAATGCAGCTAATGTGTGATTTCCTCCCCGTGCGGGATGGCTTTCATCTTCTCCATTAAGATGCACATTTTGTTTGGATACTCAAATTACGAACCCCGTATTAAATCTGACTGTGCAAAAGGCATTGATCATAACCCCGATAGCTCCACTCCAACTTTGATTTAATTTGCAATTCCATTAATATCTATGAAATGTCCGATTGTCGTCCAGGGCATATTGATGGTATTGTAAGCCCTGCCTTCATATAATGTGCCCCAGCGGCAATGAGGAAATGTTACAGAGAATTAGGCCGTGGAGCGGGCTCAGTGGAACTGGCACAGCACTCGAAAAATTCATTATCCTAATAAATAGAAGGGAATAAGCGAGAATCTTAAGAGAAATTTCTCTCTTTCTCTTTCTCTTTCTCGCTCTCTCTCTCTCGCTCTCTCTCGCTCTCTCTCGCTCTCTCTCGCTCTCCACAGAAAGCCCTGACTTTGGCCTGAGAGTGGGATTGAAACTTATGCACTTCTCATTATTGCTGCCTTTGCACCCAGGGGTGTTCTCGGGCCCCAAAGATGTCTTTAAAAAGGGCCTGATGATTCAATAGAAAAGCAATCACTTCCTACTGTAAGTCTCTGTCATGGGGCCTGCAGCTTGCTGGAGTATTTGGACACACATGGCTGCATCTCTCTCAAGCAGCCTCTTTGATTATTATTTTATTAATGAGGGATACTCAATGCAAAGCGTTCATTAGAACAGAATAGAACCGAACAGAACATCATATTCAATAGCGTCTGAAGCGTCCTTGGCTCGCAGTGACGATGTATATCAAACTCACATTGAACTTCAGATAAGATAAGTCTACTTATTTTGATTAATGAGGCTCCCGCTCTGTCTTCTGTACCACGTTCCATCCTGGGTTAGGGCTTGACAACCATGTTCTCTTAAGGGAGAAAAACTGGAAACGAGACATATGCTGTAATTATGAGGTTACAAAAAAAAGTTGGTTGTTGTTGCTTGAAAACCATTTTGTGATGTTGATTAAGTACAGCGTTGTTTTGTAACTAAGATCTTTGACTAAGCAGGAGAATCCAGAACATCCATTTACTGTCACTTGACGCCCCTCTCAATGGTCAGACGTATCTACGTGTCTACTACTGACAATGGTCTCTGAAACACATTTCCACACATTCTATGCTTCACATTTCTCTGCTTTTCTTACCGCCCTAGTATCTGTGAACCACTCATTTCGTGGCACAATTTTCTTTTGTTTTCAAGGGGGATTCCATTTCTCTTATGATTCTGTCAGAGTGATTCATTTACAGGTCATTAAAAAACGGGTCTTTTGAAAGCGTTAGGCTGCTCAGGTGGCGAAGCCTGTGCTGAGAGACATGTCGTAAATAAAGCCAGCTACATTTCAAATGCCATAAATAGGGGGCACCTCAGGACCTGCATGATTGCAGACATGTAATGATTTAATTTATGCGTGTCTAAAGGAGTCCTCATTAACATTCAAGTAGCACTCATCTGTCTGTTGGGATCATTCTGAAGGCTGCAGCAGTCTCAGATGGAACATGTTTATTTGGGCTACACAGCATGGCTACACACTCAGAGCCATCTCTTCTTCTCAATGTCATTGGAGGCACTGGATGTATGTTAGCGGTTGAGATTTGTGGTGCTGTTTACGGTGGGAAACCTTTGACAAAGTTAAAGTGATAGATTCATGGACATAGGGTACAGACAGAACCAAAACACGAGTCATCTTGATATGATGGGAATCTAGAATCTTGTATAATATTATCACCACATAGTTAGATTATCACAGATGATCACAGGATAGCATGACATTCATTAATTAGATCAAGTGAGGACTGCGGTGTAAGGACTTCCTTAGGTTGCATTGTTGCCAAAATATTCTTAGGCATACCTCAGTATACAGTAAGCCTCTGAATCAGGCATGACATACTCAATAATAATTGGCATGGATTGCCTCTGACAAGTGCCAGCGGTTGACAGCTGCTTTGTTCTGTGGTCAGATTTAATATTTAACACATCAAAAGTTAACAGTACTTCACATATCGCATGGGACGTCTGACGCTTAAGTTGTGCAAACTTAGTTTTTCTTGCTATGGAAAGTTCTTTTTTAATGAAATTCTCAACTGTACTAGGTTAGGTTACTAAAGTAGTTAGAGCTTCTTTTCCTGTTTTATGGTCTATTACAGTATGCTATTATGTAGTATGCCAACTGTAGATAGAAGAGGTTATCTCAAGTGCTGTGTTATAGGTTTCTTCATGACCTGTTTTCTTACATGTACCTCCGAACAGTGCGTGACTTCAAGCAGGTAACGCATATGAGCATCACAGAGGCGTTCCTCAGGGTTCAGGCCAACGCGGCGTACAGTAGGCTGATGCAGATTTACAGGGGTGGAAAGGTGAGGCGGAGGAGTAATGGCGTGCTCATCAGCGCCGGCCTGGGAGATAGGGCCAGAGAGATCGATCTGCAGCTAATGCAGCTCTCATTATTTCTTTGAATAAATTCTCCAAACAGAAGACAGGCACTTAGGGGCCCCCTGCGCTACAGTAGGACAGTGGCACTGAAATGACACTCAGCCCTGGGAAACCTGCCTTCCCCTTCTGTCAGAGCCCGGGCCAGAACAACAATGACAAGTTAAACTCTGTGTTTGGGCCAGAACAACAATGACAAGTTAAACTCTGTGTTTAGGGGGTTAGGGGGGGGGGGGTAAAGGGAGAGCCATGCTCTTTTCCTGTAGGCAGCATCCAGCATTTTGATGTCTCTAACAAGAACACAATAAATTGTTCCTCATTATTCAGTAATTAACTCCAATGCGCCGGGTCCTCATCCCCCTGTGCCACGCTCTAAATCACCCCCCCCCCTCTCCTCTCCTCCCTCCTGCTGCACGGCTCTTTAATTTCCTCTACGCTGTGGGGGGTGGGAGTGAGGGTGGGGGGGGGGACGCAAGGAGAGCTTGATGCACTCCATCATCCACTGCCACGTTTGCTACCCCCTACTCACCCCCTGTCTCCTCCGCCCGCCCCCCCATGCCAGTCGTCCCGCCCCTCTCAAGGATCCGGAACCGGCCTAGGACGCCACCTGGCAGGACGCGGGGGCTGGTCAGGCTGGGAGGACGGGCGGTGGTCCTGTTCGGCAGGGGAGATAGATGGCCTCGTGTTGTTACTATCAAGCTGTTGCCGTGCGCCCCCAGCCCTCATTGAAGATCCATATGTGGGATTTTCCCGTCCGCCTCTGCTCTTAATTGACAAAATGAGGTCATTAATTGGAGACTGAGTCAAATCGCCTGTCATTTCAGCTGGGAATCTGTGGCTGATTGAAAGGTATCATAAAAAACCTGCCTAGGGCCTGGTTCAAGGGGCCCACTGGGAACTCCCTTTGTGCCTTGGCACTCACAGCCTATGGGCACAGAGCTCACTCTACTTTCTCTACTGTCAAGTGGGCCTGTGAGTGACACACATCCACACACATGGCCCAAATATAGATTCAAGAGAGTCAGTGGTGTCAGGCTCAATTCCTGGAGGATGTTGCGGGAGTGATAGTTTATTCTGTGCTATAAATGCCCCTGGCCTAATTGGGTATGATGCACATACATCCCTTCTCTATGAGAATTTAAGGTCAAGTTCATTGTAAGGGGTAATTGTGAGTGGGCATGTAAACTGAACTAGGACAATAGCACAAATGACAAAAATGAGGACAACTGAGAAAAATGCTCAGTAGGATTCTTTAATGGGTTTAAGCATGCCCTCCTAACAGTCTGCATTCGTATTAGCCAGTGTTGTGATGGATTCAGGCAAAGGTACCACTAAAGACATGATATAGGGAATGACTGAATCCGAGATTCGATTTCACCATTCTGTGACAGTAAAAGCTACTAACACTTTAATAACTATCCTTTATGAACATTTAGTAAATATTATGCAATTGTGATAGTTGATTGGTTCGAGAGCAAGGCGGTCCAAAATCGAAAGTTTTTTAATGCAATGAATTAATGAATTATCTGCAACCAGTTCTACATGTCTATATTGTTATAATAAAGTGTGAACAGAAGTAATGAATTTGCATTCCTGAATATAAATATAATATGAATATGAATGCACTTTGAGAGAAAAAGAGGGAAAAATGTTATGAGAAACACATGCGTCAACATTTGTGTGAGAAGTTCTGCCAACCCTCACGCACCCCTTCTGCTACGCTTTTTGATCGGCTACATTCTACACTTCAGTCCAGTAAGCATCACTCCAGTCCACTTAGAAATGCTCCATTTGTTTAAAAAAATCACGGTTGAAATGTTAGGAATATTAACACAGAAAGACCATTAGAAAAACACGCCTAAATTATTCCAGAGGCACCGTGCTATACAGTACATCAGGCTCTGGCACACCATTTCCATATGGACTGGATCCTGAGGAACAACACATGGGATGCTGACAAACCCGCCGTTTGAAATAAAAACCCTCTAAACACATGGCATTCATATTTAATGGTGCAGCTTCCTCGGGAGGCCACTCTAGGGTAGTGCTGAGTGTCTGAGGGGAAATGGTATTAGTGCTGTGTGCTCTGGAGGAAGAGTCTGCTTCACACTAATAAGGCGATTGGGGCCTAAACTCCAAAGAACAGCTCATATCCGATTAGCAGAGATGCATGTAAGCATTGTATCCCGGCATACGATAACATCACCTGGTTAACGTGAGTCTAGCATCACTAAACACCATCATAGAGACTGAAGCAGCACTTTATGCTGCTGTCTATACACAGCTATACACAGAAAGCACAGCTAGCGTTCAAATACACTGTAGGCTTGTACAGTATTATGGCCAGTACCCGTGTTTTGAATTAAGCTCTAAATAGTGGTGCAGTTGTGTAAGCTATGGGTCGACACAATACTCTGAGCAACCATTTTGAGAGCATGCAATCGCTGTGTAACAATGACAAGCACTTGACCTTGTGTGTCCCTGCTGGACTGAGTTGGGACAGCTTCTGAACCTGGGCAGTAAAGGACAGCCCATTTGGATGTTATTAAAAAGCATTTGAGTTCCTGAAGCCCACGCAACTCCCAGAGCTATCAGGTCATTTGAAAGAGTTCCAGTGAGTTTAAGACGTGCAGATGTTTCAGTTTAGAGCAGGCAAGGCATCTGTTTATGCAGACACACTTTATGTTCAAAAAACCACAAAGGACCGCCAATAGATTTTATGGCGCAGTATTAGCTAGAGCAGTCAGCTTTGTAATTGTGCCTCTGCAGGTAATAAGGTAATTGGTAACAAGCAGCGGTGCCTGTAGATATGAACAGAAACATGCAATTTAGCCCAGCATGCTCAGTATCATACCCTCAGGTGCTTGTACTGCAGTCTGACTACTTTAGAGAGGTGGCTATCACCATAGTCCAATACAATACTGTTCCTAATTTCTCAAAAGACGGGTTGATATGTATATGCTAGCTATCTATTGCTATGTAGAAATATTACTTAGCTCCTGTTTGAACCTCCTAGCACAGTTGACAACAGCATTGCAGCAGAAGTGACAGAGTCTCCGACACAGAGGTGCGTCTCCCCTCTCTTGTTCATACAGCAGGATCACTCCTTTGGTATCTGCATCTTTTAGCCGAACGACAAATGTTTAACAAGTGTAGATAAAACAATAATGTATGGTGTACACACCCTCTCTCATGAGCTCCCAGGGGAACAGACGAGGTATGACTTCACGCTGGGCTGTGTTCTCTTCAGTCGTCACAGAGTGACAAAGCGACCGTACCCCCGTGCCCATGTCCTATTGTGTGACAAGGGCCCATTTGAGACTGAAGTGATCCAAACAATCGGCCGACACTTGAGAGAACTGTCTTCGCCATCCGAGAACTAAGGTCGATGGGAGCACAAGGACGAGTGTCCTACAGATGCCTCTGATTGTGCCTTCACAATGACACTCAAACAGGGGACAGGACAAGCTCTAAGATTCTTTCTGTTTCAGAATAATATCTTGTGCTGAAGCTCGAGTGCCTGTTGGTTTACATTCCTACAGTATGTAGCAGTGCATCAGTGAGGGGGTGTAGAGTTTTGGAATATATGTTGGTTACCCTGCACGAAAACGTGTTCTGTCATACAGCGTTCTGTCAGACATGTTCTGTCATACAAATGCACATGCAACAATTAAGCTAACTATGTTCAGTTGGGCACTTGGCAAGGTAGCAACTGTATATTCTCTGATATGAATGAGTTGGTTATGAGTTTGTCATGAGTTTGGGTAACAACACCCAACAGTAGAGGTCACGGTTGCCCGCCATGCCTACATTTATACACAACAGTTCATCCAACCTCAGCTTGAGCCTTGTCAATCCCCTCTGGACCAATGGGCCACGTCCCCTGTTTACCTGGGACAGTCCGCCCTATGCCACATACGTAGCCTACTGGGGGTCTCTGCCATCTTGTCAGGTCACATGGCAAGGCGGAGTCAGCTGAGCACAGCCATGTCTCTGGGCCCGCATGGACAGCTAGCGGTAGCATATCTCTGAGATCTCCATAGCCAGCTCCAGGCACTCCCCTGTCTCTTGACAGGCATCCAACAGGCCACAGTCAAAGTCACAGTTAAACCTCCAGTCGTTGCTGGGCATGGTGTCCACAGAGGCAGAGAATTGTTTGTAGGTGGGGCAGCAGTGGTTGGTCGCTCTCTCGCACGAGTCCGGCAGCATGAGGCACAAGTCATAGAATCTGCAGAAGAGGCATTTCAGGACAATCCCTGCACAGTCCGCTGTGTGACAAATAGAGAACAAAGCTCATTAGCAGTCACTCCAGTGGACGTTGTGTGCATATCAAACTAAAATAACACGCTAAATAACATGGCATAATAAGTTGTGTAACAATTTCAGTGAATGCAGGTTTGTAACACTTGGTCTGAATCTGAGGCAGTTGCTCTCTCTCTAATAATATTTAAAGGTCTGTCTTAACTGTAAGAATGCTTTGAATATCCAATCTGTGCTTTTGGACTTTTCAGTGGAGAATGGATCCTGGGTGCTAAATGGATCCTGGGTGCTCCTAAAGCTCTGTAACGTTTTAAAAGCCTCATCTCCCTTCCAGGACCTTCTTTTACAACATGCATAATTGAAGAAATCGCCACTATCTCATAGAGAGACAACTGAGAGAGCGGTTTGGAGACATAATCAATTACTAGCAGTCTCTACTGTATGGCTGTCTCCTGAGGAACATTTCCATGTTGCACTGTAACTGCTGTGAAACAATGTGCACTAGGCCTTCCTAACACCATTTGCAAAATGGTGTCCCCCTGGGTGTGATCAAGAATGAGATCACTGGACTATGGTGATGACTAGGAACAGACAGCAATGTATGAGATAGATGGGAAATTTTTAGGGTGTTGGTCTCTGTTCAGTATGGTACTGTATGCTACTGTATGCTTGGAGGATGGCAAAATACAATACTAATTACAACACCAGTAGAATAAATTCTGAAGTATCTGTTGAATAAACAAAATGACACATGGTCTAACTATGTAAAACATAGCCCAAATTTGAAATTACTGCTTTATCTAATCAGTACAATGGCATTGTTTACTGATCTATGCTGTTAATAATGCAAGTACATAAGTACATATGTAATCAATTATGTTACTTCATTTAGTGAAAGTGTTTCCACTCTTGTGGTCAGATTTTACATTATAGCATTTTTAATGCTGTAGTTTCTGTGTCTGAATTATTCAGACATTTTAATAATTAATAATAGAAAGCTGCATTTAAATATGCTCACGGCATATTGAAGGATAAAGCTTGTAATTCATCACATTTAGAATTCTTACTAACAACCTCTGAGGGGTCTAATATAGAGAACGTGCATGTGGTACAATTAAACTGCAAATGAATTGAATATCTATTTCAGTGATAACAGCTCAGTTTCAATGCAGAACAGTGGTATGCTGTGCTTCCAGCGTGTTCCTTGGTCTGGGGAGTGCAGGCTAGAACAGACTAGGTCAAGCACATCAGTTGGCTGAAAAGCCAGTGCCACTGACCTCCCGTGTCTGTCTGACGGGAGTCTGAGGAAGAGGATGACGATGAAGAAGACCTCCTGCTGTACTTCTGCGTGGGGAAGAGAGAGGAAGTGATGTCACACTCCCTCTGCCGCTGAGACTCATGGGAGTCTTTGCCTGTGCTGGTCTTCCCAGGCTCGTACTCAAGACTGACGCTGAGCTTCTGCACACTGGCCGGAGCCTCGACCTGAACTCCCTCTGTCAGACCGGGGAGAGCACCCCCTGGTGGAAGGGAGGAAGACGATGGACACTTTGCATCAGTATGAAAACAACTAATGGCTTCAATTAGCATTCATTTTTCCATCCACAAGGATTTTATAGTTTGGGAAGTGTTCCGAAGTTGTGCAGTGTCATGACTATTCAGCGGAGGGAAATTATTGATTGGAAACTCTTATTTGAATCAAGTGACCTCCCTTCAACCTGACAACTGTCCATTCTCCTGCTGCTGGATAACAGCTGGTCGTGGATTTAATCTATTCAGTATACCATATGCTATGGCATAAATGGACACACCGAGCAGACAGTGAGCAGAGTGCACCTACAGCTGTTCGGGTTTTATGAGGTACCACTCTGGAGATTGGGCAGTGTTAACACCATTTTAGAGACTCAGATGTGCTATAGTTCAGTTCAATATTTGAGTAGATGGGAGAAGAGACAATCCCGAAGGTGTGCCTATCTTTGTGCAAATCAACACTACCTTGGATTATTAGCTGAGAGGGTGGAGGCATGGCATCGTTTTTGGTGTTGGGAAGCTGAGAGTAGTGTACTTGGTACCAGAACATGCAAATTAGTACATTCAGTTGACCGGAGAGGCATGCACTTTTTATGGTTCTTTGCCCGTGAAATGCAGCAGGATCTGCTGCTCATCATTGGCACTTAGATTTTACCTGATGAACCTGCTTTTCACAGGCTTTTCTGAATGTTTATTAATGAATTTTGCTGCATGTTTGTTTTTAAATCACCATTTCCAGATCAAATATTAATTGTTTTCTCTCTTTTATTTAACATTTAATGTCCTATGATTTATTAACATGCTGGACACATTTGGAACAGGAATTAGCATTAGCCTATCTGCACTAAAATCACCATGGAGATACTGTATTGCAATGTACTGCAGGGGCTGTGTTACCTTACTTTAAGATTGGTTTGTTGTGTTTTAAGAATGGGAAGGTTCAAACTAAGAGTAAACTAAATTCTCCATTTGGGTAAAGAACATTTTATACAGTTGTTGACTTGAGAGATTTGTCATCTTGTATTATCAGATTTCAAGAGGAGTTGTTGAAAGAGGAGATGTACAACACGCAACATACAACCCATGATGTCTGTAACATACCTGATATGAAAAACAGTCTGATAAGGTACCTACTAGAAATAAGGTAACAGCTGCAGCTGGTTGGTGGGACTACTGTACTGTAGCTAATTGAGAAATAAGGCCGTAGGCATGATACTGTACATTCTTCAGTTTTTGTTTCAAAACTACAATCTGCTCTGCCTCTCACTCATTAAGAATCTGCTGCTCTTAGGATTTATAGTGCCTTTTCCCAACCATTTTTACACACATCCTAAGCAAACTGATGATTTTCAAGAAGATAAACTTACCATCTCTTACCAGAGAACTTCTCTCTTCAACTGTATGTTGAATGTCTTTTTCTGTCTCTTTGGTTCTATTTGTCGGATCTGCCATTTGATCCACTGCAGCATAAGTTAGAGATTGCATTAATTACATCAAGAGAGATTTATGATCCACAATATCCAAAACACCCAGTCTAGTCTTGTCTTCACGCGTGGTATTTCACATACAGTATTCCAGTGTGTGGTCATACAGTTCATTCATCAGCTACTGTACTGTACGTACAGTAGGCTACAATGCCATTGAAGACTATCCTGTAAGGCATTGTCACACAGATCACAAGCACTTTGACAGTTCAACTGCTCATCCCTGAGATGCAGATTGTCAAGAAATATTGTTCTGTCAATGCTTTAAAATTCAACACACCTGCTTTGATGTCAGCGGACGTCGTGATGTGCAAGGAAGTTGCCCAATACTGGAATTCTCCGATCGCCAGCATCATTCCCTCGTGCGCAAGCGATCTCACACAAATTGCATTTGGCCTGCTGCCTGACCCACCCTATTCTTCCGATGACGCTGGCAAAAAAAATAATTTATGAACATCTCTCTAGGCAGACAAACTTTCTCGTCATGCAAAACATCTTGAGAATTGTTTTTTAAAATCCTGCCCATTTTCAAAGAACGTTGGACCCAAGAAAACTAACAATGTTTCATAAGAAGGGCTGCAGTAGATTAATACCAGGATGTATTTACATTTTTCTGACTAACATTCACACTAATTAGACTCAGCAATAGGGTTGCATTTCAAAGCAACCCTGCTGTGTTTGCATTCAGAGAACAAGACACATGCTAATTGATAAATGAAGATATTAGGGTATTTATCTACAGTATGTGGCTCCTAATATGCCTTGCTCACAGCATGAATATGACTCCTGAGTTAGGGAGGGTTAATGTTTTAATCACACTCTCACACGCGCACACACACACACACACACGCACACACACACATTCTTGAATATTTTGATCTTCCTCAGAGTGATTCGTGGTCCTCATTGTGACAACTGGTTTTAAACTGTCATTTGTCAGCATCAATCACACGGACACTGAAGATGACATGATTAATTTGGCTTTTATGGAAATGTGCTGTACGAAACGTACAGTACTGTGGCCTGCGACAGCAGAAAAGTCCTGGTGGCTGACATGGCTCCCATTAGAGCTTCCCTTAATGCAGACCAGTGTTGATGGCCCGAGTCTGAGATCAAGTTCAGGTACAAATTATAGTACAACAAATCTACTGTAGGTGACAGTTTACCGCCCAATTTACAGCACTTGCAATCCACTCCATTATTTACAACTGTAAACATGACCCCCCCCCCCCCACCCCATCCCTCCTGTTTGTGTGTCTCATTGTGTGTGGTCTTTGCAGGTGTTTGATGGAAAGGGCAGCCTTACTGGGTTTTTGTAGTCTGTGTGTTGGTATGCAGAGGCAGAGGTCTGTCCTGTTCTGAGCTCTTTAGAGAATACATGTCATACATGCATCTGATGAAGTGAACACACTCACCTTGAGGCAAAGACAAAGGGAAATGTATGCATCGCTTAGTCAATCTTTTTTGCTGGAATTACGGGTCTCTCATGATGTTTAATTTGTGAGCGTAGTTTACAGCTACTGTATATGGTTTGCAAGTTAAGCCTAATTCAATCATTTAACAATTGTTTTGCAAAGGAGGGCCAATGTATGAAACCTAACATTGTCTTTTTTTTCTATGCTGAAAATGTGACCTCTCTCTGATGACACCTTCGATGTCTCTGTCTGGGACACGATTATCTCGGGACCCAGGCGATTACAGTATGAAGTACATACAGTATTGCCTGTGAAGTTGTTTCAATCGGCAGTTCTTGACAGGAGCTTTGGTGGTATAAAGTTGTTCCTCGCCACAGGATACTCTCGTCCAGTGCTACGGTCAACCCCGTACCATGGGGCGCCTTACAATGCTACCAGATAGCTAGCTAGAGATATGGAGTTCTTCCATTGACCAGTAGTGTTGGTTTATTCTGATAGTAGACAAATAGTGCGATCACTGAACTATCCTGGTACATGCATCTTCAGCAATGAAGATACTAGAAATAAGATGTTGGCGAGAGAGATAGAAAGATAGATAGATAGATAGATAGATAGATAGATAGATAGATAGATAGATAGATAGATAGATAGATAGATAGATAGATAGATAGAAAGTTTATTAATCCCCTTAGGGAAATTCTATGTATCTTATACTGTAGCTCACAGCACGGCACAACATAGAACAACACAGCAATACACAACACAACAAGAGACAGGCGGCAGATTCAATCAATCAACATGTCATAAAATGTGAACCTATGATTAAAAAAACTAAAAGGTGTAGCAGGAGGAGCTACTGTCGGGAGTGCACCCAGGACGTTAAGTAGCTACACTACAGAAGAGGAAAACAAACCAGATTCATTCGATTTATCTGGAGGTTCTTTCACTGTTAAACAGAAGTGTAGAGTTTATTCAGTAATGAGTGTTTATTTCAATTTGTGGCATGAAGGTAAACCAGGCCAGATCCAGCCTGGCTTATGTGCGTGGCTGGCTTGTTTCTGTTCAGGACTGGTAGGACGGAAGCTAGTCATGCCACTGAAATAGCTGTGAATTGAAATGACATGAAATAATGTCTGATAAATTAACATAGGTCTTATCGCCTGGACACAGTTCCAATGCCTCCAATGCTAATCCTGCACAATAAGAGCGAGATAGCCAGTTAGCTCATGAGCTCACAACAACAAGCAGCAGCTTCCATAACATTAATGGTAGCGGTCAGTGGCTAAAGCAGTTACACTGATGATTCCTGTAACGTTAGCTATTTTGCTGTAATTGGTTCAACTTCTGTTTCTGGACAAAGGTAAGGGATAAACCCAGATAACACAAGGCTAGCGGACCTACAGCGGGTCCCCGATGGATGCTCCACCTCCATTCCACCGATAGTTAATTGTCTATATTCTAGGCCTATTGGCCGTGGGGTCTGTGGCATGGTGGCGAGACTCCGCCCCCTCGCGTAAGAGCGGTTCGGGTGTAGTGCAGTTACTTCTGGGCAATCTCCATACACCCACTGGTGAAAGCCGTGTGTCTCTAGCCCGCTCAGGGGCTGAGTTGTGGAGTTCATGGCATGGATAGTGGCGTGGTGGCGAGGCTCCGCCTGCTTGGGTCAGAGCTGATTGAGTGCAGTACAGTGACCTCTGGGCAATCTCCTTGCACCCACTGGCGAAGACCGTGGGTCTCTAGCCCACTCAGGGGCTGAGTTGTGGGATCCTTGGCGTGGATAGTGGCGTGATGGCGAGACTCCGCCCCCTCACGTCATATTGGGTCAGGGGCAGTGGAGCCCTCTCCGGGCCACCCACCCCTCCCCACCGGTGAAGACAAGTGTGTCTCTAGACCACTCAGGGGCCGAGTTGTGGGATCCGTGGCGTGGATAGCGGCGTGATGGCGACACTCCGTCCCCTCGGGTCAGAGCTGGTCGTGGACAGTGTACCTCTCTCCGGGCCCCCTACCTGCCCCCACCAGTGAAGACCGTGTTTCTCTAGCCCTCTTGGGCTGATTTGTGGGGTCTGTGGCGTGGTGGCAAGACTCCGCCCCCTCGCGTCATATTGGGTCGGGGGCTGTGGACCCCTCTCTGGGCTAACCACCTGCCCCCACCGGTGAAGACCATGTTTCTCTAGCCCTCTCAGGGGCTGATTTGTGGGGTCCGTGGTGTGGACAGTAGCGTGGTGGCAAGACTCCGCCCCCTCGCGCCACATTGGGTCTGGGACTGTGGACCCCTCTATAAACCCTTTATACATTATTTGACCTTTCAGTGAGTGTGTGGTCTCTGAAATAATAAAGAAAAATAATGTATAACTAACACAAAAAAACTAAATAGCCTAATTCAAATGCTCATTGAATTGCTGAAACGGAGCAAGGAACAGTCTATCTAAGCCTGTTGCTGCCAAGGGGCCAGGAAGCAATTTACTTCCTTAAACATTTTGATCAGCGACATCTTGCCCCCTTTTGACATGCGCAGTTGTGCTTTTCTCAGACCCCGCCGTGTTCAAGAACCATTCGCACGTTATTGTGGATTTCCAATGCGCATTCACAGCTCTCCCCCGCTCTGTTAGTGTGTCTGAATTAGCATTAAGAACTAGCTTGCGTAAAATACTGATTCTGTCAAATATATTGTTTCGAAAAATTATTTATTTATCTAGGCATCTTAGTTTTAACAGTTTCATTATAGCGGAGCAGGTTATATTTGCTCGTATGTGGTATTTATTCTGTTCACAACTTTGCAATCGTACAGCCAGGCTACAGAGCTCCAGAACCCCCTATGCCAAGCCGAGCTGCATCACATTGTGGCCGGCCCAGAGAGGTCCTGTTGCGGGTACAAGCACAGGGCTAATAGCTCAGTTTGTGGTGCTATTATGTGGTCATTCGCTGAGTACGGTTATGATAATAATAATAATAAGAAGAAGAATCAGAATGTATATGTTATACATATGGATTTGCGTTAGGATTCATCAAGGGCGAATGGAAAATAGCACCACAAACTCCGCTATTAGCTGCGTTACTGTACCGCAACAGGAGCATTCTTTTCCGGCCGCTCCTCTGCTATGGCTACGGTTTCTGGAGCTCTGTAGCCTGGCTGTACGATCGCAAAGTTGTAAACAGAATAAATACCACATACGAGCAAATATAACCTGCTCTGCTATAATGAAACTGTTAAAACTAAGATGCCTGGATAAAGAAATAATTTTTCAAAACGATATTTGACAGAATCGTGATTGATGGCAGGTACTTAACAATGCTAATGCAGGGACATGCAATACATCGGGGAGAGCGGTGAACGCTCATTAAAAATCCACATGAACGTGTAAACTTTGTGGACGCGGCCGGGTCAACAAATCACATGGTTAAAAAGCACAACTGCGCATGCCTGTGACGTGAGAAAACACAACTGCGCATGTCAAAAGGGGTCGGTGGCCCGTTCAAAAAGCTTCCCTCAAGAACGAGGCGTCAACGTAGTCACCACATCCAGTTCTATTAATACATCCATGGTTGCTGCCCACTGAACAAGGAGCACTGTTTATTTAAGCCTGTTGCTGCCCTCCTGTGGCCGAAAACGGTAAATGCTCTTGTGGTAGCAACATAGAACTGCAGGTTCTGGAACCACTAGCTGTGTCCGAAATGCCTGCTACCTGCTATATAGCAGGCTAGAGGTAGCATTTTACTTAGTACCTACTACTCCACGAAAACGATATAGCAGGTGAGAAAATGTAGCATGCTACTCAAGTCAGGTGACGGGAATGCGTGGGTTACGTCGTTACGCTCCACTGGCTGGCTAACTTAGCCGGTAACGTTGCGTTTCCATGGCTACAGGGCTACTAGTTATCTACGACATCGTGAGTTCTCAAAATTAAATTTTTATCTCACATATAAACACAAAACTGCATTTGTAGCTCTGTGTCGTTATAACTAAGATATCTGACAGAAAAAATATTTTTTCCATGGACAAATTTAGCCAATACTTACATTTAAAAACTCCTTCGCTCTGCCCCGCCTGACAGTCACTGGCGTCGGCCATGACAGCTGTCCTGAAAATTTCACTGAACAGTGACATGATTTCCGGAATAGCATGCTCTGAACTATGCTACGTTTTTCGCCGTTTTTTTCACCAATATAGCAGGCGAGGTAGCAGGCGAGAATAGCAGGCGAGAGGTAGCAGGCACAGTTTTGAAGTAGCATGCTACTTCTTGCCTGCTATATAGCAGGTAGCAGGCATTTCGGACACAGCCACTGTCTATCTAAGCCTGTTGCTGCCCTCCTGTGGCGGAAAACGGTAAATGCTTTTGTGGTAGCAACATAGAACTGCAGGTTCTGGAACCACTGCCTCTTGTGGTAGCAACATAGAACTGCAGGTCAACAACAGGACAAAGGGACACAGGGAGTGACGACTACTGGACATTTGCTATTCTAGGTGCGCTGGCTTACAGCCACGCACAAAAATAGTTCGGGTGCATTTGCTTGGGTTTGCGGTGTACGCCAGAGATGATTATTTGAATGGTGAATTTTAACTGATTCAGTCGATTTCTCTGCTCCTGGTTTTGTGAGTAATACTTTCTATACACGTGCAGCCCCACAAAGTTTGCTGTATGGATTATGGATTTGATAAACAGACAGACAGAGACAGACATATACTTCATTCATTAATCTCCAAGAGGAAATTGTTGTGGCATTTTTTATTTTGCACTTCACCCCATTGATAACTAATCTTATTAGTGTAGACTATAAGGAAGGGAGTTGTTTCAAGTAACCTATTGTATGAGTAATTTTATTTTGTGCATTTAAGAAAAATGTAATAATACATAGCAATAGCCTTCATAAGGAATTTGTAATGAATTGTACGAGCACGGGCACATGCAGAATTCCCACGGGCACTGGTGGGCATGCGTAGCAACGCACAGAACAACTACGATGGGCACTGTACTATAATGGAAGGAGGGACACAACTATGTCATGGCAAGCACATTTTGTACGGAGACTTTGCACAATTCATAGACTAAAATAGCGCTGTGATCTATGGACATCAATTTACCAGTAAACCAAGGGGGTGAGAATTATTTCACAGTGAAAACCGGGGGTAGTGGAGCTGCCTCCAGTACTAACATTAAATTGTTTCAATACAGGATTAGGTGATAATCCCTAATGAATCACCATGGAGAATTGAGAGAGAATGAAGCACAGACGCAAGGAAACCTTTTCCTAACAACTTTGAATAACCTAGGTAGGGCACATTTGGAAAGTTTAAGTCTGTCGTTTCTTTTTATGGGTTCTTTTTCTTAGTTATACACAGGGTACATTTCCATGACTGCAGAGATTATAACCATGGCGCTCTGTCTGTGCCCTGGGCAAGCTGGCTCTACTGTATATGTACTGATCCACTTCCAGTAGGCCTGCCTTCCCATAAAGATCACCTTGTGTGCTTTAGGGAACGGTACTGCCCAACTCATTAACAACTCAGTAATGCCATTCCTCTCTTTAATTGAACATGTCTGTACCTTTCAATCTCTTCAACAACTCCAACACGTGTGGATACCAGCACATGATACTGGACCATCATGACAGTCAAATGATGCTGTGGGGGAAAACTTCTGCAAGTTGACATTGAGAGAAATTAAGACTGTAGATAAATGACCTACTGTAACAAAAGAAAAGATATCAAAGAAATATGGGAATAGGGGAAATTGGATTCTTTGGAGTCTAACAGTATATGACTTAAACCAGCTGGGGATTCTCTTGCCAGTGGAAGTGTGGGTTTCCTAAGGCTATGGTCCCACCTGGGATTCCGGAGGGATCCGTGGGGTCCTTAGAAAAAGCCTTGAAGTTATTCAACCCACGATGAAGCTAAATAGATTTTTTTTTTTTCTATTAGCACATTATGCAGTATTGTTCTGATTTCCAAAAGTTCTATATTGGTTTCAGACAGTCTATTTCACTTTACTTAACCAATACTCTTTATTTAATTTATTTGCATGGCCAAAGGGATAGTTAGCCTAATGACTGGTAGAGAACATCAACATTGTTCTGCATTTTGGGATTAAAGACTTTGGTCCTCTCCTTCACTCTGTCAGTTGACAGCACTAATAGATTATTGAAAATGTAAAAATATTGTACTAATAATAGTAATAATTGAGATTTGCCTCATTTAGTGTATCCTTACAAGGTAACAATAGCAAAAAAGAGAGGGTGACAGTTTTAATATTTACCTACAGTATCATCTCATAAAGGAAAGTACTGAACATTTTAAATTCCAGTAAAATACAGCACACACAAAATACCCATAATTAGGGATCAATCTGAGCCTCTAAAATAATCAGTGTTGGCAATGACATCGTCTAGCCACACTGCATAAGCTAAATGTTTGAATTGATCCTGGATGCGTTTTAACCAATAAGCATTTTAAAATGACTAATTGGGTGGGGCTAAGAGAAGCTCGGGCTCGTACTATTAGTGTAATGATGATATGACATCAGACACTTTCTATAAAGTATTGTCTTGTTGTTATTCCACAAGACAGATTATGATTGGGTTTAGTCGGTGCACATTATTAGATGCTCCCTAAGTAGTGTTCATAAAGAAAACCTCCTAGCTGTGTCAAAGCGATAATAAGCGCTGTGATTCATATATACTTTAGTAGTCAGGGGGTAGCAGTGGGCTGGACCTGTATTTTCTATTTGTCTGTGCCGTTAAGGGCCGTGGCACTTTCTGCTCTGGAGCTAGCATCTCATTGATATGCCAACACTGTTTTGCACATTGTCAATTTATCTCTCTCATTACCATCATTAATAAGGGCTCAGATACATCTCATTACAAGGTTAATTGGGACAAATCTAAAATCCACCCACCCCCTCCCTCTATCTCTCAAAAAACATGTTCCAGGTAGTTTAGAGACTACAGAGTTAAGCTCCCTATCAGCTGTCAGTGTAGTTTCATTACATTACTGTAGCTAGATCTCTTTTACAGTTTTTATGATTTTGATGGCATGTGTACACTGGGTTCAAGACAGTTTATCCTCTCACACATGGGCTGGATCCTATCTCAGTTTCAACCATCCCCCTTTTCGTTGGAGTAACATGAAGTCTTCTCCATCTACAACTTAGTTCCTCGGCCAAATATTGACTTTGGGATCTGATTATTAAGCAATTTCCACAAAACTTCAAATTACTAGCTGAACAATTATTTTAAAGACATCGGAAGACCCAGTAGACCCCCAAGGTCCTGAAACTGATTATGCAAAAAGATAATTGCTATGAAGATTTAAAAAGAATGAAATTGGTTTGACAAACCTATAAGTTGTTAACTACTGCTCAGTGCAAAAGAATACATTTGCTGACGAGGCCACAAAGAAGCAGAGCAGGAGGCTTCTCCCGAGTGCTCAGGTGGGCGGGAGAGGTATCTCTCTCTTTATTATCACAGCTAATGGCTTTCCAGATCTGTCCTCAATTATAGAGGAGGAGATGAACAATTAATTAATAATTCTTCTGATAGATACATTGTGCCATATTCAGCAGATGTGCAGTTCTTAGACGGGAGGAGGAAGAGAGCTGTTCGTGTTCAGGGTATTGACCAACACTGGCCCTTTCTTACTCTATCGTCTCCCATGTGTGTTAGTGTCATTTTAGCTTGACACCCAGGTACGGTAGGCCTACTGTATGTCCCACGTCCCCTACTCTCTTTTAGCTGCCAATGCATCATCTGCGCTCCTGAATGGTTTCCTGATTTACTGTTTAAGCCAATGTTGCATAAAGCATGTAGAAAAAAAGGATATTAATTGTTCTTCTAGTCATTGAAAATGGTTATTTTTTTCTTTTAGGTTAAATGTACAATGCCTGAAAAATGATAGGTTTTGAGCAGAGGTCGAATTGTATAATTTTCCCATAAACGTGCAACGTTTAAGTGTGGAAAGGAGGAATTATATGGCTATGAATGGCTTCCTTAATAGTGATATCACTTCTCGGAACAAAAGAGCCAGGCTGTGCAGCGGGGCCGGAGTGCGGACGCAGCTCGATTGGCCATTTCCGTGGCGTCCATTAGGGTCATGCTCTGCGCCACCATGCAGGAGAGTGCATGAGTGACAACACAGGCAAGACAGATGGAGCACTCCTCCACAAACCTCGTTAAGACTGAAATCACTGAAAAAATAATAGTTATTAAATTAATTGCAGTCGTAATCTCGTAAAATATGTGTTGAAAAATTATATGCAGTTCGATTAACACATAACATGGGTGTCAAATCTGTAATAAAACCCTGATCAATAAAACAATAACCATGTTGTTAAAAGCAGTCATTGAAAGGTGTTGCTGGCAGTATCTTCCAGGGGTGAGCAACCCTTTTAATATAAACGGATTTCATCTTTCCACTATGTCACCTAAATCACCTCAATGTTTGTGTATACAATTATAATAAGATAATAAATTGCAGCAATGGATGGATTACGAACGCTCTTTTCGACCCCATATATCAGCCTTTGTCACGGGCCCAGAAAATGCATGTCTAACAATCTGTTGATTACAGTGTGCTGTAGAGAAGGCTCCAGAGGGAAGGTGATGACTGTTGCAGGATACATTATTTTAACATATTGTTATGTTTAAATCGATAAGTTTCAAACTGGTGCTAACGACTGCTATTAATTAGACGTTCAGAATCTTTATTAGAAAAGTTACCACCTGGTTTAATGAATGGGTTATTATTTCATTCTCTTGGCCCATGACCATTATGCCCAAATGACTGGTCTTTTATCTGGAAAAGGGATGAGGCAAAGAGTAGTTTATTTGGGAAGTGAGAGGTTGATAACAGTCTAGTTGAAGGGCATATTTTATATTGGAGAATAGGATGATCATGAGTTTTTCCTGATACATTTTGCCTGCCATATTAAAACAATTACCATGCCCAAACTATTTGCCCCCTAGAGATATTATTATTTTTATCAGTATGTTTATATGAAATCATTTGAGTAGGGATGTGAATTTGAAATTGAAATAGTCTGTTCAAATTGGAGTCATTCAAATTGGAAATTAATGGTATGGCAATTAAAACTCTGGGAACAGTATTTGGTAACAATTATGATAATGATTCTAGCTGGAGGTGTGAATTTTTCAGGGAATGACTGTGAACATGAGGGCAGCGTTACCCTGGGAAAGCCTTGCGTTTTGCAGCAGTACTGTACCAGTTGCCTTGTCACCCTTTAGACTACAATATTTTGATTTCTTTCACTCTATGGAGCCTCTTGCCTCAATACAAAATATTCCCTCTGGATAAAGCAACAATAGTGTAGCCTAATCCAAACCAACCATGGTAGAATGGCTGTTATTCCATTACTGACACCAAATAAGCTTCCATTTGTAATATTTCTGAAAGAACTTCTCTTTGCTTCCATGGTGCCTGCCATTGAGAGAATGCGCCCTACAGTATATTGTGCAATAGTAATAGAGTGGTTTATCAGCTCTTGTTGGGAGTAGCTATGGGCTAAGTATGGTCGAGAGTCATAATTACCAACAGACACACAACATGGTGTTTGTCTGCTTTGTTCATGATTAATGCACTGAAGCAGCTAGAGCCCCTTTTCACACAGACTCAGGGTGATGGAGGATTCCTGGGAGACTTTCCCCTCCGCTTTTTTCACGCCCTGCTATCAGCCAAATTGGATGATCAGTGGGGGAATTCTCCCATTCTCTGGGGCTTTCACTGTGGTTTGTAGATTTTGCCTTCAGGTTTGAAATTCACTCAGACTGCAGAAGTCTTCTATCCAGGGAACGACTTTTTCAATTGAGCATTAAGTGGGGGTCCAGATGGGAACAGTGCCTTCTTTTCTCTGAGACCACAATGCAGGTTTCTCTGTTACCCACAACTCCTCATCCATAAGGATAAACCATAAAACAGGTAACAGTGAGATAATTTGGTTGTGTGGCTATGTTTCTTTTAACAAGCACTTAATGCCCATCATCTCTTATTGTGGTTGTTAAATATTACTTGGTGCAGTGATGAGACCAATACTGACGAATTCTGGAGCCAGATTTGGGGACTGAAGCAGCCCATTAAGAGGAATAGTGCACTTGTCTCAAATTGAGATGGCTTTTGGAAATAAGCCAATCATCAAAGGGTATGTTTCCCTCATTTGAAGAGTGCAAATGTGGTTAAAGTGCAGACAAAAAAAACAACCATTGATTCTGGGGATAAATATGTCAACGTTGATTTACCTTATGTGTTTGTACTGTATTTTTCTGTCTTCGTTTATTCTTTGTTAATCTATCAGCGAAACAATATGTCTAATATTTTGCTTAGGCACTGTAGATTAAAATGAAGAGCTTGAGTCTGAGAAAGGGAATAGAATTGCTCATCCATTCTGAACAGATTCAGTGGTCAATAATTGAATGAGTGAAGCCCATTGTCCAATTACCCACATTATCTGTGGATGCTCCTCTCATTAAAAGGCTAGAGAGAAAGGAGAATCATTAAAAAGATTTGCGGCATAGTCATTTAATGATCACACTGCTTTTGCCTGATATACTCTTTAGGATCAGTGAGATCACGTAGGATTCAGAGCAGGGCAGCCCACCCCCTCCAGACCCAGACCTGGCTGTGCAGGCCAGCCCACCCCCTCCAGATCCAGCCCTCACCACAGCTCTTCTCTGGGCCTGAGTGGAGCAGCTCTGTCTATGGCCAGACTCTTGAAGCTGTGTGGAGTGCCTACACAGAGAGGTCAGAGTTCAAGCTTTGGTATTACAGTCACGTTTGGAAACACATGCATTTGCCTTCTTGAAACCAAGACACAGGACAGAAAATGTTAATAATACAAACAGCAAGGTGCACTGGAATGCAGTCCGAAGTGCAGCGTAAACCGTTGTAGTGTGGTGCTAAATGACTGTTTTGGCTGGCAGTGCTGTTGGCAGTCTGGACACATACCTGCGGTGAGAATACAGTCAGGTATGCACCGCTGAACATGTGAGTACTCCAAGAAACACTTGCTCCCTCTTCATGGTGAAGTGGGACTTTCATTAGTGCAATCTGAATGAATAACACAAGTGCAATTTGATGGAGATCTTACGTTGTGGGGGATGTTTCAAGATGTTTTTGTGTTTTTCACTCATTTTTTTCTTGTGGAGTACATCATCCGGCCGAGTGTGCTCTTGCACAGTGTGTCTGGAAGGGCAGGGCTTTACTGTAAACAGACCTAAGTGTTGCTCAGGAAACCGCCGACCTTGATGCTTTCATATTTTAATGGATGCTGTCCAATAATCAGTGAGTCGTTGTCTTAGTGATACAACAGCTGACCATGTTTGGGCATATCACAGTGTAGATATTTAATAGTGCTGTTAAATACTGCTGGACTCGATTTTGGATGTTTATAAAACTCCTTAATTGGTGTAAATATTAGTTCAAATGTTCCCAGCAGACTGGCACCGGTCCAGGAGTTGTGGTTAGGAGGAGGGTGTCGTTTGCCCTAAGATGGCTGGTGCCAGAGCCATGGGCAGGCCAGTGTAGCCTCTGGCAGAACAAATAGTGGCAGAGCAGTATTAGGCACAGTGAACTGTATAAGACTAACTGTATCTACTGAAAGTGAACTGTGTGTGTGTGCGCGTGCGTGTGTGTGCGATGCATACTCTATTACACAGTAGACAAAATGGGAGCAGTGTTAGAGGTTAACCTCCGTCATCTGTGTTTATCCTTTTCAAATGCTAGGTTCAGCTTACCCAAACTGACACTAAATAAATATTTGTCAGGAGGTGGAAATAGTCTGTATTTGATTTTCTAGCAATTGCGCCTGCCGCTGTAAATTGTCTGGTAATTTGTTAAAAATCGTTCACTGATGTGCAGTATTTATATCTCGTTGCATTTTGTCCCTCCCATTTACACCTTCCACTGATGGCAACACACAGTACTGCAGAGCCAGATCTGCTCATAGTCATATATACAAACCGTACTGAGGCATCTTTGCCAGTTGTGGCTGTGTGATTACAACCAATCATTGTTAGGAGAGTGGAAATAGATCCTGCTGGAGTCCTGGTATTTGGGTCCTTTGGCTGGGCCTTCTGACTCTTTAACTTTTCAGAGATCGGTCTCAAAGTTGAGCGGATCAGGCCAAGGATTTTCCTTAACCTCTTTTGAGAAATAGACCGCGGGGTGAATTCATAAAAGAGCAGGCTGTTGGACAATTTGTCTTTTGACAGAAGGGAACATTGGAAGCCACCAGAGGGTGGTCAGCGGTGAGTAGCACTGGCCTGCCTGGGGCGGTACCTGCAGGCTCCGCTGCCTCTTGATTTGCTGGGGACGTGGTCTGGAGGTAGCGGCAGCAGCAGCGCGGGGGCCGCCATCTGGCCCCGGCTAGGGAATTGGTGCGGTGCAGGCGTGCGGCAGGGCTGGCGGGCGGGCGTGCGTGGGGCCCCGTGTCAGGGCGGCTCCATCAGGACTGTTTGTGAACAGATGTTCTGTGGTGCGCTCGGCCTGACTGGCGGTCAGCGGGGACGACGTGTCTATCAGTGGCTGGAGGCGTTCGTGGGAGCAGCAGACTTTGACCTTGAGGCTGCAGCGTGTCAATGCCTGTCTCCCGGCAACAACAAAAAAAGACTGCCCTAGAGACTCTCAACCACTTCTGTATTGTATTTTCAAATGGAGACCGTTTTTGTATGAATGTACTGTACATTCTCTGAGTAATATGAAAGATGGATTAACTTTTTGTGTAGTTGTTCAACATTTGACGTTCAACAATATCTGTATACCTGGTAATTGCCCAAAAGATTGAGAGTTTCTAAGTTTTCCTACCAGGAAATCAGGTTTCTGTTCCAATCGCTCTATTATAATGTATCGTAGACAGAGGACAGCAGGGTAAGAGTGACTACACTGTATCGCCTCCATCATCCAGATCCCAGCAATCAATAAGCGTTTAATCAGTCAATTATATGGCACTAATTTAACACTCTCCAGGTAAGACTATGTCTAAGCACTTCCCCATGAAAATGCAGACCATAGAAAATGTATCTACTGGAAAAATATCAGCAGAAAATAAAGTTTTGACGCAGGGAAGTAAAAATTGACAACACGTTGACTGAAAATGTAAGCACATAGAAACCACTGACCAACGGGTTTTGTAGTCTTTTTGGGATGGCTGGTTTTTAGGACAGTATTGAAAATAGATTTAACAACAGTTTAGCGTTATCTCGACAGTAATCTGCCTAGCGACCATACTAGTGAAGGCATGAGTCCTTTGGCAGAGCTAATTACCATACAGCCAGCACCATCACAGAGAAAAGATGGGTCATATCAACTGGCTGAAGAGAGCTAAAAGCTCCACCACTGGTATGCTAATGGAGTAGATGTGGTGCTTGTGAACGTGCTCTGTGACTGACATGAGGAGAACCATTGAGAGTGAATGAAGTGACGACCCACGCCTCCCGCACTGACCTGATGACTGACATCACACATTCACCGTGAGCACACTTTCATCTCCTACCTGCAACCGCTTATTATTTATTCAACCGATTTGCCCGCCTTCTTGCTGCCAACCGTTGTGTTTGCGAAAAAATGTTTGTCACTTTATAAACTCAAGCTGATGTTTTATTTATGAGCAGTGATGAAAGAAAACAGAGAAGAATTGATGTTTACCTAATAGACTGCAAAAAGAGAAGACCGGCATAATAGCAGGGTTTGCTGCTGGCCTGGCTTGTAATTCATGATGTCAATATTTGAATTGCTACTGGAAGTATTGCAGACTCGGCCTGTATCGGAGTGCAGTATAGCTCTTCATCTATAAAAACTAACATCTGTTGAAGCATACATTAAGTTTAAAAATAACTGTACAGAGATCACCGGGTAAAGTACAGTTAACCAGATGTCGTTTTAAAGTGCCAGATGGAACAATGAAACCGGGATTGGAAATTAGAAAGCGCTGTGAAAGGTCAGATCAATTAAGGAAGCTGCGTTGGCTGCCATATGACAATTAAGGCAAGTTTAAAGCACTTGAGCGATGGGGCCGGTGGAGTGGCTGTCGCCGAGCGAACTTCTTGGGGGCATCAACCTTGTGTGTGTGTGACGGGAAGCTCCTGGACTGAAGTGCATTTCACCAGGTCAAGGTTAATGACCCGTACAGATAAACCTGATAGAACGCCTCACAGCGCCGCTCAAGACCTTTGTCCGTCAGTATTAAGGAGCCAATAAATTACAGCTGTGACTTTAAGTGACATTGAGATTTACTCTAACGAGAGAGAGGGGGAGAGAGAGAGACAGCGAGAGAGAGAGGGGGGGGTGGGGGTGGAGGACCGATTCACTAATTAGTCTGATATACTAGTTACTGTAGGTCTTTTTTTCTTTTCATACACTTCTTTTCAAGAGAGGTCATGGATAAAATAGAGACTATGTTACTTCTTTTCACTTACATGGCTGTGTGGCATGTATGGAGTTAAACGCTGATGAATATTGAATAATTGACAGTCATGGTATTAAAAATCCATGATATCCTTGTCCATGGGTCAAATCAATATTCATACCATGTAGGAGATGAGAGTCTAGGGGAGCGGCTCTTAGAGACTGTTATTGTTGAGGGGGTCAAATCCAAATGAGTTGTTTATTTGTATGTTTGTGTCAGTCTTATCTAAGGAGGCCAGAGACAGCCTGGCGTCTGTGTTGGTTCTTATCCCAGATGACTTGGGGAGCTCCCGCAATTTCAGCACCTGTGGCTGGGAAGGAGCCACAAGGGGGCAATATTTGCATTGTTTGTCTGCATTTTCCCCAGACATGCACATGCACATTTGCTTTTTACATTTGCATGAGCAGATCAAATAGTTTAGTTTGCTCATTTACATTGTAACATGCAAACAAAGTGTCAACAGAAACCATGATAAGGTGTTTCCTGTACTAGCCCACTCTGTTTGCCTGCTCCCTGCCTGCTCACATACAGTAGATGTTCTGTCCTGTTCTGTAGGATAAGTAAATACCCTAAAATCAACAATTACCACACCTAAACAGGGACAGTTCCTCATTCCTTTTTAATACTCATCTGTATTTCAGCAAATCAAGTGCCTTCTGTTTTCTTTCCCCTGCAACTTTTATTTTGTGCAGATCTTTTCTTTAAACTGTAGATTAACCTACAGTAGCCATTGTTCTGAGTGGTCAAGCATGCATGTGTGCTGCTTGGCACAATATTCTCAGAAGAAGGACGAATATGTAGGATTTCCCTTCCTAAATACTCTGAGCAATCCCACTTAAGACTTTCAAGAAAAATTTGTTCAGCTGATTCCTTCAAAGTTCTGATGTAAGCAGTTTTGCATTGTGTAAATGGAATTATTCATTGTATAATGATAATATAAATGCAGCCATGACAGAATTTAATGTATTCCTTGAGTTTAACTGTATTTACTCTTAAAATGAATAAATTAATTGGACCCCTTTTTCATCTCAGGGCAACACAATTATTCTCATGATCTCTATTACACTGAGAATGTTAGATATCAATATGCTATATTGATATATTGGATCTGGTAATGACTCCTTGCATGTCCTTAAAATCTTTTAATTACAGATAAACCTAACCTGAGATATTAGGATCTATGCAAAGCTATTACAGAATATAAAGTGATCATGCTGTTATTCTGTAACCAGATCTCCAGATTACCATTCTACCCTGATTCTCTTTTAAAGTCTCATAGTTTTGTGGTGTGAGACTCGATTAACTCCTGACCACTGGCCCACCACAGTGATAATAAAGAGAAATCTATAATAAATCAATAACATTCCCGCAAACCCACCATAACTTCTGTCCCACCTATTACAGTACATTTACACATGTCATGCATTGTGGCTCACACTAAAATACCACTGTAATATCTGCTCCGTTAGCTCCCGGTAACATCTGATGTGAGTTAACATCTGATGTCCATACAGTGTGGATGTAGCTTACATTAGGCTCGTTTCCCAGTGTTTTGTCTACATTGGTTGTTGGGCCGAGCTACGGTATTGGAGTGTTGGAATTCATTCCATGATTTGTACGAAGGGACTCGGGCACATAAAGACGACAGGCAGGGCTCAGCTCGTTGTCGGCATCCTGCCGCTCCCATTGTCCTTGAGGAACTCTCTTCCAGATGCTCAAACGGATTGGAGGCCGACCTTTCACCCTGCTCCTAATTATCATTTGAATGACAACATGCTCCAGATCAATAGTTCCCAGTCACAGTGTGAAGATCGTGGATAAGAACCCACCTTGTCTTCAGAGGGAAAATGCTAATGTAATTAATGTACAATAATCCACCGGCCGTCGACCCGCGTGTGGATATTAATACGGGATATTTACTCTATAAACGCGCATATGAGGGGAAATATCCAGACGCTGTGCACACATTGTTTGATTGAAGGCTGGGGCCGGGGTGTGAGGCCTCCCCCCAGGTGAGGCGTGGCCCGGGTACGTGGCTGAGGACAGAGGCTGCCTGGGCGGGAAGGGGAGGCTGAGAGGAGGCGGAGGAGATCACGGGCGTCTCGAGTCGGCTCCGCACAGGGTGGCGTGTGTCTCTCCGCCGTCGCTCAGTAGCGTGCTGCTGTTCGTCTCCTGTAGGTGTTTGTGTGTGTGTATGTGTTTGTGTGTGAGAGAGAGAAATATATATATAGAGAAAAAAAACAGAGTGAGATGTGTTTGTGTGTGAGAGAGAGAGAGTGAGACCAGCCTCCCCTGCTTTCAATCACTCAGAGCTAACCCAGCCCAGGAGCTGGTACTGTTTCGTTACATAGATGATAACCAGAGATGCTTAGTCTGACATGCCCCCTCCCCCACCCCCACCCCCCATGCAAAACCATAGGTTGAAACATATACAGTTAGGGGTATGTGGTTGACTCCATACTTTTGGTGTGTTGATCCATTGCTGTCTGTACTGGGCCTGCTCCCAGTACTAACCCCAGCCCAGCTATTCCACACTGTCGACTCGGTGCTGACCCACTGGCCCCCCGATGACACTGACGCTGTAGCTATCCGCTGTAGCTATCCGCTGTGATCCCGCGGTCGGTCGGTCTTCATGCTGGTACAGTCCCTGCCTCTCTCTGGCTGCGCCGAGAGCCGGATGACTGGATGAGCTCACCATTAACTTATTTTCCCTCTCTAAATCTCGGCTGAAAATGATGCTTCCTATTGAGGCAATAGCAATTTGCCTGACAAGTTGCACTCCTCAGGATTCCAAATCATAAACCCAGTGTGGGACTGGGAGCATCCAATCCCTGATTTTCACATGGGGGGTGGGGGGGGTTAAAAAAAAAGGGGGTTCCGGAGAAATAGAACGCAATACACAATTAAAGAAATTGTAAAATAATATTGTATCTCATTGAGATTTCCCTCAGTAGCCATCACACTCAGCTGAAATGATCTTTGAGGCAGGGATGTAAAAGCAGCTAGGGGAGATCGGGTGTTTGTGTGTGTGTGTGTGTGTGTGTGGGTGGGTGGGTGTGGGTGTGTTAGTTACGAGATGGAGAGAGATGGAGTAATACAATTTATTCCTTAAGTGAGGTAAAGGCTGTATTGCCTACCATTAACGGAGCAGAACGTAGGCACGGACCGATAATTAAGTAATCCGTGAGAGCATAAGCCATATTGGACGATCACTAACATCCACTGCTCCTTTGCCACATCAAGCCACTCTGCGTTTTTCGCCAGTATCATTTTAGATTATGCAGGAAAATGTTATTGTATCATGATTTGAAACTGCTGCTGTTAAAAAGGATCTGCTTCCAGTTTAAAAACGAATGATTCCAGTTAGATAGGCTCATTTTGAAAGAGAAAGAGTCTGTCGTACTGTTCTGACATGGTCCACTCATTTCTGAAGTTGGCATCTAAGTTTATTTGTAATTCCTTATTCCCAAACATTGGCTGGTGACATGGTCACTACAGTATGCGTACTCCTAACCCACTGTTGTTTCAATGTTCCCTGCACTGGCTCGCTGTAGCAGTTCGCATCCAGTTTAAAAAACTCTGGTACTAGCCTACAGGGCAATGAAAGGAACATCTCTCTCCTACCTCCAGGCCATGGTCAAGCCATACAGCCCCCCCCCCCCCCCCCCCCCCTACACACACACTACGTTCTGCTACCTTGGGGCGACTGGTTGCCCCGTCACTCTGAGGCCCCTGCGGTCAATCGACAGTTGCGGTTCTTTTCTGGCCTGGCCTGGCAGTGGTGGAATGAACTATGAACTGCCCACTGACGTCAGGACAGCAAAGACGCTACCAATCTTTAGCCACAGACTCAAAACTCACCTCTTCAAGAAGTGCTACTAGGATTGTATTTATATTTTGATACTCTTGCACTTTGGCTTCAGCACTAGATTATGCTGTTAGTCCCTTGTTTAGATAGGAGATACACTTGTGAGTTCTGGCAAGCAGTAGTAATACACTGACTACCTACGTTAAATGCAAGTCGCTTTGGATAAAAGCGCCTACTAAATTACTGTATGTAATGTAGGCCTAAATGTTAACGGCTGCTGTACCAGCATTTCCATCAGGCTCATTCCACTTTCAACTCACACTGTTGTGTGTCATTTTTTGGTCTTCAGCATCGGACAACTTGCTGACCTGTATTTAGCCACGTTTGTCCAGTCCCTTTTGCAATATTTATGCCGATTACTACCTACAACAATCTACAATCTACAGCTGCTGTCCTCCATCCTACCCCCAGTCCAAATGGATTTCCTTTGTCGCTTGAAAGACATCTAATCATGGGAGGATTAAGACGAGACTCTTCAGTCGGCCATTTTTTTCTTCCTCCTCTCACATTCTTGGGACATTTTAATTCTTACTTTCATCCCTCAAGACTGAAAAATACAATTTCATGATCACCTCGCTACCAGAGCCTTGTTTAATATTTCCCAATTATGCATCCAGGCACCTAGTCCACAGCAGGAGGCCGTGCAGGCCTGGCCCCGGTGTTCAGTGTGTGTTCAGTCACCTTGATATCATCGCTGAGCACGCTCCCCCATCTTAGCAGGTTACACCACCGGGACCCGTGCTGTTGTATTAATAATAAAAGGCGGTGTTGTCCAGGAGGGACTTTACTCTGGCTCTCCGGCTCTGGCCTTTTCCCTCTCATTTGTCACGCAGTTTACCCAAACATACAACCTGCGCTCCGTACGGCGCTGCGCGTTGGACGCATGGACGCTCAGGGACATCAGCACTTAAAAAGTCTTAAAAGAAAGTAGCTTGTAGGACCTGGACAGAGACACAATGCATATAGTGTCCACACACTTCTGTATGTAGTGTTCTGAAAGAACAATAAATGTGTGCATCGTTTAAACTTTATACATAAGAATCATTGCCAATATAAAGCAATGTGGCTGGCGAGTGTAGTTTGAATGTAGCTGTCATTATTACCAAGGATTAGTTGAGAGTTCATTCAACACTGTGCTGCCTTGTGTGCATGTTTTCCTTTGCTCAGTGCGTCTTTGCAGCTTCCTTCCTGTCCTTTGTTCCTTCAATAAACATATCTGTTACTCACCCTGGGTGTCGCAATGGGACGCTCTCTCTCTCTCTCCCTCTCTCTCTCTCCCTCTCTCTCTCTCTCTCTCTCTCTCTCTCTCTCCCTCTCTCTCTCTCTCTCCCTCTCTCTCTCTCTCTCTCTCTCTCCCTCCCTCTCTCTCTCTCTCTCTCTCCCTCCCTCTCTCTCTCTCTCTCTCTCTCTCTCTCTCTCTCTCTCCCCCCCCCCAGCAACTGTGGTTACTTATTTTGCAAGACTCTGCATCACAGTGGTTTTGTACTTTCCCCCTGCCCTTTACAGTTAGCGCTGCGGTACCTGTAGGTTCAAATGCTGATGTTCCGCCATACGCTCTCTAACGTATATATGCTCTCTAATGTATATACTCTCTAACGTATATATGCTCTCTAACGTATATACTCTCTCTAACGTATATATGCTCTCTAACGTATATACTCTCTCTAACGTATATATGCTCTCTAACGTATATATGCTCTCTAACGTATATACTCTCTCTAACGTATATACTCTCTCTAATGTATATATGCTCTCTAACGTATATACTCTCTCTAACGTATATATGCTCTCTAACGTATATACTCTCTCTAACGTATATATGCTCTCTAACGTATATACTCTCTCTAACGTATATACTCTCTCTAATGTATATACTCTCTCTAATGTATATATGCTCTCTAACGTATATACTCTCTCTAACGTATATACTCTCTCTAACGTATATACTCTCTCTAATGTATATATGCTCTCTAACGAATATACTCTCTCTAACGTATATACTCTCTCTAATGTATATATGCTCTCTAACGTATATACTCTCTCTAACGTATATACTCTCTCTAATGTATATATGCTCTCTAACGTATATACTCTCTCTAATGTATATACTCTCTCTAATGTATATACTCTCTCTAACGTATATACTCTCTCTAACGTATATACTCTCTCTAACGTATATACGCTCTCTAACGTATATACTCTCTCTAACGTATATACTCTTTAAAGGAATATGCTCGTTTTTGACAACCTGGACCTTATTTACGACATATTATAAGAAGTTTGACTCACCCAGATCACTTTTTTGTTGTTCGGAGGCCTGTAGAAGAAATATAAAATCCAGCGCGAGCCAGTATATCCATGTAATGGCGGCGCACGGGGCATAGGGAATGCCGTTTCTCAAAATCCATTTTCGGCCGCTAAACGGTTGTTTTCATCAATCACATTGCATGAATCGACAGTTGATATTCCTCTACGCCAGCCATTGTTGTTTTGGTGCCAAATAAGGGATCTTGATCCTCTGTAACATGGTCTTTATAAGCCTCTCCCCCACTTGCTCCAGCACGCATGCGCACAGGCCAGCGCGCAGACTTGCTATTCCGATGTGTCGTTATTTCTCGAGACTTCCAGACGTGCATCGTCTGGCCTCAAGTCCCACTCAGAGCAACAAATGCATTCCTCCTCTGTTGGCATAGGGTGACAATGTAGGCAAAAACACCACCAGTTACCATCTCTTCGGGAGCGTGCAGCGGTTTGTTCTCGAGCCAGCTGTTCCTCTCTCTGTCTCCTCACCCTCCTTTCAAGGAGCTCTTCGTCCGTATACTCTGGCTCAAAACGATATGGACGTCCGTCATATTCTAATTCATTTTCTAGATCCTCTAAATCTGACAAATATTCAGCCATATTGCACACAATATTCTAGGCACCAACAATCCGATCGTAGCGCAGACAATGTGAGCGCGAGTGTAGCCTACAGACGGAGAATAGCAAGTCTGCGCGCTGGCCTGTGCGCATGCGTGCTGGAGCAAGTGGGGGAGAGGCTTATAAAGACCATGTTACAGAGGATCAAGATCCCTTATTTGGCACCAAAACAACAATGGCTGGCGTAGAGGAATATCAACTGTCGATTCATGCAATGTGATTGATGAAAACAACCGTTTAGCGGCCGAAAATGGATTTTGAGAAACGGCATTCCCTATGCCCCGTGCGCCGCCATTACATGGATATACTGGCTCGCGCTGGATTTTATATTTCTTCTACAGGCCTCCGAACAACAAAAAAGTGATCTGGGTGAGTCAAACTTCTTATAATATGTCGTAAATAAGGTCCAGGTTGTCAAAAACGAGCATATTCCTTTAACGTATATACGCTCTCTAACGTATATACTCTCTCTAACGTATATACTCTCTCTAACGTATATACTCTCTCTAACGTATATACTCTCTAACGTATATACTCTCTCTAACGTATATACTCTCTCTAACGTATATACTCTCTCTAACGTATATACAGTATGCTCTCTAACGTATATACTCTCTCTAATGTATATACTCTCTCTAACGTATATACTCTCTCTAACTTATATACTCTCTCTAACGTATATACTCTCTAACGTATATACTCTCTCTAACGTATATACTCTCTCTAATGTATATATGCTCTCTAACGTATATACGCTCTCTAACGTATATACTCTCTCTAACGTATATACTCTCTCTAACGTATATACTCTCTTTAACGTATATACGCTCTCTAACGTATATATGCTTTCTAACGTATATACTCTCTCTAACGTATATACTCTCTCTAACGTATATACGCTCTCTAACGTATATACGCTCTCTAACGTATATACGCTCTCTAATGTATATACTCTCTTTAACGTATATACGCTCTCTAACGTATATATGCTTTCTAATGTATATACGCTCTCACGTATATATGCTCTATACGCTCTCTAATGTATATACTCTCTCTAACGTATATACTCTCTTTAACGTATATACGCTCTCTAACGTATATATGCTTTCTAACGTATATACGCTCTCTTACGTATATATGCTCTATACGCTCTCTAATGTATATACTCTCTCTAACGTATATACTCTCTCTAATGTATATACTCTCTCTAACGTATATACGCTCTCTAATGTATATACTCTCTCTAACGTATATACTCTCTCTAACGTATATACTCTCTAACGTATATACTCTCTCTAACGTATATACTCTCTAACGTTCTGTCTTGGAGTATCTCACTTCCCTCTTTGTTATTACATTTCTCCGGTCATGCAGTGTCTAACTCCAACTAAAGTTAGCAAGGAATCGCTCTGATTACAGTAACGTTAACAATAGCCAGGCTGTAACGTGTAGATTGGTTGATGTCAGGCAATGAACACGCAGATTCGATTGGCTAGCGACGCGTGAGATAGTAAACAAATGCCTTAATATACTACAAAGGCTGCGCAGGCTCAAACTAGTTGCCTACGCTCCATCAAAAGGGAGAAATTCTCATTGATTTATCGGGTTGTAGACGCGGTCCGGATTGGATGGCTTCTGGGTCCGGATCCGGACCGCGGTCCGCCTGTTGGTGATGGCTGGTATATACGCTCTCTAATGTATATATACACTCTCTAACGTATACACTCGCCCTACCTCGGTTTTGAAGTCGGGCCTTTTAGGAACACAGCGTCTCAAGCGGCTGTGTAAGCGCGGCGTGAGCGTGCGACCGGGAGGGAGTTGCAGTGGAGATGACCTCATATCTGGGGCCTCCCACACCTGTGACGTCAAATAGACGTGTCAGTGCCTGAACTCGCCGTGTCTGGAGATGGAATGAAAATGTCTGACCGCGACCGATCGGTCATGACACGATACTGTTCATTACTGGCTTTATTTGTTCAAGCGCCCCCCCCCCCCCCCACACGCCACCCCGCATGTCAGCCTTAATACTCGCACGTTCAGCATATGGGAGCAAGCTCAAAATTAGTGATTGCAGGTTACGTATAGGTCAAACCTCTGATCAAAACCATATGTTATGTACATTATAAGTGCATTTTTTCTGTCAGTCCTTGTGGAAATCAGTGTTTGCAATGACCCACCCATATACTCTTGAAATGTTTTGACCATACTTTGTGAGCCAACTGTGTACTCATCTACTCACCAGGCGTTTTTTGTCCAGAGATGAATAGTTAAGATGAAATATTGCAGAATTCAAACTGGCCTGAGGGATGATATCTGTCACTACTCTAATATTTTGTTTTGATTCATTTCAATTGGGTTTCCTTTTCCCTTCTAAGACCATACTTCTTCTGAGACCTTGCTGTCCTTATCTGTGTGTGTGTGTGCGTGCGTGCGTGCGTGCGTGTGTGCATGCGTGTGTTGTGTTGTGCGTGCCTGCGTGCGTGTGTTGTGTTGTGTGTGTGTTTGTGTGTGTGGGGGGGGGGGGGTGGTTAGTTGGTCTTGGGTCTTTGTTCCTCATCTCTTTGTTGTGTTCCGGTGTGCTGGGTGAGCGGGCCTCTCTAAAGAGATCACATTCCGTATGCTCTTGTGTGCTGTGAGCAGGTCAGCTTACTCCACAACTCTGGAGAGGGGGATTTCTCTGGCCTGGCCTTCCTATTGTCTGGCCACAGCCTGCAGAGAGAGCCTGGCGCTTTCAGGCCGTCACTGCCAGCCCCTAATATGGCAAATGAATGCATGAGCGAATACAAGAGCGAATAGCTGAATGAATAACCAAAGACAATTTACATAATTGCACGTAGGGTGTGTGTTTTCTAGTGCTTGAGAGCTCACTTGCATATTCGGACTCTATGGAAATTAGTCAGTCAATACTGTAGATCCGGCATGTAAATCCAACTCCTTTGAATTACCGAAGAAAAAAAATGGTCAAACAATAATAATGTTAATGATGTTTTTTTGCCCTGAGGGTAGGGATCCTCTCCGCCTCGGGAGCAATGCCCGTCAGAACAAAAGTGATCCTGAAAGGCAGCGATACGACGCAGCGTGGCTGAACAGCGGGCAGCACGAGATCGGACGGCGCGGCCGCGTTCCTCCGCCGTGGGCCTCTGTGGTACAGCCATCCGCACAGACTTGATTTCATCAATTTCAAATGTCAAGTGTCTTTGTTTCACGCGTGTGATCGCCGTCTGCAGGGACTCCCGCAAATTGCCGCCACTGTCTTGTTGCATCATTTGAAGTGCTACCCCCCCCTTCACCGCCGTGTTCCGTCTTATCGAGGCGGGCGCTCCGCCTTTGAAACGTTTCAATGGAGCTTACTTCACATCCCTTTTGTTTTAGATGTTTTGTTTTGTATTAAAGGCAGGTTCACCTTCACTGTGTGGCGCAGTGGTAGATTGAGGCCAGAGCAGGCAGGGGATGAGGGGATGGGGGGGATGAGGGGATGATGATGTTGTGGGGAGGAGGGACAGCTGGAGGAAGAGGGAGACCAGAGGGGTGCGTGTGTGCGCGGGCATGTGTGTGTGCGCGTACTTATGCGCGTGTGTGTGTGTGAGAGAGGGAGAGAGAGAGAGAGAGAGAGAGAGAGAGAGAGAGAGAGAGAGAGAGAGAGAGAGAGTGTGCGCGCGCGCGCGCGCGCGCGCGCAGTGTGTGTGTGTGCAGTGTGTTAACCCCCCTACCCTTCACCTTTGGCTCACTGTGTGGTGCTGCTGTGAGTGGAGGAGCAGGACGTGAATGAGACGAGCAGGACCGCGTCCAGGAGAGCTGCACTCTGGCCGGGCCGCCCCCCCCTCGCACCCCCCCCCCCCCCCCCCCCCTCGCCGCCCTCTCCCCCCTCCCCTCCCCTCCCCCCCTCGCCGCCCTCTCCCCCCTCCGTCTGACCCGCAGCTCCGGCAGAGAGAAGCAGAGGATGGCCGCAGCGCTGAAATCAAAGGAGGCAAGCAAAGTGTTTAACCTGATCACAGTTTGTTGTCGAGTCAAAGCCCTACCGTATGAGCACGACGCTCCCAGACTCCCCTTCATCCTCCCAGACTCCCCTGCATCCTCCCAGACTCCCCTGCATCCTCTGGCGGCGATTCGTCATCAGAGGCCCGCGTTCCGTGTCTGTCTTGCACGTCAGACTAGACGGATGTAATTTCGAAAAGCGCCTGAATGAAACATGAGCATAACCACTTTCAGTTAGCAGCGTTAAACCTGCACTAAACCCTTCTTGGCTGGCGGCGGCGGCGCCACACACCCCGGGCCTGCAGGCGGCGAGCGTTTTCCGCCGCGGCGGGCTTCAGAGGGCGGCGCCGCACTGTCCGGTCCATAGGGAATGTAAATGAGCAGTTCTCCAGTCCTGAGGGGGGGGCCACTGTTGATCACCGGCCACCACATTAAGCACCCCCCCCACACACACACACACACACACACACACACCCATGAGGAGACACACACACAATCATGTGATCATATGCAAAACAGGAGCCTTTCAGCAGGGAAGGACAACAGACACATTAATGAAACTGGTTCTTAATGTGCTTTTGAGTGATATGCCATTTGGAGAAGAAAATAAATAAATAATATATATAATTATATATAGGCAGAGTGTTGTTTAATATTATATTTTGTTTAGGACTACACATGTTTAGGACTATTGGATAAGGAGACAGCGGAAGAATAATGTGTTACTGCAATAGATTAAGATGTGTGTTGTCGACAGGATTGGCTTTCAATCACTGGTGTGATCAATAGGACATAGAGACAGGAGAGTTCAGAATCCTCAGCACTCATCAACACAACAAGGAGGAGAACACAGGAAAGTGACACTATTGCACATTGCTGTTGGACCTCTGCTGTGTATCTTTGTCAAAATAAAATGCAGCAAAAATACAACTCTTTAAACCCATTTACCCTCTCAACCACTCAGCAAACAACAGTGGTTATTTGCAGTAGCTGCCAGATGTGCAGTGGCAACACATTTGTACTCCCCAAATGCCTCATTTATTGAACCATGTCGGCACAATTTGTTCACTAAGTATGAGACCACCTATTTGTTCCTTTACATGGCAGGGTAGTGCTTCCTGTCACAAGTGTTTTTGTTTCCTCTCCGTATGCTTCCAGCGTGCAAATATGCTGAACAGAGAGACCGAGAGAGACCGGGAAAGGAAGAGAGAGAGCAGTGGAGAGTAAGCAGGCTCAAGTCAACAAGGCTTTGGCTTTTTAAATAAAACATTTGTTTGTGATTGAGGCTTCATGATGTGAACAGCGTGACCTGTTTTACTGGGAGCCTCTAAACAGCCAGACACTCGCTCTCTCAGACACAGATCCCATCTCTCAACCCACAGACTCAGGGCCCATTTATATTGCATGAGAACAAATTTTTTTGACAACTTGAGTGATAGATTTGTACAAGGCCTGGATGTTTTTTTTTTCTGTGGAGGCCCTGTCTGAGTGACATAAATTGCTATTAATAAAAATTTTAACAATACATGGCAAATGAGTTTTTTCTGTTAACATGGTATGGGCGGGTGCAAATGGGGCGCTTGGTGGGGCTTCCTGGGAATAGCTTTGCTGTCTGAGTCAACATTTGGAGAGGATACAGTAGGAAGTGGGAGAGAGCGCTCAGTGTACAGTGGAGTATGGGAGGCTGTGCGTCTGTGGAAGCAGTCAGTAATCCAAGAGACACAGGCTAACCCGCTGCCCCCAGAATGGACAGCATTTTGCAATTTACCAAAGATGTATTGACACCAAATGAATTATTTACTTGGTGTAACAGCTTTTCCTCTTTTCTTTTTCCTTTCTTTCCTTTTTTCCACCCTTCTCACCAACCACAACCTGGTGGCCAGTCTGTAGGCCTAGTGCTCAATAGACTCAGGTTCTTTTTCAGCTTCACAACAAAGAACTTGCCGTCCACTGTTCTATTCTCTCTAGTTGTCGTCTTCTCAGCTCACTTAAGCCCAGTTTTTATTTTGTCTAATCAGAGTCTAAATGCAGCTGTGCTCTGTGGTCTCAGTTGACAGGCAGAAAACAGCATGCTTGGCTGTGGATCTCCCCCCCTCAAACCAGTAGCATTGTCTCTCTCTCTCTCTCTCTCTATCTCTCTCTCTCTCGCTTCAGCAGAAATAATTAACTGTGCGCATGTTTGAAGGCGGGATAACAGTTGTCTAATTGTGGTGTGCGTTGTCATGGAGACTATCAGGCCATCGGTGAATAAATAGCCGCACTTGGCAGTCTTTGGCTAAATCAGGGCTTTGTGTAGATGTCGGCCGCAGATTTATGATGGTGAAGCTGATTATATTTGGCAGTGAAATCAATAGGCTGACCACGTTGAACTGGCTGCTTATTTTGATAAACAGCTCCGTTGATGTAACCTGCCCAGAAGCTTGTCTCCTCATCGGTTTCGTTTGAATGTGCGAATGAATGCAAAAGTTGACTTCGTAAAACAGCATGGTTAAGCATTGCTTGCAGACTTTCATTACACAACATCTTGAGTGTTATAGTTGGACAGTACAGTATATTGGAACCTGGAACCTTTCAACACAAGCATGTTTCAAATATCCTACAGTATGGCCAGTTTTCCTTGAGCCTACTTATCATAACACCTTAACTTGTAAATCAACTTGGGCCCTGCGTCCCTGCCTTATTTCCATTTAAAAGGTTGAAGAATACTTTTTGTGTGGAAAGTGTGGAAAGATTGTGTTTGTCAAGACCAATTTAACAGCAGCAGTTTACAAATAAGAAATCAATAATGATGCATGTTAATGACAGTTGGCTGATATTGTGTTGGTTGCTTTGAGGCATTCCATTGATACTGTATTGCCAAAATGACAATATCACATCCATAGTGAGAACTGAGGAGATGCTACATAGAACTGCTCCAGTATGTACAGGAAGTCCAAATCTCTATGCAGCAGAATATTGTTAGAATATTGTTGGTGTTTATATAATTTGTTTTTTTTGTCATATTCTGTTAGTTTCTCAGTGTATCAGAGTCGAAGCACTCTTAAATTAAATATGGCCTATACTACATTTAAATTCAAATGATTCAGTCGCAACCTGTTAGGTTTCCTCACGCCCACATTGCTGCATAGCAAAACTTGTTCAGTGAACTACGAGACCAGAGAAAACATTGCAGGAAGTCAATAAACCCTTATCCCCCTCAGGGTGCACATTTCCATTGTTGTGAGCCAGGTTAATGTACTCCAAACAAGGTTTGTTACATATTGCAATACGCCATAGAGAATGGACTCATACTGTACGTGGGGATGTGAGTGGAGAAGTGGCTGGCCAGTTCTCTGACCGGCCCTGTCTGAGGAGAGGTGAGAGGGTGTTGGTCTGGTGACGTGGCATCACTGTCCTCTGTGCCAACACACACTGACCATCACAGACAAACTGTTGATCTTATCACTGTAACACACAAAAACATATTAGTTGCTCGGTGCCCTACTCTAGCAGATACCCTCCTCTTCTATCCTTCTTCCTCCACCCCCGTGTGTGTGTGTGCGTGCGTGCGTGCGTGCGTTCGTTCGTTCTCTGCCCACTGCAGTCCTACTCTGGTCCCTGTGGTGAGACTGAGTCCCTTTTTCATCCCAGCAGGCCTCTCAGCCAGGGAGAGGCTTTTAGGGAGCCCTCCTCCTTGGCCTGGCCATGAATATTGTATAGGAATAAAGTCGACTTCCATGGAGGAGATGGAGGGTCCCCGTGGCCTAATGCAACCCCAGGAAGCAGTTGCACACCAGGAATTTAGATGTATTGTTGGAGGCATACAGATAGGCTATAGGGATGAATGCAGCTTCTAGATAAGGGATACAGTAAGGGAAATGCAATCAACCGTTTCACAATGGTGCAGGAGAAAAGTAACAAACCAAACAGCGGTTTTGAGTAAAACAGAGACAGAGATGTGACTGAAATGAAGCACAGCAGGACAGATTGGTCGCGTGCTGTATCCTTGTTTGAGCGTAGCTGCATAGCTGGTAGAACTCAGGGGTCACTCCTACTCCCCCCTGTGTGGAGGGACCCTTTAGATACTCTCTCCCTCACCTGCACGATGGCCAGCACGTAGTCCGTCCCCACACACTCCGGCTATTCACTGGACCGCCACCCCCAACTGGTCTTTACATGTCTTATCCAGCCAACAGGAGAAGAATGCTGGGCTCTACCTCAAAGGGATGGAAAGATTCCCTTTATTTCCATTAGAAAGTACTTTAGATATGACTGACACCTTTGAACACAGCGGGGACCCCAAGCCAGGCTCAGTATTCCTTCATTATATCACGCTGCCTCAGACGAAGGGCTACAGTACCGTAATAAAAAAGCAATGAATGGTGTGCATCCTCTTGACTTGTTTGCTGAATATCAGAGTGGATTTTCAGATGTATTTATAATGGCCTTATTAAAACCTCTTTTGATCTAAAGAATGCAACAATAGTACAAAGCAGATGCTGTTGTGTAGCCACACTTTCCAAGATCATATTATTAAATATCAGCTCTGTGCTTCTGTACATGTACATTATGTAAGGGGCATGTCATTCATTTTCTTTTTAATCATGAAATGCAAGAATGTTTGCCAGCAGAAATATATCTTCATATAATTGATGTAAAGTTTTTCACCTACTGATAATGCACTATTTACTTTTTTTTGTAAATGAAATATTCTATTTGATATGCAAACATTTTGAATTATTAAAGTTGATTTTTCATTCTGTGAACAAGCAATTCATCCCTATTGCTTCTGATGTTGAATTTGATATGGAAACTCACAAGATTTGTGTTTCTCACTTGTACGATAAACATGATGTAGATGTGCCTCTTGACTGGGTTTAAGGGTGATGAACATGAATGAACACGAACAACACTTGCCAAATGTTTGCTGATTTTGAGTGGATTGCAAGTATGCAAGAGGGCCACTCACTTTGCAGTTCTATGCCTTTCATTATGAAATTCAAGTTTACTGAAAGAGAGGAGCAAATAAGACCACATATATCAAGCAGAACTAATAATACATTTCTTGCATCTTATCTTACAGGCCGACTTCCTGCTGAATATTACCTACTACAGTAATGTGGACTGCAAATATCAGACTCATTTGAATACAAAGTGAAGTATTGGCCATTTTGAGTCAAGGTCTAAATCCAAACTAATCATACTTTGGTTTTAGTGTGTTCAAGGACGGGGTATGTTATTGGATGTAAAACTTTATTTCTCGTCATCACTTTCCACTGGATGTCTTTCCTCTGACTGTGTCACCGTTACAAAGTGCAAACGTGGTGTTTTTAACAACAAAAATCTGCCGACTGTATTCCGGGAAACTTGGTGTAATCCCAAAAATATCATTTTGCTTGGCAGACTTTCGTCCAGTACAGTATGTGACCAGTTGCTACTGCCTTGTGCCTTTGTAGTTGTAAACCAGAAACAAATTTACACTCACTTATGGATCGAGTCACAAGGAATTAGTGAGCTAGACAATGTATAAACAGTTGTTTCCGTCAGACGGGGCGTGCATACCTGTTTCAAATTAAGAGTCTTAAAGAGTTATGGATGTCTTTAGCGGTTCAGATGTGCTGAGATGGCTGTTCATTGGCTTTGCACATAGTCCACATTATATGGAGCAAGAACACAATGAGCTCATGTGCTCTGGGCTGATGGAAATGTTGCAATTGAAGGTTATTCAAACACAATATTCCAATAAAAATGTCAGTTTTAAGATTTGATAAATCTGTAAATTGCTATTCGGTTGAGACATAACACGTTTCAAGGAGTATTGCTGAATGTTATGCATTCGATATCAGCGTGATTGAGAGACAGATGATGAACTGCCAACATCAACAAATGACCTGTTCTGTTGCTGGTTTTGTTGATAGTCTGCTGGATTTGCAAAGGTGCAATGTATAGAGTAGCCAGAATAAACAGCACAGTGATTGCTTCAAGCTGAACCGGTTTCATCTGAACAGATCACAGAGCCCCCACGAGCACACAACAGCGAGTACAGTGTTCAGATTCAGTGTATGTACACTGTAGGCCTACATTACCATGAGGGCAGCCATGTCTAGATACCATACTGTATTGTAGCTCTGAAACTGTTGAACCTCTGTAAATATTGTTCAGACATAAAACTATTCTAGAATAGTGTGCTCTTTATGTTTACTTTGTATGGATGCCATGGTGTTGAGGGTTATTTTCCAACCCGTTTTTTCCCAACTGTGAATACTGTATATATTTTACACCATACCAATTCCAAGTGCATACAACCGGCATCAGGAAATTCAAAATATCCATAAATCACTTTACTGGAGGAGATTGGTAAAGCTCTAAGCTTGGACCAGGTGCTGAGAGCAACCATACTGGAAGCTGCAGTAACGTTACAGGTAGGTGGGAGGTGTCGTACCAACCACCATGGTTAGACCTTCCAGACGACCCGTGTGGGTCAGGCAAGGCTGTCCCCTCCAACACTCTGAGGGCCCTATTTTCGTGCCATGGCTAAGTGTTGTGTCGCAAACTCAATATTTTTCGCCTCCGCCGGGTTCGAGTGTGCAATAAAGACACACCAAACTCACAATTTTCAAACGTCTTCATTGCGCACCAAACTCGATGGAGGTGAAAAATATTGAATTTACAGATGACAGTAAGTCCACAGCATACAATACCTTCTCTTCAAACTCTACTCTAGATGTAAGTACAGTATGCTGTGTAGCCTATGTCCTAGACTCACTCAACCTCATGTCTTGTGAAAATTTGCTAACTTTAAGAGAAAATTAAAACAACAAACCTAAATAAATAAACAAGGCGGTTTCTCTAAAGATTTCATTCTTTCACATTTCAAACCAAACAGCAGCTAATTACGTATAGCCTTAAGCAACGAGCTTTGATGCATTTTCCCTCAGTGGGATTCATCGGCTTTTCTTTTCCTGGAAGTGCTTTGCCTTAGGTCCTGTGGTAGACTGGCCCATGGTGCACAGCAGGCTCTGAAGATGCTGCGCCTCATACACACAGAGGTGTGCATATTGTATGTGTGTTTGTTCATGCATGATTGTATGCTTGTTCACAGTATACTACTACCCAGCATACAGTAGTACGATTTAGAAAGCCAGGAGAATGGATACCTTCTCCAGCATGGCAATTAACGGATTCTGATTCTGATTAAACAATACCTCAGAGGCTATGGGTCGTGTCGGTTTCGCTAACCAAAGGAGATCGTGAATGTCTTTGAAGGTCTTTGCTCAATGTACCAACAATCAAGCTCTTTCAAACATCTTTGAGAGAACTGCGGTCTCAACGGCCAAATAATATCTTCCTCTTTAAAGGTTCTGGATTGTTAGCGGCGGCATTCGATGTCTGGCGCTGGCAGGGAGTCTGTGGAGAACGGGACCAAGATCAACAGAGAACAAGCAGAAACCACCGAGGGTGTTAGTGTGCCGCTGCTGTTGGCCCTGTCACTTGTACTGCATTTCTCTTGTCACACTCCGATGGGTGGTGTGAGCTCGCCCGGCCAGGAGTCAGGGGCGGGAGTGGGATGGGCGTGTGTGTATTTCGGGGGGGGGGGGGATCAAGAGGTCATGCATGCACACAGGGTTGGAAGTGTATACCCTGGGCACAGTCATTTCCTCTTGGCCTCTTTCCCAGTCTCTCCTAGCCCACACCCCAGGCAGGCATCCAGGCCGCCTCACTTGTGTGGAGACGTGTGAGGAGGGGGTGGGGGGGGGGGTCTGAACAGCCTGGCGGTCTGAAGATATCCCATTTCCCCTGCATCAGGGTGACACAGCCTCATCTGCACAGGGGCACAGCCTCTCTCCTATTGAAGTTGGGCCGGGGTTCCATATGACATCCAGACCTGTGGGGAAGGCGTAATTGTTTTCGCTGATGCTCCCTGATGCAGTGCCCCGTTCATGTTTAGGGCTCCTGTCTCCCGGCCATGCTCATGTGTTTCCCATCAGGGGAGTCTGTGGTTACCTTCCTAATTTTGCTGGACTGGAAAAACATAGCTAATATGGTGTGATCTGGAAAAAGCTTTGATGCAGGGGCTTTACAAATAAACCTCTGAACGCCATATGGTTTGCATTCATCTCTTAATTTATTTCCTATAAATGTCTATTGAATATTTTGTTGAGCCAACACGTAACCAGACTTGGAAAACAGTGGGTCAGAAAGAATGATGAGGCCAAAGGCTGTGATTAGGATTATTTTCTCTCGCTTCAGGTCTACTTGATGGACGATTCAAGAATCTGCAAAATAATCGAAAACAAACAAAAACACGTAGGCAAAACCCTGCAGGATAAAACAATCCTTCTATCTCTGATCGGTCAGGATAAAACAAAATTCGAAGTTATGAATGGGAGGAACTACAGTTGACTTAAAAACAGATAATTTTTCCTCTGAGATATTGGATATGGGTTACTTCACATTTAAGCTTCCTAGCAGTCAAGTCAGCCAACACTGGAGTATGGAACTGAACTTTTCCGAAAGCAGCAGAGTTTCCTATGGTGGGTTCCAAGCCTCCTAGAGGCAAGACAGAGGGGATAGACGTAGTTACACTTTGAACCCTTACTCTGTCTCTGACACAAGGGCTCAGGCATTTCTCATCAACATTTCTGAGCCACAGATGGTCGCTTGGGTGTCGGCCATGTTTCACTTACACTGGGACATTATCAGAAGTTACACCACTCATTTCAACTGTCTATGCAAACACAAATAATAAAGTGAATTTGTTTCACAGTTAGAGTCAAATGTGCAGTAAACAATATGCTAACAATAGACATACGCTCCCCTAGCTGTTGAATGTGCATTTCCATGGTTTTATCTCTGTGGCTTTATGGAAATAAGCAGTTCCAGGAAGCTCCATCCACTGCACACCAACAAATGTCCATTGATATACTGTAGGGGTTACACAAATTGAAAATGCAGTCAGGCATTACAAAAATACAGAGTATGACTCAGATCTATGACTGGATAAACTGGGTAAACCCTTGAACACAAATGGAGAGAACATCAACAAAAGTAGACCAATCATGAAAGAGTACACCGAGACATCAAGATATGCACATTCAATTGCCGAACCACAGTATTCAAAGGTCCTTTTCATTTAGTCTCAGCATGTGTTTTAGGTATTGTGTGATCTAGATAACAAAGTCACATATTTACTTTCAGTGGCTCAGAGTGGAAAAGATAGCTGTGATCACTGACTGAAATGGTAATGAGAGGTAGCTAGCTTAGCTGAAGTATCGTATCAGGATGAGCTAACTGAGTGGATATGAATCGCAATCTGCAAAAGATTACTCATGGAACATTATGTAAATGGGCCTGTAAGTGAGAATTACAGTATTATTTTAAACAAAAACCAATGCTAGGTGTTGATAAGAGAGAAAGGAGTATGGTTGAGGGAAGATGACTAAGCTGCAATTCTGTGTACAGATGGCTGTTTCTATAACTGTTTCTAATGCAGGCGCAATAATCTGATTCTGCAAAATCGAATACAGACAGTAGTTAAATCCTTCCAAATGTGCATATGAGATAAAATGTACATGCTCAATGAAATACTGATTTGACTAGTAACAAAAGCTAACAAGTGTATGGGCAGATGGTCAGAAAAGGTCCCCACCATACAGTATGCTGCCCCCTACCTGTGTATCTAATGTTCTTTTTAAAATGTGTTGTAACTGGTGACCTATTTCTTCTGAGGGGAACGGCTTTGACAGGGAGGATTAATTGGGGTGGACCAGTGACACAGTCTGAAACACACCCTGCACAGCTCTCCAACTGTAAACAATAGGGGTGTGGATTAGTTTGGAAACAATGTGTTTATTTAAAAAAAATATTTAAAAAAATAAGCCCACTTCCTGTATGGACTCAACAGCTCTCCCATTAATTGTATTGGCCACGGCTCCAGTTCAGAAAATCATTGTTTAGAGGGAAAAATACAAAACACAAAACAAAAAGGGAACATATTGCATTGGCAGTGGCTTCCTGTGAGATATAATGAGTGCATTAAGAGCTATTTGTATTGTACAATCTCAGGCATCTAACTTCAGAGAAAACCAAGGAGGAAACATTTAGCTGTTTCTGTTTAAAATGCATTATGTTTGGTGCCTTTTGTTTACTGATGTGAGATTCAAGGAAAATGCATCACTGAGCTTTTCTGGTTTAGACTTAAAAGTGCCTGTGCAGTCTATACTGGTGCCCGAAGGCCTGAACGTCAGCAAGCACTTGGGATTGCCCAGGAGCTACACCCAAAAGCCCCACTGCCCAAAGCCACATCCTGTCCAAAAGGAACGCGCTTGCAGTTTTCTCTTGAGGAGAAACAGTTGAATTAAGCTTATTTCAATTACCCACAAAGCAAAAGCAGCCTAATGTTCACAACTCATGGATTAATGCTCTTTGAGTTAGCCTCGTTTAGTGTTTGTCACATCCCCTCATAAAATGTTAATGAGGGAATATGTCTCTCAGTAACCCATAATTAGCACAGCCCATCTCATGATTCATGATTCTCATCACCATCGCATACAGTATCAAAAATTGTGCCATACTTTATATAGAAAACAATCAGTAAGTCAGCCACGAAGAGCAAACCCAGTTTTCCAGTATTGACTAAATTTGCTTAATATGTTTATATCTAATGTGTTCAGACTGACAGATGCAGTATGAAAAGGCATTAAGAATCAGCAGTGCAACCTAGCCCATCCGGATGTGTGATCAGAGGGCGTAGTGTAGCAGGTAAACTCGGGGCGGGGGTATAAGCCCTAGTTGGGCATGTAAATCCCTCCCTTTACAGGCAAACCGCTCCAGTAGATCCCTGTCAATTTCCTGCAGCTGTGCTTGGGCGGATTTACATGAATACACTCTATCACTTGTGCTTAGCCTCCAGTATTTATACATTTGCTCACTTTTGGGGCGAAAAGGTTAGAGAATCGAGTTTCTCTTTCTTTTCTTTTTTTCATGCTTTCACTTTTTTGTCTTTTCTTGCAGAAAAAAAAAGGTTTCATTTACCAGCCACCCGGCGTGGCATCTTTTGTAAATTGACTCCTCAGTTCTGTCCATGGGCCAGTCACAAGAAGGTTAGCTGTCTGTTTCCTGATAAGCTGGCAGAACCTATCCACCCCCAACGAGAAGATAGTCTTCTGTATTTCTGTCATGCTTTATCATCAGCTGAGGTGAAACTAAACCGGTTCTAAGCGAGAGTAGAGGGGCCATTTCCGTGGATTACAGACGCCGACTTTAATTTCAAAGACCAATGGTGTATCCAGGGAGGGCACAGGCTTCGCTTGCCACAGATTGGCAGTGGGGTCCTGATAAGGACACACCGGTGTTGTCCCTGTTCACCGTGGGGGCCTATTGATCTCTGAGCTGGTGGTTCATTTCATAGAATACATGGTAAATACATGGTAAATGGTGTTAGAGCCGTGCTGTGGGTCCCCCACACTCCTCATCAGCCACACTGAGCCCTGTGCCAAGTTCCGTACCCTTTATGCTGAGGTATACAGGAAACGCACCACAGGAAACCAGGGAATTTGTCTGGAGTCATTAAGGAAGGAGGTGACAGTTCAAATGAACAGCTTTTAGCATTAACAATACAGTAAAATAAGCCAAATGTGTTTTTTTTTACACAACACAGCTGAGGTGCTTGGTTAGGATAGAAAAGATACATTTCACTCAGAATTCATCTTGCCCGTTCAGAGCTGAAACAGATCTGTGTGGATAATTAATAAAGAGTCCATTTTGTCTGGCATGTCTGTCAACTCAATGGTATCATTTTGCATCATCATCATTCACTCTGGTAGACAAAGTCCCTAAATTGTTTAGGAAAAACCCTGGGAAATATTTCATATTGTCATGTCACTGTGCAATTTTTCATTACCACATTTGTGAAAAGCATCAGCGCAACATGAGGGCTTCTTATTTTGATATCACTGGGTGTTATTATTAGAAAACCATCTCAAATGATATGTCACAAGGGAGCAAATATCATTTACAAATCACTAATGACTTGCAAACAGTCCTCTACCCTCGGGTGGAAGACGACGCCTCTACACAGTATTTGCTTGTCCCTCTACAGGGAAATACAATGTGACCAAAATATTATTTTGGTGAAGGCTGAAGAAGAGGGGAGATACAGAACAAACAGTGACATTAATTTCAAGAAGAGATATAACAATGATTCATTGTCTTATTTCTTAAAATCCAATCACTCAGACAAGTCATTACTATGGTTGTCTAATGGTTTTGAGGTGTGTTTGTTCTGAATATGCAAATTAGATACTAAAATATGTACATATCCTGCGCTGAGATGGATTAGGTTTTAATATGAAATATTTATCTGGCCTTATTATTGTTATTTTTATTATTACACTTTGAATCCTCTATCTGGGACCTGGATCAAACTCACCTCAGTGCTGGACTACTGATAATGAGTCATCAATAAAACATTTTCATAAGGCACCACTGGAGATGCTTCATCTAATTTTACACAGACTCACTTGGTCATTAGTTTACCATGGCGTGAATGCCATGCTATGCAAAACATGAAGGAGGTTGCAGGGGTGTCTGATATGGCCTGACAGTTGGTGCATCAAGCTGGTCCTTCATTAATGTTAATCATCATGAAATTGGTGGAAATGGTCAAAGCACTACACCTACAGTATGCAAATATTCAAAGCACTTATTTTTTAATGTAAAAAATGTGTTGTTTCATTGTTTGCCATGAGGGGTTATGACAATACTGTTATGTCTGCTTCCAGATTCCCTGGGTACGCTAAGATGAGGACTTGAGTCGTCTCTGTTGGGTATGTATTTCCATTACTCGAGTAAAAGTTATAAATAAAAAAAGTGTAGTTTGAAAAACAAGAGCATACTATTGAATCTCTTAAAAATATGTTAAAAGGTTCTCTCAAAGGGTAACTTTATATTTAAACATCTGCAGGGGGATGAGATAGAAAAAAAATACTGGGAAAGAGTCACAGATCTCAAGGAGGATGCAGTCTTTATTGCCACCAAGAGATAATAACTTAATGCAAATTGTAACTAGTTAAGCACAACAAAATAATATGATACCATTGTCTCCGGCAGATTGGTATTATAATGTTAGCATGTGCAAATAATTACATTTTCTTCCTGATACAATTACATTATTTGTTCTGCTTGTATTATACACCAATAAAAGCAAACATCATATTAGGATTCATGGCACTTTTCGCATTGCATTATCAATATGTGGAAATAATTGTCTGCTGAGAGATTAAATTACATTATTGTGTATCTTTTTCATGCCTAATAAATAATGATGGATGGCTTTTATTTTCATCACCACCTGCAACCATTTTGTCTTCTCCCTGCAAGTTAAAAATGAGAAAAGAAAAGAAAGAATTAAAGGTGTGTGAGTATGAGCCTTGGGCTATCAGAAGCCAGAGGAGCTTTCCACTGTTTCTCAGACTGTAAAGTTTGAGCATTTGATCAAGGTTGGAAAACACCTAACAAAAGCTTATAATTTTTCTGAACTAATTGAATCAGTTTGTCATCACGACTCTTTGTATCTATTCATTGATTCATGTCCAGAGTTGGAGCTTCAGACTTGGAGCTGGGAGTTTGTAATGGGCTCAGACAGATCTGGAGAATAGGCTACAGTATGCTCTGTGCATCATCATACTGTAGTCTTACCCGCACACTTGAAAAGCAGTCTCCAAAAGCTGTTTATTTACAACCTCTTTCAGTAATTGGGGTGTAATTTTGTATGCCATATCGACAATACCTCTAGCTCTGTGTGCAGTATGTAATGACAGTGAAGTTGGCCTAACTGACAGGGAGAGATTTCAAGCGCACTTTCTGGAGATTGTTTCCCATTCCATCAAATGACTGACTATATATCCACAGACTGAGGTGTTTTTCTCATTTACAATTCTGATTCAGTATACTGTTTTTTGTGCATAACCTCAATTTTAATCAGTGCATTTGCACTTGTGAAGATAAGAGAATTGATTAGCTACCAGTCTGCAGGAGGCTTCATGTTTAATTGGGTTCTTTTTTCTTTCTTTTTTTTGCAGTCATCGTATCTCAAGTCAATACCGCTCCCTCAAACTCCTGTTGCATTTGATGCATTTGTTGGCATGCTGTTAGTGGAGATAAAACAAGGTAAGGACATTATAGTCCTAGTTAATTGGCATCAGAACGAAAACGCTGTTATAACTTCATAACTTCTTAAGTCATGCCCTGTGCACAGCTAGATGTACACCATTGTAAAATTTACATTTTAATGAAATATTTGAATAAGTACTTGAAATTCACTCTACCAGGTCTCCCAGTTCTAAAACCAACAATTCATGTTTGTGTTTTGAATGGCAGCATCAGTGAAATTAGCATGCCAATCATACAGATTAGGAAGGCATCAGTGTAAAGTCACAGGCTGCCTCAATCAAGGTTCACTGCAGGTAAACACTGGCCATGACATTTAAATGATAGCTTTTTGGGTTGAAAAAAGTCATGTATTTCGAAGGAAATGAGAGGTGACAGTGGGTAGGTCCACACAAACATCAAACCTTGATCCCACTGCATAGCATGCCTTGGATTCTACTGTACAGTAGGTGTATTGAAGAGTATTCTTTAAAGACTGTATCTAGGATTATGCTAATTGCTTGTGGCTGGCTAGCTTGGCGATAGGGATGAAAGCTGAATGTTTGCCTGTAAACAAACTTTTCAATCACACATTCCCCCAATTTGACAGGCAGAATCAAACAACCACATTGTCTCATCCATTAATTCATTGTGACATAAAGCGGGAGAGTGACATAATTATTCATGTCGTTTTGCATGTCTTAAATTATTCAAACTCAAGAATTCTGCTTAATGCTGAATATTGGAACATTACAAAAATGCTTTTTTATAAAGTTGGGCTGGTTGTGGGGGTGCATCTTAATTTGGTTACAGTGTTTAAAAACAAGAGAATAAGACGGGCATGGACTGTCACCACATTGTAGTCTTTGCCATGATTGAAGTCTCTGATGCTCACATTTTCTGTAAGGAGTACTGGTTGGACATTGTGTTTATATCACACTTCTACAATACTACTTTTACAATCTCCCCTATTTTTAGTCTACCATATGAGTATCTGATATTGACAATGTAGATCTTTATGTGAGCTTAACATATGTAAGCAGTTGATCTAGAGATGTTGGAACATGTGAGTGTGACCCGATTGAGTCTTCAACTACATAGATCAGATAGACGCTACCAGATCAGGACTACCTCTCAGATAATCATGTTTAGTACCTTCATGGCCAAGTGCACATGGCATAGATCAAACCCTGATTACCAAGCCCAAGTTGTCCCTGTTGTATGAGGGCAGTGTCTGAGCTTCAGAAGCTCTCTTCAGTATTCCTATCATAAAAATACCTTACAATTCAGTTTCACTGTTCTTGAGCGTCACCAGGTCCACCAACTAACCCATGAGGAGACGTCCGAGGAGCTCAGCTATTTACTCAACTAGAGTAATTACCATTGGCTACACACAGAGGTGTGATGAGTACCTTTATTCTTTCATCAGCCTTCCTGACTCTCCTTTTAATTGCCTGGAATCTTTGAAACATAGATGTGCCTTCTAACGAAGAAGAGAGCTGGGCTCAGCCATGTATTAATGTGTGTAATGTTGGAGCTGGGGCTGGGAGCATGCGGGCCCAGCCTGGTTTAGAATGGGGGGGGGGGGGGGGGGGGGGGGGGGGGGGGCAGGCAAGCCTTTTGAACAGCAGGTGGTAATTGAAACAAAACAAGGGCTGATTAGGGAAGCGTCTGGCAACTCATGATCCAAACAGCGCACTACAGAGGAGCCCAAACACAAGAGCCCTGGAATAAAGTGGTCATCATCTAATTAACAGAACACGTTTTAATTACAGAGTAAACCAAGCAGTGCAGTGTGTCAATTTAACTGATGTGGTAAGTGCCGGTTTACAATATCAGAAACAGACAAATAATTGGAATCTAATTAAAGGCAGGTCTATTGCACACCAGTGCCTGCAGCCCATCTTAATAAACAAGTTTTAACATCAAACTATGAATAGCAAATACTGCAGGGCTACTAATTGCCTCACTGCAATATTGGGTATTTGCCAGCTTTGGCTATTTAAGTTAAGCTCTTGTGTGGATTGCTGTTACTCTGCCATGCTTCAATTTGAATTAAATGAAGAGCATGAATCCATAGAGATGCCACACCAGCAGAAGTAAATACAGGGATTTACTAATCTCTCCTTTTGGTTTCTTATCGATGGATGTGGTTCTAGTCATACAATATATCTGTGCCTCTTAAGAAGACTGATTTGACTGAAATATGAGACGACACCAATGATAACTAAAGATTTAATTCAATATTATCTATGCCTATGTATGTGATGCAATAGTGTATTATCTATTTAAGCATTTAATTGAAAATAGGTAGATTTATTGTATTCAAGACCCTTAAATGAACAAATTGGAATGTTTCTCATGATGCAAAAACCACAACAACCCCACAATTACAAGCAAGCCACAAGTCTCTTGAAAGCATAACACTGGATACTAAACATGGAAATCTAAGACCCTAAATGCAATATAAAATATTGCCTGCAAAAAGATTGGTCATGATTTTATATTGTTTCCATTAAATCTTGTCTTTCAATGCCTTTAATTAATAATATACTTGTGACATTTATGTATCAGAGCAATAAGCTAAGCAAGAAACAATTTATGTCACCTAAAGCTTTTTAACAAATCAATGCAACTATTTGTAATTGCTTGTTTCACAAGATTAAAAGTGCTTAGACTTGATCTCTGTCTCCTGTTTTGTGGCCATCCTGACCTGTGCTTCCGTCATAAAAAAGCAAATCTTGGTCATCAGCATTAATTCCCATCAAGAAATCCATATCGCTAATATTTCTGGAATTTTAATGCAGTTACAATTTATAGCTTATCAAATGCAGTTACCTAAATTGCTGTTAGGAAAAGACAGTTTAACTGTCTCTTTTTAATTACAAGATAATTTAATGTTGAAGCTGAGATGATAGTGGTGGTCGGACTCTGCAGAAGTCCTGCAGAACATGACAAACAGTTAACTGTTTCCATGGCAATCTAACCATGGCTCTCCAGAACCGATCAGTCAATGTGAGAATCATGGTGAGATTTTGTGTTGAATTGTCCATAAGAGGTGCACACATAGGCCTACTGTGGGACACAAACAATTCAAATTCACTCCTCATCCTGCAGTATTATGGGTTTTGAATGTTCTTTGTGTAAGTCACATCAACATGTCAGAGGACTAAGGAATTCAGGAAACATTATGAACAACCAGCATTTTATTGCATGTTTAGAACGCTTACGTCAGTAATCTCAACTGACTGTACAACAGAATAGTCCGTGTTAGACAGGCAAGGAATGACCATGAGATTACAGACTGGTGGAGGTGATGAGCATAATCGTTATCTTTACAAACAGAAAACTACGGACTACAGCATCAACAGAAAAACGAAGCCTAGCTGCTGAAAGTGAGAGCAGCGTGACAGCTCCTGGCTCCCCTCTGTCTGAAGCACAGGGTGGTGAAGATAGTAGGTTCTGGTACCACACAGTTGTGAATGACAGTGGGGTGGATCATGATGGATGAGACCTTGGTAAATTAGCATGGCTGCAAGTGTCTTAAGGAAGGTTATCTGATTCCATCTACACATAGCAAAGGAAGGTTAAGAGGCTGCTAGACTCAGGGTGTGTTTTACAGTCAACAGACAGCAATGTACTGTATGTAAACTGTACATCTACTCTACTGTATGTCAAGTACAGAGTCTGGTTCTCATCCCTCTTCCAACCCTCCAGTCTGCGTGGTCAACTTAAGACATCTGTCTGCTGTGCTTGGTACTGTACTTATCAAAAAATAAACACATTTCAAAACAGTTGAGATAAAAAATATAGAGATATTTTGAGGCCAACTCAAAAGCGGAGACCATCACCTACTGGCTGCTGATGATGACTAAGATGATGATGATGATGCTGATGATGATGGTGATGACCACATTTCTGGTGATGCACGTACTGTATGAATGAATTCCTCTGAAAAAACAAAGCATTTAACAATATTCTTTACATCTTGGCACTGCATATTTTTCTTCTTTTTCCTATTTGTTTCATATAAAATATCATTAGATACACCCTTATATTATTACTGACCACTTAACCATATTTCTCGTCTCTGTGACCCTGGTATCAGTCATGCAAGATATCTCCATCTTGTAGAGGAAATATACCTGTCTGCCCCTCTAACTGAGCAGTCATCTAAAACATAGCGCCACAGAAGGCAGTGGTTGGCCCATCAAAAGGAAGTATCAAAAACAGCTTAACACAAAAAGGAAAAAAAAAATCTGTACAAAATGCTTAGGTCAATGATAACAGAGAAAAGTCTGTTGTCTATTTTACAGTTTAAAATCCAAAATGGGGGATAATCCCCCAGCCCCGCCCCCAACCCTCTCGCCCAGACGTCTGCATGGATGACTTTTTTAAAGCAAGGATTACTAAGTAAAATACATTTGCAGCACAGTTTGCTATTCATACATACAGCAGTTTTTCATAGCTATTTTATAGTTAATACAAAGCAGTTGCGATAAAGCAAACATAACACAAATGTATTTTGATCTTTGAAAGAAACAAGGAAATAAAAGGACAAAAAAGACATGAGGCTATACTGACATGTATGAGGCTATACTGACATGTATGTACAACCTAATGTTGGAAAGCACACCGAACGACCAGTATATCTGAGAACAGATTGTGGTAAAAAAAAAAAAATTAAGGGTATCAAATAAAGCTGGGTGATTTCTTCATGAAAAAGGCCTGAGGTTTGGATCGGTTTTGCAAAAAGGATGTGAGACCCTCAAGATAAACAAGCTCTAATTTCATTTTCTTACTGTTTTTAGTCTTTTTTTAAAATATCTTTCTCTCTACAGTTTTAGACTACACATGCAAGACATACAAGTTCAACAGAGTGAAATGTTTTTTCCCCTCTTAATTTAATCATTCCCTATAGGTTTGAACTGAGGTATGCATACTAACAGTTTTCTCATGCTGTTATCTTTAGTAATGTCAAGCTACACATGCTGAGAATGTTCTAATCTACCAGCTTTTTTCCCCGTTTTGAATACCAAGCAAACCAACGAAGCACTGGGTTTGGATGAGCTCAAGTTGTTCTCACGATCCCAGTTGGGCTGCTACTGACCCATCCTACAGCTGCCTGGATATGAATTACATTTTCTGAAAACCACAGATTGCCCTTTTTAATCAATAGCAGATGCATGGAGAATTTAAAAATAACTGCCATAAAGTACCTTGTACCCAGCTTATTAGTTGACAGGAGTGTTTTTTAATATAAAAAGTAATACGTTGACAGAAACTAAACACAATCATAAAGCCTTGCCAATATTAACAAAGAACAGCAGAGTCCTGCCAAGATACCAGGTCCCCTTAAAAGTGGCATACAATCGTTTGAAAGGATACAAATTCATAAAGAATAAAAAATAAACAAAAACATTGAATCATTGTGTGGTCCAGTTGAAGTATAGAATCCATTTCACATTGTTCTCTGGAAAGCTCTCTGGTCTACTGGTTAAATCACTAGAGTCAGAGCAGTCACCTGTCTTCCATGCCCTCTCTGTTGCACAGGAATCTGATCTGGAATCTGCTCTTAGTTGACATTTTCCTCTCGTTGGCCCAAAGACGATGTTCCCCTAATTTGGTCATCATGTTTGTCTGACTCTACATCCTCCCTTTCTGTTTTGGTCACTGCAAAGTCCTGCAGTCACTACTGTACTGTACTCCTCAAGAGAACCCTTTGGCTTTAAAGTGAATGACAGTCAAACAACTTGAGGAGCATTCTCTCTAAAATCTGCCACTGGCTTGACACAGCTGAGACTATTCTCCATGTAAAGATCCTTTCACATCCAGTAGGAGAGAACGAAGGATATTTGGCCTTATCTGCTATTGCATGGAACAGAGAACATCTTTTTAACTTTGTAGTTTATCTTTGGTAGTCACAGAGCAAGATAGACGCATCAACAACTAAAACAAAAGTAAAATTATATTTAAAAAATAAAATAAAAAACAGAAATGATAGAAATAATAAATTAAAAATGCAAAGTGGTTGTTTGCAGTCTTGGTAATGGTCATAAATCTTTGTATTCAGTTTCTTGTCATATGCCTAACCTGTTGGTAGTAGCAGCTTTTCAGCAGCTGGTTCCACCTATGTGAATGTGGGGCTTACATCACTACTCTGACTCTGACATTGGGTTGTACTCGTGCCGGGTCCACAATGACTCACATCACTTCCCTCTACGACTTGGGAGGGTGGTGGTGGTGGTGGTGTGTGTGTGTGTGTGTGTGTGTGTGTGTGTGTGTGTGGGGGGGGGGGGGGGGGGGTTGAGGGGTTCTACTGCATAACATTGGAATGCGCAATGATCGGTTCTTATTGCCAAGTCATGGGATTATCCCTTGATTAAGGAAACAGAATATTGAATCTGATGTGTAGGCTAATTATTCATATTCACTAAAAACGGGGAAAGCCAACTGGTCATGCATATGGTAGGGATATGAAAACTATAGGGAATGCACTTTGATATCTTCAAGCACGGCCAAACAGTCCCTCATGATTGAAATTACAGTGTGGGAAACTAGACACGTTTGATCTGCAATGACAGCTGCATTCAGGAATCACAATTAGTTGGTCTAAAATATTATCTTTGCACTGCACACCCTGACATTCTCATTTTCGTTTAAAACGGGAGCTTGCACGTGACCGGGAATTTGGTTGCAGCTAACATGCTCTATCGTGTGGGGCTGTTTTAACATATCATTTCATAAGGATAAATCATAACCTGCATGATTTCTCTGTCATTCATTCCCATCTTAAATTAAACTTCATTGATGCGTGGAGAGAGCCTTCATTACGAGTAGTGCATTGCAGCTGGACTTCATGAGCTGGGAGAGCAGGTGGGGGTGGGGGGGGGGGTCGGCTACATGTCAGGGGGGTGGCATTCCGGAGCGCGTGGAATAAATGACAGAAAAATACTACTTGGTATTTGACATTCTGCTTCATGTATAGAAAAGAAATGGAACGACATGAAAGGAAATCATAAACATTCATCATCAAGTGCTGACCATACAGAATCTCCACAGCATGGGCATGAGGTCTGATCAGTTCAACAGAAACACAAATGCAGCAACGACAACGACAGCAATGAACAATGAAAAGACATCCATTTATATTTTATAACCCTTCACCCTCAAAACACACCAAATATATCCCCCCCACCCCATAGATGGAAGCAAACCAATGAACTTTTGAAGGCAGTGACAATGAACAAAATCCAAACACGCGCACGCACCCCCCCACCCCCGCCCCACCCACACACACACACACACACGGTGTAAAGTAACTGTCAGTCTCTCTTGAGTTTGTGGTCAGCTGTGGGTGTGTGTGGGTGTGGCATGCGTGTGTGTGTGTGAGAGAGAGAGAGAGAGAGAAAGAGAGAGAGAGAAGCCCTCTGCAGTCCATGCTCAGTGTGGTTCAGTGGGCTTCATGCAGTCCTTTCTGGCTGCACAGTGCTGGACAGGTCCATGTCCAACCTGGCCTTCACGCCTCCACGCTGACCAAGGTAGTCCCCCCAGTACCAAACAGGTCCATTCAACCCATGTTGAGTACAAATGAAGTTTGTTTGTTTTCAGTTCACTTAAACCAAAAGTAGAAATAAATCAAAAATACCCCCAAGTGGGAATGTATTCTTGTTTGTGTGTTTTTCACTATGTATTATAATGGCACTAAAAGTCAATGGAAACATTTGATAGCTGTCATCAGAGAGCTGAGACTGCAGTCTTGTTTGCATCTGTGGAGTTGCTCCGCCTCCCAGATGACGAAGGTTCGTTCTGCCCCAGGGGTGGGGCCCCGGTGTGGGCAGGCCTTAGAGCATGTCATCGTGCCCCTGTTCGTCCTCGTAATCTCTGTGGTGATCGAAATCTGGACTGTGGTTGGCCGTCGTCACCAGGGACAGGGGGCCTTCGTGGTCCTCGGGGTCCAGTGGTTCCTCTTTAACGCTGATGTGATGCCTGTCGTAAAACACAACACAAACAGAGAATGTTCAAGCCCTTCTTCTGCCTTTGGCCCGTTAAACCCTGGCTGAACCTCTCACTCTCTATTAAAGGGGCACAATGACGTGTATTGATTCGGTTTCGAAAAAAGAACACGCAAAAAAAAACTAACGCATGGCTTTCAGGAAGTCTGTGAGAGGGACTTTCACCGGCAGTGATCATTTCAGCCTCTTTTGAGGCGTTCCAATCCCAGGAAACCTACGGGCTTTATTTTGCTAGCGGCTGACAACAGGGTATTCACTTAGAATTGATAAATGAGGAAGATTAACAACGTGAGACGAGGAGAGGAGAGAATGGACTCTGCGGAGCGAGTGGGCTGTCGTCAGCCTCCTGGTGGCGTCGGATCAGCGGCGCTCTGTGTGTTCCCCTTCCTGCTCGTTAACATGCACAACCTGCAAGGCGGGTCTCCGGAGGACGACCCCGCGCCGGCTTCTATCATTAATCAACTTCAGGCAAACACAGCGACCAGACATCGCCGTACATGCTTTAAACTCCAAAATTAATGCATATTTTCACCGAGTGTCAATAAGGGAAGAAAAGCGTTGGCAGCAAGGCGCGCGAGCGGAGCAGCGAGGCACGCTCAGCACAACACCGTGATAAGAAACAGAGCCCTTATGAGAATAATAACGCTGTCACTTGTAAACAAGGCAAAACATGAACCCCAGCCCGCAGCCTTGGCTAAGAGGCTGTAAAGAGATGGGATCTGCCAAATTTCTCATTACAGCAGCACCACAGAAATAAAGTGCAGGGGGGGGGGCGGCCTGCCTGTATAGGAGAGGAAGGGAAAATACAAACACTACGAGCAGCTGCAGGAGGTTCCTCCAACCTAAGGTCTAAGACATGGCGACGGCGTGCCGCACCACAGCGGCGTTTGGACGGTCTCCGGGCCGGACGCTGGGGGGGGGGGGTCTGAAGACTAACATGGGGCAAACGGCGTGTTCGGTGTCAGCGAGGGTTCATTGATTTGCGACTGAGCTAATGTCTGATGCGATCTCCACCCGTTACGACGGAGAAACTCCTAAGCTAATGAACAGATAGGCCTACCTTTAAGAGAGAGAAAAGTCAGCTTTGTTACTGGTTTCAGATCAAAGTAGCTCTGCATTGCCTCAGGTCTCGATCGCTGCAGGGCAAACATTGTTATTATTATGCTATTGAACTGCATGCTGATTCTACATTCTGTGTTTGTAATTAGCCGGGCCTGGATACCTGATCGTAGTCAGGGAACTGTTCAGCTCTGGTTTCCTCTCTGTGTTAAAATCCCAGCTCTGTCAGCCAGCAGGGCTGCTAAACATGTGGCAAACATATGTGTCGTTACTGCGCCCTCAGAGTCTGTTCGCCAGGCTTGTCTGCATGTGTGAACTGGGTCTACTGGGCCAAGTCCCAAACACATGATGAGCTTTCTCACTCACTCTCTCTTATGAGTTATGAGAGTATGAAGTAAAGACATGCAGGTAAAATGAACTTTCAAGTCAGTGCTGCCTTGTTGAGAACCTAGATGACACAAGAGAGTGCTTAAAATCCCCAACTCATGACAATTCTGCTTGTTTGTGTTGGTAGGTATGTGACATCACTGCAGGTATTTACTGTATAACTGAGAAGTGTGGATGGATTTCTTTAAACATTAAAGAAAATAGACCTAACGCATTATGCTATTTTGTACTTGCGTGAAAACTATCCAAATCATTGTGAAAGCCTCTGAACATGTGCTCTATCAGCCTAGAGAGAGACAGAGAGAGTGAGGCTGCCTTTGGGGCAGAACACCCATCCTGTCTCTGCCTTTCCTGCTCCCCAGCCATGCCCAGAGCTATGTTCACAGTGATTAGGGATGGCACTCTCCTCCATTTGGCCACGAGCTCATTACTGCGCCATTCTGTCTCCAGGCTCGATTTCCCCCTAGCTCAGACATTTCGGGGGGCCATCCCTAAATCTACCAGAGCTGCACATCGGTGGTCTGCCCTACATCTGGTAACGATGCTGGCTGCACTGTATTATTTTAGGCTTCAAACAACTTAGCAGACACTCCTGTACAACAAGTGAACAGGGAACTGAGGTTTCCCGGCCGACCACAGCTTTCCTACATGAGAATCTTGGATCGCTCTTTAAGGCTAATTATGTTTTTTTGTTGTTTTTCTTTGGAGGGCTCGGTGGGTTTCGAACGTGTTGCAGCTCATGCTTCAGCGTGGCGGAGACCGCCGTTATGTCACTCTGAGTTCCAGCATTTTGTAAATATTTTAGCAAATCCGAGAGGTGATTATGGTGGGATTCATCAGACTGCGGGACACATTTTTGAACTGCAATAAAAGTAGAGTTTCTAAACATGCCGTTAGAATAACAGTGGGCGCTGGTCTTTTCTTCCTGGCTCTGCCTGTTCCAGAAGGTGGAGTTTCCTTTCTACAGGGAGGGCAGCCACAGTACTGGCTCTGACCCCTTCAAACAAACCCCTCCGGTAGCATCCCTCTCTCTATTTGCTCTGCTGCTTAGCAGAAGCATTATTCCCTCTTCAGCTAATGTACTGTATGTACAGTTCAGATCAAATCCCAGGGCATTTGGGAGGGTACGGCCATTTCGTATTAAATCGATCATACTGAGCATCCATTACAGCTGGTGTGGAGGGCGGGGATCCTCTCCCGGCTCGTCTACAGAGAGCGCGTTGAAGGTACCGTAGGAGGAAGGTGCCACTCACATAGCTGGCAAGGGAGACCGCCCCGTGCTGCTGTCACTGCCGTTGCTGTTTCCATGGTCCATCGCCCCGTTCATCTCCTCTCGGATGGCGTTCGCCAGGGAGCTGAGGGTGGGACTCCCGATGGAAGCAGTAGTGTATAGAGGTATGCTGTTCTCTGCCATCGAAGCCTGAAAAGCATGCACAGCCTTCAATATGAAATGGAGGAGAGCTGTCAGCGGCACATCTCGGTCTCCCGTCACCCACCCCACAAACAAAGAGCAAAGGTAGCAGGCACATGAGGGCTAGACAGTGTCGTGTTTATTATTTCCTGGCTTTCTCTTACGCTGGAGTGAAGGGTCAAGGTAAAAGTGTGACAGCTTGTTTATATTTACCTGGAAGGCAGCAGAAAGGGCTGGACCGTAGCCCAAGTTGGTCTGGATGTTCTTCACTAAGGCCGGACTTCTGCACCATGAAAAGGAGAACGCATTACAATCACTGACCCTTGCTTGATCCGGGAGAAGTCCCTACTCAACTGAGCTTTGCACAACTCTACGCTAGGATTATACTGATTATAGAGTTCAGACGTTAATTTTAGAGTATTGCCCAAGTGACCATGTCAGACCAGTCAGTTACAAATGTCTTTCGACCACTTGGATTTGCAGCTTCTATAAAGCACTCAGGTAAAATATTTTTATAAAATGACATGCTGTCACAAAATGTATGTGAACTCCTGACGAACAGTACAATATGTTTAAGTAGCTTTAGAGTCACAACTATTGCAACTGAAAACATTAGTCATTTCAATACATTGCATTTCATGGGAAAAACAAGGAGATAGAAGCAGGTCTAGCGGATGAAAGCATGATGTATGAAGAGCTTAACACAGAGGCATGATGGGAACACAGAGGCAGAGCATGCAAATGGTGGAGTGTGGGGAGGGGGGGGGGGGCAAAGGTTACAGGCCAGGCGGAAGTGCTTACTGTACGAGCAGCTCGTCAAAGTTCTCATCAGTGGCGTATTTCCGAGGGCGGCCTCGCTGTATGTGGCGACCGCGCTTAAACTCTTCATCATCAACAGTCCAAAAGGACCCAAACTCATCCTCTACTCTCATAAAGCACTTATGCAGGGAAAGGTTGGTGCGAATGGCACCCTGGGAACAAGCCAGCGAGACAGCCAGATGCAGATGCAGTGATCAATAGGACAGAGGACAGACAGACAGACAGACAGACAGACACACCCGGACACAGACAGACAGACACAGACAAACAGGGGGAGGGAGAGGGAGAGGGTCAAAATGAAAATAAGCATAAGCCAATGTGGGTTATGCTGCCTCACCGAGGGGCAGAGCACTGAGAGCATGGGGGGAGGGGAGGGGTGGGGGTGGGGGGGGCGGGGGGGCGGGAGGGGGGGGGGGGGGGGGGGCGCGCCAAAGCAAGCAGAGACTCTGGGGGCAGCGTGGCACACACACGATGAGATGGAGCAACAGCCTCTTCTCAGCGGGACAGACCTACCCACTGATCTTTTGAGGCCGTCTCTTTTGGAACTCTAGTTCGTCCACTGTCCACACTGCCCCTTTAACGTTTTCTACTCGCACAAAACACTTGTGAAGACTAAGATTATGCCGGACTGCGTTCTGCAGTTGGTGTAAAAAAAAAAAAACACACACAAAAAAAACAGAGAGAAACATGGCTATCAGCACAGAAAATGTCGAACATTTAAAAGAGAAACATTCAACCAGAACCTGAACAGTGATATACTGGCAGTATCAAATGACTAAAACATTGAATAAATATTTTTCAGTTACTATAGCAATACAGATAAATTGTAATTACATCCTTTACATATCGTTCACAAAGCAGTAATTTATGATGAGCTCTGGACCTCCATAACAAAAATACAGACTGAACAAAAGGTCTAGGTCAAATAAACCAGACTTTTTTAGCTTGTCACTTTCAGTTATGACTTTACCCACAATGGAATACAAAAGGGGAAGACGGCCTAAAAGCTTTTAAAATGTTGGTTTATAGTACGTACTAACATTTGAAGTCCATGCGGGCTACCTTTTATAAATAAACCACCGTCACTGACACATGGGACTGGAACTCTGTGCATGTCTGTACCATCCCTTTGTCATTTCAGCGCTATATTGAGTGCATGTGTATACAGTGGGTATGCCTATGTGTGTGTGTGTGTGTGTTCGTGCGTCTCCGTGTAGGCGTGTGTGATGGTGTGGGATGTGGTGTTTATAACCAGTATGCCCCTATGGAAACGCTGTCAGCGACCAGCGGAGCGGGCAGTTAAAGAGCTGAGGGAGGACCGTGAGCTGTGTGTGTGTGTGTGTGTGGGGGGGGGGGGGGGGGCTCACTCACAGCTGCACCATGGACACGCTGAACACCCTGCGTGATAAGGGCCTTCAATGCTTCATCGCTCTCCTTATTCCCTCTTTCTTTCACTCCTCCTCTCTGACTTCTCCATGTGTGTGTGTGTGTGTGTGTGTGTGTGTCTGTATTTGTGTGTGTGTGGTCCAGTGGAAAAGAAGGTGTTCTCAGTCTAAATTTTGTGGGACGGTCTCGGCCAAGAGTCACTGGCAGTGCAACTGTGTGTTTCAGTAAACTCATGCCACCCACCACCAAAAACATCTCCAAATATTAGCTAGGGGCTTTTAAAAGAATGCACATTTTCCCTTCATAACCTCCACTGCGGGGCAACAATGTTGTGTAAGGTGCAGTTTTATTTGGACAGAATGAGTGGGCCTAAGTTATGAACAGGCTTTAGGCTTGTTCACTTAATTTAGAGTTCATAAATTTGGCTAATTTACTTCCACAACATCAACAAACCTTCCCCTTCCTATTAGTTTAGTTGAAGGAAGCCAAGAAGAGAAGTAATATTACCTTCCATGTTGCTGCATTGCGCCTGAAATATGCAAACATTCTTGTGAACCAGTTGTAGATTTCATTTAGTGTTAGCTGCTTTTCCGGTGATTCGAGGATAGCCTAGAAGGATAACAGACAGGAAAAAAACATTTAACATTTCATTCTCCCCACAAAACTTTCAATTATTCACAAGGGCCATTCAGGGTGTGTGTACTCTTGACAAAACACAGACAACTAAGCATCATCTGCCCGTGTGATGTGCTCTGGCACTGTTTATGGAACATTCGCCGTTTCTTATTCAAATCGGCAGAATTTAATACATTTCTTTTGTCAGTGTAAATGAAGGGTGAGCAAAAACATTTCTCAGGCAGATTACAGGGCGGCAATTATGCCAGGCTCAGATTAATTCCTATGATCAGAGATTACTGAGGGCTGGCGATAATTGACTGGCCATCTTTAAACAGGTTCATCCCTACTGTTGTGTGAAATGAATTTCATAATAATCACATCCACTGTAATGCTTAATCAAAAGCAATTGTTATATACTGCCGTTTTTTTGGAGCCATGTGTGCATTCTTGCACTCATTTGCAGATGGTTAATCTTCTGCCGCTCCTCTAAATTGTATTTGAAATTTAACAAGGAGGAAGAGAAAAAGTGGAAAATAAGCAGTTTGTGTCCAGGCTGAATATTTATACCCCGCCTGTCCTGTTAACGACTGGACTCAGTGGAGCAGATTAAAAGCCCTATTGCTTAAATGACAAATGAAACGCTTTGTAAGTTAGCAGGCCACAATGCGGGCAGCCAATCCTTACCTGTCTTATTAGCGAGGCATACGTGAACGGAGGTCTTACTTCAGCGTTCATATAAAACTCTTTGTTCTGGATAATATCTGCACATGGGGAACAAACACCACATTTCAAATTAAACACATAAGCAAAAACAACAACAACAAGATACATTATCTTAACATTAAGATACATTACACTATCTTTCAGTGCATCCACTGTCAGTATGGATCTAAGCCAACAACACCAAATCTCCATACTCTTGGCTTGTGTGTGTGTGTGTGTGTGTGTGTGTGTGTGTGTGTGTGTGTGTGTGCGTGCGTGTGTGTGTATTTCGGTTGCGTACGGTACCTGGGGATATGGGCATATTGTTGTACTTGTCGGAGTAGCGTCGGCGCATGGGGCCCACGCTGTGCAGGCTGTTGGTGGTGATGACGGAGTGGGTCTGGGACAGCGGCGTCAGGGGTGCCGTGGGGGTGGGCGGGGTCTGGGGCAGGCTCAGAGGAGGCGAGGCCGCCGGCGCCGTCTTGGACAGCGTGACGCTGGACACCAGGTTGAGCTGGGAGAGTGAACAACAAGACAGGGGACGGAACACACAGACCGTCAATAATAATAATGACCCCGACGCCTCCGACGCCTCATCATGTGCGCTCATCGCGGCCCTAATTGCGGGCGGCCCCCGAGATGAGCCTTGAGCGCTCGCTAAACGCTTCCGAAAGCGACCGAGGAGCCCCTGCTCGTCCGCCCTCCACCTCCCTCCATCCTTCATCTTCACCCCCCCCTCCCGGGTCGCTCGGCTTCCAGTCCTCCATCTCACTCCCTTTGTCTCATCTCCCGGCATCCCCCCATCTGCAACCCCCCCGTTGATGGCCAGCGTGGCGACCGGCGGGGGTGAGAGGAGATGGGCGGCCCTAGCGGCCCTGACAAATGACGACGGGATTCTCACCTACCGCTGAGCAGCCACTAATAAGTCAGGGAGAGGGAGCGGCCGATCTGGGCTAATTACAAGCTGGAATTGCATTGTGAGGACTCTAATTAGGAGATGCTTACGGAGGTGATCCGATGATTAAACACTGTGTCGGAGTGACCCCGTCATCGGGGCCGCGCCGGCGCAAGGCGGCCCCCGGAATATTTTTGCGGAGAGGGGGTGGGGGCTGCTTTGCTGTTGAGGGTGTGTGTGTGTGGGGGGGGGGGGATATTAGTAATAATAGCTACAAGGTAAACTAATTAAGGCGAGAGTTCCGAAGGTAGAGCATGTCTTCCAGCAGCTGTGGTCGCTCCTAACGGTGCCAAACCTCCACACTGGAGCAGCAGTCAAGTGGAAAATTCTAGCATGACCCCCCTTGCTCCGGCTATTAATTTGCAGGAAAACTAATGACACATATACATATTCCCGCAAAATTGTTCTAATTGCTAATTTGCCGAAGGAGGCCAGTTTCCAAATTAAACATGACTCCAGTCTGCAAGGAAAAAGGGGGAAGAAAAACCTACAGAGAGAGAGAGAGAGAGAGAGAGAGAGAGAGGGAGAGAGAGAGAGAGAGAGACAGTGGGCAGGAGACATCTCATCTTTGACAATCATTTGTGGATTGTGCTAACAAATTAATGAAATGTCAAGGCTGTCAATTGCTTTGGAGGTATCAGATGTCTAATTTTTGCTGATAATGGCATGGGTGACAGTGGGTGTGAGGGGCACCGCAGGTGAAAGTGAACAGACAGTGTTTAACATCTCAACCCCCCCCCCCACCCCACACACACACACACACACACACACACACATACACACACCACCACCACCACCACCACATGGAGCCTGTTCAGACACCCAATTACTCCAACCCTATTAACAGTCATTACCACAGAGATGGCTCTCTTGATAGACAGGTATGTAATAAAGAAATCAGGGACTGGAACCATTGCTAAAGTCATCCTTGACATGGCATTGACTCATTTTACGAATACATGGTATTCTTTTATTTTATCTTAATTTGCATTCCACGCGCTGCTAAAACGGGGGAGGAAATTGTGTTTTGGGGTTTTCAACATCAGTAGACGTGTTCAAATAAACACACTGTGTATTTATAATACGAATAAGACTAAATATGCCTCTTGGCGGAGTTCTGCACAAATTATTTGGATTAGAGAAAGGACGCAAATGTCCACCGCACATTCACTGTCGCTGGAGAGTGTTATTCTAAATCAAGAGCCAAATAAATCACACTTGGGTTTGTATTTTCTGACACAATACTATGAAAAGAGTGGGGCGCTGCGCTGACTTCTTTTCCTGGGGATTAGCGGGCTTTGTTTCATGTTTCATCCATATTCCCTGGAAATAAACAGAGAGTGGCCTCAACAATAGGCCAGACAGTCTGGTAATAGCCTTGCCTTTGTTCGTCTCACCATTTGGGCTCACTCCAGTGCAGAGACAAAATGAGACTTCAGACAGAAATTAATTAAATGGTAATTGGTGATCTAATTATACTGGCTTTGACTCGCCAAGCTGCTAAAGAAAATAAACAAAAAGTCCCTCCTTAATTATGTACGACGCAGAAGGTCAGATCTCTGACAAGAATGCTTAGTGACACACAAGAGTGCAGACACCGCCCACACACACCCGCACACACACAAAACAAACACACACACACACACACACACACATAGTGCATGCATACTGTACCCACTCTGATAATGTGCTGTATTCTGTTAAGATCTTTTTTCTCGTTTTTTTCCCATCTGTCTCAAAGGAATAAATTGGATTCCATTCAATTGAAACTGCATGTGCAGTTTGTGTGTTTGCCTTTAATTAAGACTCACTGTAAAGCAGCTAACATTAGTGTGTACACTGTACTGTATGTTGCACACTGATGTGGCAACAGATCTCTTTTCAGAGCATTGCTCTAATCTATTACCCACATATACTGTACTAACGCTAATGATCATGATATGTCCTAAAAGAAAAAAGAAAGAAAATGGAATAGTTTTGCTCAAATGAAACACTGTATGTGGTCATATTGTGAGCAGACTAACAGCACAGTTACTGCAATGGGGCTTTGCTTAGTCTACTGTATATACAGGGAGCAGTGTAACACTGCAGTACAGCTGGGAGGGCATCTCCAGGGCCACAGGCTCATCAAGCACCCCCCCCCCCCCCTGCCCCACCCCCCCCGGCGACGGAGCGGACCTGACCTGTGTAATCCCCTCCACCGCCCCAACAGCAGCCAGACATATTTATCACAGCATATCATAGCAGCTACCAGCGTGCAGTTCAGCGCAGCGCTGGCGGAGAAGCGAGGGTATTTATTTGAATAAAAACAGCCCCGGCTTCCCCCTCGAGAGCTTTAACACTGAGCCCTGACACAGCTATTCTCACAGGCCCGCAGGGAGAGGAGAGGTAGAGGCTCGAGATGCTATCTGCCACCCCAGCCACTTTTCATATACAAATGTCTGCGTGTCAGGCCCCCTCGTTCTGCCGTCTAATCTACGCCATCGGAGCGCATGACAGAGGCACGGCTCTCCGACAGGCGGCCTGTTGTCAGTCGACATCGCCGGGCGCTTTATGTTGACTGGCTGCAGCTCTCAGGCTCTCTACCCGCCCGCCGGCTCCAGGCCGGACTGCCTGTAAATAAATGATCGAGGCCGAGCAACATGTTTTTTGAGAGACCCTGTCGGAGCCGCGGTGTGTGCGCATGTGTGTGTGTGTGGGCGTGTGCGCGTGTGTGTTCTGCTCAGCCAAACAGCACAACGGTTCTCATGATTTTTGACAATACAAATGAACTGTCACACTGACTGAAATACGGTAATGGGCCCCCGCTTAAACATGACAAAGTACCGCATTTCAGTGATGTATGTTAACAGTGCAGTGAGATAGAAATGAAACCGCATGTGTTATATGGGCATGACACATATGAAGAGTGATAAGCATGTGTAAATGTACTATGTGGCAACATAATAAATAGAATCAAAGGAAATGTCTAAATCTTCCTGTGGCGAGTGGCTTTACAGACATTGGTTCAGCCACACGGCTACGGGCTGCCGCTGAGTGCACTGGGAGTTCATCACTACAGCATAATTGAATCTAGGATGTCAACAGATGTGATCCAAACAGTATTTACAGCTTTTCTCATGTGAACAGCTGCTTTTGTTTAGCGGATAAATGATACAAAGTTTGGAAGAAATACATTAATAACCGCAGTACATGGTGTGTCAATTACACAAACGAGAGGGAGGGAGAGAAAGAGAGAGAGAGAGAGAAGGAGAGGGAGGGAGAGAAAGAGAGAGAGAGAGGGAAGGAGAGGGAGGGAGGGAGGGAGAGATGACAGAGTGGATACTCACTGGCTGTAGGGTGGCTTTGGGCTCTGTAGATTTGACGTGTAGATGCGTCATCATGGCCTGAAGACGCTCTTTGTCTTTCGCTAGCTGTAATGAGGGAGAAGAGGCATTCAATCTTTCATGAACGAGAATCCATCTCTCTCTCAGACAACGACTTTTGTTCTTGATAACTGGAGCTGTGTGTCACAGAGCGATGATCCGTTTCTAATATGCTACTGTATGCTGTACACCACTCCGATAACCAATCCAACCAATCCAGGGCCATCGCCCTGCCCTTTCACCTGACCATGGCTCTCCCTCAAGGTTAAACTATCTCCATGTCCCATAGCCGGTAAAGAACCCTGCACGTAGCTACTGTACCTGTCCTTAACTCTCCCCTGTCAGAGCTGCTCATATTATACTATATTATCTGCTGTGCTTGGAGGACATGTCTGATAAACCCTCAGTCTTTTCAATGACACACAGGCAGTGCGGAAATAACAGGGCGGGTGGAATGGTTTTAATGTTCAATGGACTGAACTTGTGACCTCATTGTTTAAGGTTCAAAACTCTGTAAACCATGATTTCATTACAATTTTGGGAAACTATAAAAAGTACCATTCGGCTACTTTGTGGACTGTAAGCGAATACTGCATGACATCTTTAATACATAAAGTGTGCTCTTGGTTAGACCATCTGCTTCACAACCGTGGCAGTAATAAATGAAAAAGGAGCAGTTAATTTCCATTTCATTTTCATTTCAAACCTTTACTAATGGCAAGGTTTGTCGGATTCTCGCCTTTCTTTTCGATCAAATATTTGGCGAATCTTCCTCAGACACCTAACATCAAGTACGGAGATGAACGTGTTCATTGTGGATCAATAGTAAGAGAGGTTGAGACCCACCACTCCACCGAGCTCCACTAATGGAGCAGCCATGCAGCATGCCTTTCTTCATAAGTGCATACTTAATGTACATATGCATATTTCCAGGGGGCCCATCAGACCACTCAAAGGCACTGCATTAAAAAATAAAAAATAGAAAAACTTGATAACCGATATTCATGAAAAAAGTGAATCTCTGTTCGGTGCATTTCATAGTCTTAACCTTTCCATTCGATAAACCCGGCCGACATTGTGGCACCCGGCGTCGCTGCAGCCTGTGCATCTCGCCAAGTGTTTTATTGTTAGTGCCAAACAGTTAAAAGTCATAAATAACTTTAAAACCCAGTAAAATTCAAAATGTAATTATCTTCCCTACTTAGCCCCGGGCCCTTCATATATCTTTGCCTGACTGTCATGCATACATAACACATTTTTAATGACTGGTTACTCACAAATGTACAAAATAATTTCATTCTTCCACCCCATCCCCCCACCCCCACGCGTGAGCCATGCTTCATCTCTGTGAGACGGGGGGACGGGGGTGGGGGGCAGCCGACGTGGGAGGTGTCAGGGGAAGAAGAAACGCAGATATTTGTGGGAAAACAAACGGGGAGACGGTACCTGCAGCTCCAGCTGTTGTACGACCTGCATCTGCACTCGACACTGGGCCGTGCTCCTGTCGTCCAGGGCGTGCTCGTTGTTAAGATGTCTGGGAGACAAAAGCAGAGAGGAGACAGATGTGAACGCGGTTCGTTTCAATGTTTTACTGCGGCCTCTTTAATATCCAAAGCAAATCTCATAATGCTTTATTTGATTACATAATCTGGTAGTTCTCCTGTGTGGGTATTGGAAACAGTGTAAGTGGCCAGTGTTGGCAGGTGTAGATAAGAACTGGTAAATACTGTGCAGAGACCAAATATAAAACGACCCGAATAGCACAGGTATCTGCATAGCAAGAAAGGAAATATGTCTTTAAGCAAAGATGAATGAAATCCATATTTCATGAGATGGGGGTATCTGCTGAAACTTAATAGATAAGAGAAATGACTTAGGAATTTCAGGTTGGATTCATTTGTTAAATTATGCAGCGTTTCAGCAGTCTCTCTTTCAGTGATGGTACCACCCTTCTCTAGTGAGGCACCACCCCTGTCTAGTGAGGCACCACCCTTCTCTAGTGAGTCACTACCCTTCTCTAGTGAGGCACTACCCTTCTCTAGTGAGGCACTACCCTTCTCTAGTGAGTCACTACCCCTCTCTAGTGAGGCACTACCCCTCTCTAGTGAGGCACTACCCTTCTCTAGTGAGGCACTACCCTTCTCTATTGAGGCACTACCCTTCTCTAGTGAGTCACTACCCCTCTCTAGTGAGGCACTACCCCTCTCTAGTGAGGCACTACCCTTCTCTAGTGAGGCACTACCCCTCTCTGGTGAGGCACTACCCTTCTCTAGTGAGTCACTACCCTTCTCTAGTGAGGCACTACCCTTCTCTAGTGAGTCACTACCCTTCTCTAGTGAGGCACTACCCTTCTCTGGTGAGGCACTACCCTTCTCTGGTGAGGCCATTCTTATTAAGGTGGTGTTTCCAGTTAATTCCATCATTGAGATCGAGCGAAGTCAAATGGAAAGGTAGAAGACAACAAGAAGAAGAGAGATGGAATGTGTCACAAACTTGAAATATGAATATACTTATGCGTGATTATTTTATAGTGCGGAGATGTTCTCTTTTCATGCACGTTTCTAACTAATCTAAATAAGTAGCTTGCTGGCTGCAGACAGACTTTTTTGGGGTGTGATTTATATAAAATGGTGGAGATAAGGTTCGCGAGTGAAGGAAATATGATTGGAGGATTTTTATCAGCCTGCGCATGAATTACTGTTTGAAAATGCTTATGCAGGGGCATTTCATTAATCATTTAATCATAATCCGAGCAGGATGTTTGAACTGATTTCACAAATACCCTTTCATTTCACTACTTCATTATGCTCGCTAATGGATCCAATATATTATATATATCATAAATTATATCACATCTTCGGTGACCATGTAGGTCACTGTCACAAGGCGGTGCCTCTGTGTGCTCTCGGCGGTGACGACGCTGGGAGGGACGGTGTGTGACGTGCCTGCCTCCTCAGATGCACTTTTTCTGTCATTTACTGCAAATCAAAAGTAGCCGGACCCGACCTGGGCAGACGCAGCGGCAGCCAGGGCCCACATGACGGCCCAATAAATCTGAGGGCTCGCTGGAACGCCGTCGCTTAACATACAGACAACACGTTTGTGTATTGAAAAAGCACCCGTACGCACACAGGACAGACATGTGTGAAAGGACGGAAAATTGATGTTCGGCTTCAAAGCGAAGGTTTCTTTCTTCAGATGGGGTAGTTTAAATGGTTTAAATCTTCATGGAAAACAAAGTGCTTTTCAGATGGCCTGTGATTTCATCTTTAAAAAAAAAAACATTTCTGAAAACGGTTGTGACATACAATCAGTGCTTGAAGTTAATTATTTGGACAAAAAGCCAAATTAAAAAAGGCATATTTGAGAAGACTGTGGATGATTATTCCAGCTGAAATCAATTCTGTCCACTCTGGGCTTCACATCTGTCTGAATTGAATAAAAGGCCATTTAATTAAGTAGGTTGGGGAATGAAGCTGGTAAACATTTCAGAACATCTTACTAAATTTCAAAGGAAGAAAAAAAGGTAAAGATGTTTCACATTCAATTTAACCGACATAGACTGCACTTTCAATGAAGAGAGCCCTACGTGATGAGCTTTGGAATTCCTGTGTTCACAGAAGCCATGCACCCTGCGTCTTTTCATCCTTTGTTGCGTTAGACTTTTTCCTTCTAATGACATGGAAAGTCACAGTGCATAATTAATAGGAAATGAAATATTCAAATGGCCCCTAATGCAGCCCAGAGACGAGCGTCTGGGCAGACGAGCTCAGGGTTCCGGGGAATTGACATCCAGAGAGACTATGAACGTTGGCATGTGTCACTTTCTAGACTTCAAATGAAGCAGATTTTAAAAGCTTTCTGGCAGGATGACAGTCCCTAATGTAAATTGCCACAATAAAACAAGTTAAATAGGCATTCTTTAAACCGTCAGCTTTTTACATATCATTTAGAGTGCCTTCCTTTTTTCTTATTTTTTAATTACAGACACATGCCCAACTGTGTGTTTTCTTGGAAGGACTTCTTTTTTTTAACATAAGCATTTTATACCAGTATGTTCTACAGCAATGCAGCAATGCATTATTAAATGTTTTAATTACGTAACTATCTTTGATGTGATACTGTAGTGTGCGCACACACACACACACAAAAACAAGTGGTGCTTTTCTTAATTAGAAATCGAAACCCAGTTTACATTTGAAATGATAATAATCATCATCACCACCACAGAACATTCTTTCTTCAGCAATGCTCAGAGAGCTCTGAGGTATGAGAGTCGTTTTATGAGAGAGAGAGAGAGAGAGAGAGAGAGGAGAGAGGAGAGAGAAAGAGAGGGACAGAGAGAGAGAGAGAGAGAGAGGGACAGAGAGAGAGAGAGAGGGTACAGCACTAGAGGGCAGTGCAGTGTTTCACTGGCTTTTTGACCTTTGAACGGCCACTGAGGAGGGGGTCCTGACCCTCGTAAAGAGACCTGGCTCTGCGGAGAGCTGCACCCCGCCCTCTCAGCAAACGACTGGAAACAGGAATATGATTTGGCCCTTTTTATTTATTAAGATAGTGCATGTAGGTATGTAATGTTTTCTTTAAAAGATAGAATAAATATGCACACAGTTTAAAACAACATTTCAGTCCCGTGTTAGTTGTTACTGTTGGCATGGAGAGCTGCAATCTGGTTGACGTTAGAGTCCTCCTCACCTTTCTCTCTGTGGTACACAGTACGCAGTGTTCTGCTGACTTCACACACTGTCTCCCCTGTCTCCTCACCTTCACATCCAATAACTCTTATCTACCCAAATAGTCATTTTTCAAATGGAACATTTAGCATATGCCCAATTCTTCTATGTTTTTATTTGTGATTCTCTTCGGAGCTGGAGAACCAGTCTCGGGGTTTCATGTGGAAGTGCTTAAGGGTTTGAGAGTTAACACCTTGGTGAGTTGCTCGTGCTCTTGCCCGCTGGTGAACAAAGGCGTCTTTGTGGAGACTCTCTCCTGATGTTTTCTTAACATGTTCCAAGCAGTTTAGGCAGGCAACTAAAGTAAACAAGATGTTGCCACGATAAAAACACTTGTAAAAACATAGCAGAGTGCACTTAGAGACTTTTTCGAGGGAGGGCTTTACCGGGCGTGCAGAATTTAATTCCTATCACTTCTATAAACAAAGGGTGAGGCAATGTCAGAACACAGTAAATAATGATGGATTGAAAACGACACTCCCAAAGATGAAATGTGAGAGGGAAAAATGCACGCATCTGTTTGCTCATTTGTAATGAGGAGTTGAAATGTGTACTTTTCTAGAGGAACCCCAGTAAAACAAAATGCATCTTGAGTCCATGGGTATCTACTGTAACTTACTGTCTGACTGACATTATCATCCAAATCTGAAAATGCGGTGCAGTAAACATTTGGGTGCACTTTTCTAAACTCGCAGTGGTTGGCTGCGTTGTATCAAACGAGGGAAGACTGAAACTGAACTGCCAGTAAAGCTTTCTGCTCCTCCACCTTTCTCTTCTGCGTGAGTGTGTGTGTGTGTGTGTGTGTGTGTGTGTGTGTGTGTGTGTGTGTGTGTGTGTGTGTGTGCGTGCGTGTGTGTGAGAGGGACCTCTGGGTGCACTGAGTGCTTGTTTTAGTTTAGGCCCAGGATAATGGAATTGTGTCATATCTTGTTTAAAGTGCGACTAATCCAGGGCGACAGAGAGCCATTGATCTGCTGCCACAGCCCAGATGTTCTCATCCCCTCCGTAGCCATGGCGCTGTAATGTGTTGGATTACCCAGAGAACACTGCACACAAGGTTGATTAGTAAAGCAGGGGGTGGGGGTCCTACAGGACGACCGACGTCCCGACCAGTCAGGAGGAAGATGACGCCCAGCTTGGCTACAGAGGGTCAAGTGGATTCGCTGGTTTATGACCGGTACCGACAAATAGGATGGCTAGATCCCACAAATAAGATGGCTGGATCCCACAAATAGGATGGCTAGATCCCACAAAGAGATGGGAACGACTTGAGTTCTGGGTCGGATTCTTAAACGCGGAGTAAATGTAGGCCGGGTTTGATTCCCAGTGGGACTTTGTGTTCCTTCAAACACAAGTTGAGCAAACAAAAAAAAAGAAGAGAAAACAGACAGAGCATGAGAGAGAGAGGGAGGGAGAGAGAGAGAGAGAGAGAGAGAGAGGGAGGGAGAGAGAGAGAGAGGGGGGGTGGGAGAGAGAGAGAGAGAGAGAGGGAGAGAGAGAGAGAGAGGGAGAGAGAGAGAGAGAGAGAGAGAGAGGGAGGGAGAGAGAGGGAGAGAGAGAGAGAGAGAGAAAGACAAACAGACAAGTGAGGGAAAGAAAGACAGAAAGAGCTGAGCGAGGCGAGCGAAGGCACACACAGCAATCCCCTGTCCGGTGACAAGGGCAAACATGGCGAGCGCCCAGAGTGTCGGCCGCCACAGATAAACATCCTCCCGGTGTTTGTTTGGGAAAAACGGCCCCCGTCGCCATGGGGACTGCACTTATCGCAGGAATTAGAGGGCTGGTGGGAGAGAACCCGCCCCGTCGCCCCCGGCGCAGCGGCCCCCGCCGCACGCTGTGACCCCCTCGGCCGGCGTCCGCGCTCCGGAATAACAACCAGGTGCACCTGTAGACCCTCTGAGTGATGAGAGAAACAAGAGCCCCTTATGGGGCTGGGGAGAGGGACGGGGGAGGGGCCAGTGGAGGGGTTGGGGGGGGGGGGGGGAGGGAGGGAGGGAGGGGCCAGTGGAGCGGGGGGAGAGGGGGGGGGGCAGTGGAGCGCCGGGGAAACTCGGGGGAGGCTGGAGGAAAACGAACAGGGCCGCGACGGCGAGGGAAACGCGACTCACTTGAGGAATGACTGGAAGTCGTCGAACACCGCCTCGCAGCCGGGCCACTTACACACGCCGTGGCCGAACAGCGGGTGACTGTGACTGTGATGGTGGTGGTGGTCGTCTAGCGTAGATCTGGACAGACAGAGAGAGAGAGAGAGAGAGAGAGAGGCACATGAATTAATCTTCATTAACGTCAACGAGGGTGAATGACAGTTCCATGGCACAACATACTGTACGACACAGCGCGCTTGAGGATGCCGGTAGATTTGTCTGGCGTTCCCTTGCGTAGGCTGTTTCCACTAGAAAAGGCCGGCCTTGTGTTGATCTTTGAACTTTGGGCAGTGTGAGATCCGTGTAGTTGCGTGATCTCTGTGGCTGCTCCCCTGTTGGAGGAGACTCGTGTTGGGGCAGCCCTTGTGTGAGAGGGACCCGATCAATATGTCATTATTTAGTGCCAGTGATCCGAGTAGCAGGCCACTTTGATCCAGTCAGCCAGGGGGGTTTCCCTCCGAGGCCCCCGGCTCCCCTGCCCTGACCGCTGAACCGTATCCCACAACCCACCTGGAGGACCGTCCCGTTCCCGCAACAGAAAGTAGCCAAACCCATCTGCCAGCAACACTCCTCCATTGAGTGCAAACAGCAAACACCCTAGCCTGCTATCAATTTATTTACTGACGGACCTGCGTCGGCATGAGCCAACGCACGCGCGCATCTGAAGAAAGCTTGGATGGTCTGTGAAAAACAAACTCCACAACATCTTCCATATGGCGAGTGATGTCGAGGCCGAGAATTAACCACAAGCAGTAGTGTGCAGACGGCCTGCGTGTAGACAGTGTCTGTTAGAGAACGAGACAGACAGACAGACATATGGACACAGGCACTATACAAGCCACACTACTCTCAGCTACAAGAGCCTGGGGGACTGGCCTATATCGCTACCACCTGTGCTTCTGCTCTCTTCTATCTCTCTCTCTCTCTCTCTCTCTCCCTCTCTCTCCCCCTCTCTCTCTCTCTCTCTCCCCCCAGTGCCAGGGCTGCTTATGTAATGGCCTGTTCTCCA